>NC_073343.2:3125000-3465000 GCF_027580225.2 Misgurnus anguillicaudatus | reverse complement strand
AGAAGTCCTGATCTTTAGCTTCCCACTTATCTTTAATTAATGCATTTCAAATGGTTGGTAACAAAGCACATACTTTAAATTCATTAATAACAACAGCATTGTTATGAATTCAGAGTATGTGTTTTAGAAACTCTTCACATCCCATTTCTGTGCAGTTCTGCAAACACTGAGAGGACTGAATGAATTTAAAGAGCCTTGGCTTCTCCTGGGTTCCCTTCAGTTTTATCTGATTCTGTGATAATGGAAAATGTAAGATTATAAAGACCTTGTGTGAGCTACTTGTTGAACAGTCTTATCAGCAGGGCTGCATAATTATTCAGCATGTTAGACACTTTTTGCATGATTAATTATTCTTTTGTGGAAAGATTTTTTTATCCCCTGCAGCAGACAGCTATCGCCACGTGCCTCCCTTCACACATGTTCAGAAAGGCCTTAGTACAATATAGAGTGGGATCTTGAACTCTGGCAGCACTAGTGAAAATGCACTTTATACAAGCTATATAGTTTTTAATGAAAACATGCACCAGTGCTCGCATGAAGATTCAAGAACAGTTTGATCATGCATGTCATCCTAACATGATTGTAGGTTCTTTGCGTGCTTCATTTCACCTCTGCTATAGGTCAAATTTATATTTTTTTTAAACTGGCAGAAGAAAAAATTGCAATCTCAGAGGTACATATTGGTACCAAGGAGTGCATGTTAGTACTTCAAAGTTACGCATTGGTACCAAATGTATACATATGTGTACCTAAATGGTATATATCAGGTCATTGTTAAAGGACACTTTCCCTAGTAAAAGCTTGGGGTAATCTTTTGACCATTTTTTCTGACAGTGACAGATAAAGCACATAATCTTTAATAGTTATCAAGTGTTATGTCAAGTAAATACTTTCTTTGTTTATATGTTTTCAGTTTTTATTTTAAAGATGGGGTGCATGATTTAAAAAAAAACATTTTGGAAAAGGGAGTCGGACACTTGTAGCCAATCATCAGGGCGTGTCAAGTAACCAACATCTTTGCCTGGTTTGCATATGTTTTGTGCGGATCTATCAAAAGAAAGTTCAGATTTTATTGGGTGATTCTCGCAGAATTAGACTTGAGAAGTGTCATGAAACATTTTGATAATAAAAGTAAATGCTATCAAAATAATAAGCATACAATAATAAACATCTCTTCATGTACTATTTTGCACATGATTTCAAATGACATCATAAAAAACGATTTTGTTGTTTTTTCCACATTTAAGGGGGAAATTTTCATTACCGCTACGTGTCCATGATTGGATTTGGGTTCTTTGACATGGAAAATTTATAATTAAAAAATCTAAAAAATAAAAAGGTTCAGTGCATTTTATACTATAAACATTTACAGTAAAGAAACGTGCTATTTGGTGATCATTGGTAAATGTAGAGACAACAATAAGGAATATAAATGTAGAGATTTTCTCATCCTCCACAACAATTTTCAATCACTGTTTAAGCCCTCAAGGAACTAACATTTTAAAAAAAAAAACTGTTGGAAGGGACATAATTGACTGTGACACTCAAGTAAGCAGTTCTTATTTTTTCTCTTCAGATAAAAGTAAAAATGTTGTTTGTCGTAGTACCTGGACAACTTTATAGTTCTCATTACCAAAACATGAGTTTGTAAATGCATATATTTAATGTAATATCATGTTGCGGTAATGATAAATTTTGATAATGATAATAAAAAATGTAAATAATTCTATAGGAAATATTTTTTAAATCCTCTAAAAGTAATGATTATAGTAAGATCATAAGAAGAAATCTTATATATGAAAAAAATTGGCTTCAAGGGCTTTTTAAAATTTCTGATACTGGACACCTTCTAAATCGGGATTTCGTGAGAATCACCCTATTGGTGTAGGGGCGTGTTTGTTTAGCTGATTTCTAGCTGGTGTGATCTTAACCTTTAGACCCCTCTTGATTTGACAGAAGTCATGTTTTTCTGTATGAAGATATTGTGTGACACCATGACTTTCTTTAACCAGGGTCTTTTTTTAAATCATGCTTTGTGATTATTAAGTGTTATTAAAGAAAATATTAAGGAGAAAGTTACACATATTGGCTTCAAAAGGTACTTGAGACGACTATAAATAAACAAGCTTAAGTGTTCACACTTTATAATGTTTAGGCATGCCTCCAATGGGCAATATATTGTAATGCGGGCACGGTGATACATTATGCATGAGGATGTTATTGTCCCATTGGAATCTGGCATAATAAATAGTAGGTTTTAAGACTTACTAATATAGAATAAGTGCAGTCTGGGGAGACGTTAGACTTTCTTATGGACAAGTGCAAGTTATGCCACGCTTGACCTTTGCCTTTTGTAAGTACACCTTTGAATATTTGATATTCTTTCGTTTTACTTCTACACTATGCATTTTTCATGACTTCATACATGTATGGCCAATGCCGCAGTTGGACCCCTCTCTCTCTTTCTTGCCTTTAGGCTTTATTACAGGAAAAGGCATTTTACTACGTAACACTTCTTAGCAGACAGATGCATCAAGCTGTCCAGGTTTGGCTGGTGAGCACGGTTCATTTAGCCTCTACTGGAATGTTCAGTAACTACAGCTTTCAATAAGCATTAAGCATCTTTCTCCAGGTGTAATATACATCCAAGGCTGAATATTTCAACCCTAATAATGCTTACCCTCATTACTGACCCCTTATTCCAGCTCTCCAGAGCTGTCAACATGAAAGACACCAAATACATAATTTGTGCGAGAGCCTAACCCATGCAAAATATTTGTGTGCGAACAAAAAAACTTTCAGTCTTGGCCTTCAAGGCAAAAACATACAAGTCGAGCAACATGACCCAGTGTCATGCTAAAAACCCACGAGACGAAAAACAGGCGTGAACGGGCATGTCACGATCTGATACCCGGAGATGACACAGTCCCTCGCCTCACTCAAGTTTCCCCTCAACCTGATCAAATGGCGTCGCATACAGCGATGTCAGAACACAACAGCGGCAGCCTAGACGCTCCGTCCATCAAAGAGCTCCCAGGAGGCCGGACGCTGTTTGAATATGAAGGGGATGCGCGCAGGTTATTGTGTGCAGTGATGGAGCCCGGCTGGCTATCGGTGGGGTGACAGAGAGTCTATTTTCTACTTGACTGGGCTTTATTTCAACCCTGCCGTGAGCGAGATCACAGTGATTGATTTTTCTCCTCTGCCATAAAGCGCTGCGATTATGCACAGCATCCAATCTTTAATCAGAGCTAAGTGTCTTAATCCATTATTTCTGGTGGGGAAAGCTGGGCATGGAATCATTCTAGTATAAACTCCATTTGGAATTTGGCACAATCTGGGTGATGTGGCAGTGGGTGCAATGAGATCAAGTTAGTACCATCAGTACTTTAAGGTAGTTACTACCTAACAAGCCGGTTTTATATACACGATTAGCTGTTTTCAAATTTCTAGTAACCAGCTGCTTTTTTAACAAGCAGTCGTGTGGTGTGAAAAAATGCTCCATAGATGTTCTTCATTTTGTTTTTATCATGTTTAGTGTTGTAAAATCTGATTAAATTGTGAAATAGTTTTTGGGGTGGTTTAAAAAACGATTCAAGTATTTTTCGTAACCAAATATTTAGTTCAGCTGTGGTTCATTACCTCACGGTTAATTTATAAAACTTGAAATAAATTAGGGTGTGTTCTAGTATATTATTACCAAATAAATAGTCTTCAATTCTGATACTGTTATTCAATATTACTCTTATTAAGTATTACATTTATTCAGCAACTGTTATTGTTAAAGTCATCATAAAATTAAAATTAAACACCTTTTTTAGAAATATTGTGGTCTTTTAACTCTTTCCCTGCCAGCGTTTTAAAAAAAAGTTGCCAGCCAGCGCCATGATTTTCACAAAAGTTTAATGCCTTCCAGGAAATGTTCTACTTTAAATATATAAACAAACAATATATCAGATGAAAGAACAGAACGTTCTTCTTTTAAACAAAAAAAGAAACGTTTCATCCTACCTTCATTACTTCTCTTGTAATCACCTCTCAAATATGGGTAGGTTTCTTCAAAAACACCCAATTTTGAGCAAAAAGCTGAGATAATTCAATTTTTGCGAAGGACTTTTGATAGAGATCAGATGCAGAGCGATCTTTAAAACATACACAGAGTTTTTTCTCTTTCACGTGAGGCGCTACTTCCGGGTTGTATAAGTTGCGGAAATGCGTCACCTGGTGGATAATAGCGGTATTGCGCAAAGACGGAAAATCTCGTCATTGGCGGGGAAGCGTTTTCTTTTTATTGGCAAGATCTCGTCAATGGCGGCGAAAGAGTTAATAAATGACTTATCTGTGAGCTTCATTGTTAAATTTTTTAATTAATAATCATAATCTTAAATCAGATAGCTTATCTGATCTCCTCCCCTCCTCGAGACAACCTCTTTTTAATTCTTAACACGAGGAATGGCCCGAGGGCAGGGCCCAGGAAAAGATTACACTGATTAATAAGCGACATAACCCAACTTACAAATCTTTTCTTATTTCAGAAGCGGTTACACTCGATACAAAATAAATTGCTCCTTCAGTTTCATGACCTACAACTTTTTACAACTTTAAAGCTGCTAACTTTTGCCTCTCTGTCGCCGTCTCTGTTTAAAACATAAAATTGTAACAATACGTTGATACATCTATGCATTTCCATTTTTGCTTATTTGCTTGTGCTTGTGTTACCAAGTGAATGCAATGCAGCAACAAAGCAGTTGTAGCAGCGAAAACACAGCAAGGCAGAAGACTATCGGACGCAAATGGTAGGTTTGGAAATGTTTTGCATTTGAAAAATGGATCAATCAAACAACAGAAAAGAAAACCTTTGCCGGCACCAGATAAAAACACTAAAGACTTTGACCGTTGCCGTTGCCATCATAAACTTGATTTTATGTGACGTGATATTTATTTATTTTTCTTGTGTATTCTTATGGAAGAAAGTGTAAAAAAGTAGTTTTTTTTCTTAATTTGATGTAATTTTTTAAGAGTTTAATTAAATGTTCATGTTATATATTTTGGTTGCATTCGTGAGTTATTAATAATATAACCGCTTAACTAGGCACATAATATTAAAGTATCGCTAAATTAATAGAATCGAAACTTAATTGCATTGAAGAAATGTTGGATGTAATGAAAAATATCACATCGCTGACAGAGATCTTCCATACTGTATCGTATCGCAATGAACTGTCCGATTTACAACCCTAATTGCAAGTTACCCCTAAGCGTCAAAGTCAAATACCATCAAACTGACATTTTCCTGTGAAATTGGACTCGACGGCTCAAATTATAAATTATTATTATAAACTAACCACTAACCAACAATACGGGAATTGGTATTTCTGTTAATGTTCGACTGAAAAATTGACAGATTGCTTATGTCAAATATGGCTCTAGAAGAGTCTCTATCATTTCAATGGAGGTTTGGTGACTTCCGGCGACACGAGCGCCCATTACCGTTGGAGACAAAAAGTGGGCGTGTCCAAATACGTGACAAAGTTAATAAAAGTTTAACTTTATGCAAATGGTGAGTGACTTTCTGCGGCAACTAGCACTTGGAGTGAAACAGTGGAGTTGACGTCATTCGTTTCTCATCAGTTACTTAGAGGACGGTAACTCATTAGTTTAAAATTGTTTCTAGGACAACCGGAACTATGTACGCCTCCTAATGACCTCAATGAAAGAGACAGGCGATCCACAACAACAAAGTCATTGTCTGTGTGCATGCAGCTTCAGTGTTATTAGCCAAGTACAACTTTGCTGTAGTTCAAAATTGAAGTTTTACAAGCGTCTCATAATTTAAAGTAGTTAACCCACCCAACACTGGTTGTGATGGGCAGCCATCAGACTCCGTCTTCACAGGTAATATCAATCATGTCTCAGCGCCGCTAATGCGTTGTTGATAAGAAATGAATAAAGTGTTTGTTGACCTTCACCTTTAGGTTGAATGCGTAAGAATGTGTTTTCAGCCTCCAATGAATCTGTGCATTTCTATTTCACTGAACATAAATCTAGAACTGAGGGCGAGAGAAAGAGAGAGAGGGGGAAGGAAAAAAAGGAAAAAAAACAGCCATGCATCACCATAGACAGGTCATTGGAACAGTGCAATGCTGCGTCTGAGAGTTTCAAGATTAGAGAGGCTAATAATTTTTGAGTGCCATGCTTTATGTTAATGTGGCAGTCCACGCTGTATATTTCTGCTGAGACGGTGCCTTTGTGGCGCTTAATTTTGCTTTAATGGAACTGTTGTGTTAATATCTGCTGCAGACCTTAAGATTTAAACCCCTGGAATTAACTGGCTTTATTGCACAGGACGTCCCGTGATTTATCTCGCGTCTCCGGACATCAGGAAGGACACCCTGAACCAAACAAGTATATAATGCTCGGAAAATTAGGTTGTGTCGCTGTATTTTTGTATCTGTGAATTAAAGATCTGGCCTTAGATAAAAGAAAAGAAAGGTGAAGAGCATTCGGGACATTAGCGCTCCTGATTTGTTGTCTGGATTTGTTTGTCTTAACTAAATAAATAAAAGAACTCAACACTTTAAAAAATGCACAAGTTGGAAATGCTACAGGCGAATACGCTATTTTGCTCTAAAACAACAATTATAAATATTTTTTTGCAGTGTTTCTGCTTTTTCACTGTTTTATATTTCCAGACAGTCACCTTAGATTATATTTGATTTATACTTCCCAAAGTTCCCAAATTATAAAATGCAATATGCTTTCTATTAAAATCTATCCATCTTTAAAATTGCTATAGTTTCACTTTCACTTAAAGGAGCAGTGTGTAGATTTTAGCCGCATGTAGTGGTGAGGTTGCGTATTGCACCCCTCCCTTTCAAAATGCATAGAGAAGTTAGGGTAGCTGTCACAAGACAAACATGTCATAGTCTGAGACAAAGTAGTGACAAACACGCTTTGTAGAGCATTTTGTACGTTTAGGGCTACTGTAGAAACATGATTGCGCAAAATGGCGGCTTCCATGTAAGGGCTGTGTATGTAGATAAAAATGTCTCATTCTAAGGTAAATAAAAACAATACAGTTCATTATGTAAGGTCTTTATACACCACTACAAAAATTGGTTATCTATATTATATTGCATTGCTGTCAAATAATCCTTCTAAAATTTACATACTGCACCTTTAATTCCACTGCACCAAATTCATGGTGCTTTATCTTGGCTGTCCAGACTTATGTAGTTATCATTTTTCTTGACAAACAATTCAGTAGTCATGATATAAAACCCAGTTTGAATCATTTATGATCTCAGACAGTATTAATAATTAATCCATAATTGTCTGCACTCGTTTTGCCATTAAATAATGTAATCAATCTTTATTTTTAGCACCAGTTGTAGCTGTAAAAATGTTTTTTTAAACAATGCAAAAGACAGCAGTACTTTATTTATGTATTGCTAGCCTAACTGAAAATAATAACTAAACATATTTTTTTACACCACAATTTATGCTATTAACTGTAAGATGCATTGGTAGAGTTTTCGTGTTGCAGAAATGTGTAATATGCGGGGAATTTGTGTATAATTTGTTTTACAGATATGGCATGATGTTTTCTTTTATCTAAATCTCTATTCACCAAGTTTTTACATTGCAACACACTTGAACACACGCAGGCACACACAATCTGACCTACTTCTTTTTAGAAAAGCGAGCTAATAAAGGTCAGTCACTCCGGGACTGTTTCATTAGCTAGTGAACCAATTTCGTCTGTTTAATTTAAATAAATGGAAAAGTCATTATACGCGTACCCTGAGTTTGCTTCTTTAATGCAGTCAAATTCAAATTCATATGCAAATGAACTATTAGGAAATGCATTTACTGTACTAAATGCACAATGGAGGACTACAAAGAACATTTTAATAAACAATTTTGGTGGATAACAGCAAATAATGATGTTACAATGTAAATAGCTCTGAAGTTTGATTGGACTAAAGTTTTATCATCCCAGCGCAGATTCAGCCCAACCGGGGTCCAAAAGAGTGTGTTGTAAGATGTACAGTTCACGGATGGCTGAGAAATGCTTAATATGTGCATCCAACCCACCTGCTACCAGCAGCAATATTCAATAAGCCTTTTTGTCCTTGGGTATTCTTATTAAAGTGTCAGATATTGGAGTGTGTGTGTGCATGCTTGTACTGCATGCGTATTTGCTTAGATACAGAAAAATTCACAATATATCAGTGAATGTAATTTTTTCACCCTTTAAATATGCCTTTACAGTTAGATTGACATGCAAATCACTGGTGTTACTGCAAAAGTGACCATACAGTGATTTTTACCATAGCTATGGGGTAAAATATTTATCTAATTTTATAATTGATGATTATCACACTAAACAATTCTTTAGTTTGTTGCAGGTTGTTTACAATTGCCAAGCAATGTGGTGCATTAATATCGAATGCAATTGTGTTGCCGCAGGTGTGTATATTGGCTAATTTTCTTGAACGTAACTCATTCAATATGATTTTAGAGCTGAACATATTTTTTATGATGAAATAGATGTTTTGAAGGGCACATATGGGATTTCATATGCGCACACGCCTCCCATATATATTCAAACCGGCCAATTTGAAGAGAGACTTTTATAGCCATCTTGTGTAAAGTGTCCTTTGGAAGAAAAGGCTGACTTTGCATTAAAGAGGATTTTAGCTGTTGCTAGACTGATGAGGAAAGTTAGACAGCGCTCAAGGATAGCCCAGAGGCTAGGTTAGCCCAGACGCCGGCCCTACCGCTACAGTCCCAATAGGCTGAGGGGAGAATCGGGAGGAAAGAGATGCAGAAAGTATCTTTTGTATTTATTGTGTACTTGCATATGCCATGTACATAGTATGCACAGCTTTTTGAAGTTCTGTCGCACAGGCAGCATTTTACATGAACAGATATATTGTGCAAATACTTTGCAGTTTTATTGCTACGGGGCTGTGCACTAATATTGGCCCACGATGCTCCCGACTGTATGGCACAGATATCAATTGAATAATAGACTGGAAATGTAATATTCATATAGCGGCGCATTTTAATCTGTGTGATGCTCGTGGAGTGCAAAGGGCGGCACAGAACGAGGAGCCCGCAGGGCGTCGTGAGGCCGGCTGCTCTGGGACAGAGAGTTTTCTGTGTGAGCTACACGGCTCATTTCATCACAGGCGTTGCTCAGCGATTGTGGCAGTTTTTAGTGTTGTGAGTGCACATAGATGCAATGCATGATTTATGATTTACAGTTTTGCTATTCATTATTGACAGAGGGTATGAAATATTTAAGATCGGTCTCCAAACATACATGTTTTTTGTGTGTTTTTTCTCGTCATTTGTTTTGCATGCAACTGTCTTAACTTTCTCGCATGATGAAGCAGTTATCGCATAAGAAGACTGCAGTAAGGTTAGGTATTGTTTAAATAAAACAGACTTAGTTTTAGTTATTACTGTTTTACAAAATAAATCTAAATTGCTTGAAAAGTCTTTGGGCTCTATTTTAACGATCTAAGCGCATTGTCTAAAGCGCATGTCTAAACGGGCGTGTCCGAACCCACTTTTGCTAATTTAAAGGAATAGTCTACCCTTTTGTCATATTAAACTATGTTACTACCTCAACGAATTAATACATATCTAACATTTTTCAATGCGTGCACTGTACAACGCGTTGTGAATGTGTTAGCATTTAGCCTAGACCCATTCATTCCTATGGTACCAAACAGGGAAGCCACCAAACACTTCTGTGTTTTCCCTATTTAAAGACTGTTACATGAGGAGTTATACCAGTAAGTATGGTGCCACAAAATAAAAAACTTTTTTTTGGTACCATAGGAATGAATGGGGCTAGGCTAAATGCTAACACATTCACGACGTGCTGTACAGTGCACGCATTGAAAAAAGATACATATGTATTCATTCGTCTAGGTTGAGGTAATAACATAGTTTAATGGCAAAAGGGTAGACTATTCCTTTAACAACAGAAAAACTGGTTTATGCGCCAAGCACACGGACTTAAAGAGTTGTTCCTATTTTCTTAATGAGTAATGGGTGTGTTTTGTGCGTAACATGCAATAAACCAATGAGAGTCTCAGCTCTCATCCCCTTTAAAAGCAAGTTGCGCCTGGTGCTATGTCTAATCCAAATTTAAAAAAAACATTTAAAAATAGGTGCATTTGTTTAAAGTAAAAGCATTTATTTACTTACTAGGCTACAGGTGAAGCAGCTCTTAATGCCTTCTAACATCTCATAATCGGTCCTCATTTATGTCCAAGACACTCAATAATAATCTTTTACATTTTAATCCTTTAACTTTTCATATTTAAAAGGTTTTTTGTTCTGCTGCGCATCCATGTGTGTGATAAGCAAACCCGCGTTTCGTCCCGTTTATAGGCGCATAATTTTAACACGCTCATTAAATAACAAAACACTATTGCGCCATAGACTTTAGACCAGGTTTTAGTTGGTCAGTGGTGTAGTCTAAATAGCAACGCGCCAACAATGCGCCTGAACACTCCTCGTTTTCAGACCAGAACAGCCATGGGCGGAACATTGGGCGCAAATTAATTTGCTATTTAAGCAACGTGGCGCAAAACATAAAAATGATAATTGCACTGGGTTGAAACTAGCAAAAGACACGCGCCGCGCATTGCGCCACATTGCGGCAGGTAAATAATAGTGCCCCTAAAGTTTCTTAGACAGTAGATCCTACACTTTCAGAAATATTGTCAAAAAATGCTCCCTAGCTGTCACCCTTTTAAAACGTACACTTTTTTAAAACAGACTGATCTCACGTAAAGTTGAGTTATAGTCACAAAAAATTATTAATTAATTTGTGTCAATGGCACGAAATCCAGCTTTTTTTGTGCCTTGAGCATGAATGTCTTTTTCGTGTCAACCGCACACATTTCTAGAAATTAGTTTTTTGTGTCTGTTGCACGACTTTCTTTTTCGTTTCATTTTATGTATTGTTTTCTCATTGTTTTTTTCTATTTTCTTACCATTGTCGCTTGGGGTTGGGGTTAGAATCACTTTCTTTTAAATTTTTAGACATCCTAAGCCAAACCCCAACTCTAACCCCAACTCCAGGTGAGAATAGTTTTAAAAAAGGAAGAAAAACATGTAAAAACCAATACATAAAAGTATATCCTAACCCAAACCCCAAATCTAACCTTAACCCCAAGCGACAATGATTAAAAAAAAGAGAAAACAATACATAAAATGACACAAAAAAGAAAGTCGTGCGACAGACAAGAAAAACTGTTTATAGAAAGTTGTGCTGAGTGACATGAAAAGGAAATTCGTACTCAAGGCACGGAAAAACACTGAATTTTGTGCCATGGACACGAATAAATTAATAAAAAAATTTTGTGACTATAACACGACTTGCCATGAGATCATGTTGTTTTAAAAGGTACCGCCCCAGTGACGGCTAGAAACCATTTTGACCATTTTTTTTTCTGACAGTGTATATGCTGTAAAATATATTTTTTTCCAATTGTTCTTATTAAAGGAGCATTTCACTCGTAGAAACATTAATCTTTATTGAAAGTGCGTCATATTTGTAGTCGAAATGTAACATACATTTGGAATTTGGTGCCTATTTGACCGAGAAAAGGGGTGTTTGTAGTCTCACCCCCTCAACAAAGACATTGGACTTCCTTCTTTCAATAATGCAAAATGATGATTCTTACATCATTAAAAGAAGGAAGTGCAACACGAAAATCTGTATTTCTCATGTCTCAGCGGCAACTGAGGACATGATGCACGACCATTCAAAAACATGATTGGGGTTTTAACTATACAAAGCTTAATGCAAATGGGGGAAGTGTCCCTTTAACATTGTTTTGATTTTTCCATTTACAACATTTCCCACTCAGCTCATCAATTCTTATAAGGACAACACCCAATTTCTTGTTGAGAAATTATTTATAACAGTATCGAAAGTATTATAACTACTGTTATACTTTTATATGATTTTATATGCATCTTGTATAAATAAACTTTTTTTATTTATTTTTGCTTTTGAAAAGCAGATATATTATGTGAAAACCCGGACAGATACAAATCAACACACAAACCAATAACATTAATAATCCACGAGCATATTACGTCTAAAGGCGAACTTTCAACATCGGCACATCACAAACAGTGATGACAAAACAACAACAGCATCAATAAAGTAACAAACAGCAATGAATAAATAAATAGTCATGCTTACAGTATAATACTAGCTGGATTATTTATTTATGTTGTACATGCTGGCAAATTTAAAATCAACAACTTGGTTCAATTTTTCAACTGTTAGGCTAGCTTGTAGGAATATTATTGACCTAATATGTTTTTAAGTTCAATTTTAGTATCTTTTCACAGTGTGTTATTTTAATGTGGCTTTTAAGTACAGTAGCAACAGTGCTTCTCCTAAATATCACTTTGTCCTTGAAAGTCCAGAGTTTGGAGTGAAGGAGTCAGTCATCGGAGTGATTAGTTTTAATCTTGGACGTAGTGCTCTCTGATTTTACAGGTCACCGGGCTTCAACTCCGGCCATGTCCAGAATCAAGTCTTTCTAAAAGGCACAATCTCTCTCTCTTTTTCACTCTTTCTCTGTCTCTCACCCTTCCACTTGAGGCAGACAAGCTCACAGACCTCAAACCTTCATTGTTTGTGAAGCTGGACAATAGTGAAGATGATTGCCTGAGAAACCTCCGGTGATGTGTTGTCTGTAGGCGTGGCTGGAACTACACTTAAAATTTCAGTCTGGAATTCAGACTTCTGCTATCATCCATAATATTTCTCACAAAGTTATAAACACGCAAACATTACGTGGATGTAGATATATGCAAAAAGCATAAAAACATGGAGTTCGTTTTTAATCGCTTGGTTGCTTTGTTGAACACCTACTGCGCGTTAAACGGAAAGACGCAAACAGCGAACTCCTCAAACGTTAATTTTTTTCATACCATCATCAACACCATATGTTATAGATTATAATACGAATTAGCTTTGATTCATTATCTTTAGCGCCATGGTTGAAAAGCAGTTGTTTACAGATACTGGATTTTGATATACCGTAAATGCTTTCATGCAGTCCTTATCATTCCAACAAGGGTTCCAATTAACTAGAGCGTGAGGCTTCCATTTCCTCTCGTATGAAGCATTAAGCCTCATAATGAATCATTGTCAACCACACGGAGGAAGAAAATGAATTGGAGCTTGAGTCCCGGGGCGTTATTTTATGACTGCAGTGTGGCAATTCAAATGGTTACGTATTATTATTGAAATTATTAAGAATTATTAGGTGATAATTTGGCCGCCGTGGCCCGTCACATTACAGTTGACTAACAGGAAGAGAAACGAGCGCGAGCATCGCAGCGCTGCATACTGTAAGAATCTGGAAGAGTGACAGAAAATCCATTGCAGTTAATTTAGACTAAAGGGTTACTATAGGAATGGAAATGAAGCATGGGGCAGTCGCACCAGAAGCTCATCTCAGGGAGCAGGTAGAGTGCAATGAAGCTTCTCGGATATGTCAAAACACGGGTGGATTTTGTCAAGTTTTATCCGAATGCCAAGTCGCCTGTGAATGCGGGATGCCTCGTTCCACCGGATACCAAATTTAAACAAATGTTACCTCTTTTTCGCTCTTATTGGGGATCCCTGCTATGGATCTACAGTATAGTAGGGATGTTGATTTTGAGTTAATTTTCAGTATATTTTGTTTATTTTATCTATTAAATTGTCATTGAGTAAAAATGCAGTTGACAGTTAATTGTGAACTGTTAAACAATGCAAACATTTTCTTTAATTTGAACGTGCAAACAGCAGCAACAGAACCAACAACAGAACCAGGATTCATACATTGTCATACAAAGAGGGTGGATTTTCTCTTTTTTTATTTACCACAGTGGCCATTTTTCAGTCCCTCCAGGACGTCGCGATTTATTTTTTGTGATTTTTGCGATCAACATGACTGATTTATGGTGGTAATTTCCATAAATTTGCACAGAAAATTTGCACCTTAATACTTAATTCTGTGTAACTGGAACCTGTTGTACACAAATGTGGACAATTACACTGCTTCATGTTCAAAGAAAAATATTTGCTTATTATATTTATTGGTTCTTTCTTACCCCAAATAGCTGGAAGAAATCTTAAAAATAGACAAGCCAAAGCTTGGGTCTTAGGAGGTTAAATTATTATTTAGAAGTTCTCAAGTAATTAAATTATTAGGTAAAGATCAGTGATATAAGAACAGAGAAACTAAATAAAAATATCACAAATACAACTTCAATATACAAATACACAGTGGTTTAAAAACTGGGTCACCAGTATCATTTTATTAAACTAATTGGGGTACAGCGTGCTGTAGAGAGAGATTGTTCATGTGCGTTAGTATAATAAAGCCAAAAATGTTCACCAAGTTGTCTACTCTGTATCATTACAGAGTATTAGATCATTTTATATAAAGAAACTGAGAAATTTGTAATTTTTGCAATGAAATAACAAATTTTGCAGGATCGCAAAATAATGTGACATATTGTTGATTTTGCGCTTTGTGCCGCCATCGCGGAATCGCGAAAACTATACAGACTGATTTTTAAAGCAGGACAAATTTAAAAAAAAAATTTCGTCGTCTTTCTTTGTTTGTGCAAAAAATAGATGTTTATGGTCAGGGTCTAGGACAGAGGCGATCAGTGAAGGTCTGTCCGAACGCGGGCGAGACGGACCGTGTTATCTTGCACACACATCTTGTGCACACTGCAGCTTCCAAACCATACTCAAGCACTAACAGACATGCAGTAGGCAAGGCAAGGCAGGTTTATTTGTATAGCACATTTCATACACAGAGGTCATTCAAAGTGCTTTACATAGAAATGAGAAAACAATATATAAAAGAGAAAAAAGAAAATGTAAAAATACACAATAAAATCACAATAAAAACAAAGATACATGAGAATTTAGAATAACAATTAAAGAAAATAAATGTGATTTTAATAAAAACACTTTAAAATGTTAAAAAGAATAAAACAGAAGTAAAAGTGACTTGAGTTAAAAGTGCAGTCAGTGTGAAGCAGCACAGTGCTCATTCAGTAAATGCAGAGTTAATCAGATGTGTTTTTAATCTAGATTTAAAAGTGTTTACTGTTGAAGCACATCTGATCTCTTCTGAAAGCTGAGTCCAGCTACAGGTGGCATAATAACTAAATGCTGACGCACCTTGTTTTGAGTGAACCCTTGGTATTTCTAACTGACCCAATCCTAATGATCTGAGTAATCTGTTAGGTTTATATACAGTTAGCAAATCTGTCATGTATTTGGGTCCTAAGCCATGAAGTGATTTATAAATGAGTAACAATACTTTAAAGTCCACTCTAAATGTAACAGGAAGCCAGTGCAAGGACCTGAGTACTGGAGTAATGTGCTCAGATTTTTTGGTTCTGGTCAGAACTCTGGCAGCAGTGTTTTGTATCAGCTGCAGCTGTCCAACGGTCCCTTTGGGGATCCCAGTAAGAAGTCCACTGCAGTAATCCACCCTGCTGGTGATGAAAGCATGAACAAGTTTCTCTAAGTCCTGTCTTGAAACAAAACAGCTAATTCTGGCAATATTTCTGAGATGGTAGTAAGCTGATTTGCTTATTGCTTTCACGTGACTACTGAAATTAAGGTCAGACTCTAAAATTACACCAAGATTTCTGACTTTATTTTGTGTCTTTAGACCCCTAGAGTCAAGGTATGTGGTAACTTTGAGAGTTTCATCTTTATTTCCAAATACAATGACTTCAGTTTTGTCTTTGTTTAACTGGAGGAAGTTTTGACGCATCCAACAGTTAATTTCATCAATGCATTTACATAGAGAGTCAATGGGGCTGTAGTCATTAGGTGACAGGGCTAAGTATATCTGGGTGTCATCTGCATAGCTGTGGTAAGCAATTTGGTTCTTTTTCATTATTTGACCAAGTGGGAGCATATACAAATTAAACAGAAGCGGTGCAAGAATTGAACCCTGTGGGACTCCACATGTCATGGATGTCCACTCAGATTTATAGTTACCTATGTTCACATAGTAACCTCTTCCTTGTAGGTATGATTTAAACCATTTGATGACCATACCAGAGAGCCCTACCCAGTTTTCCAGTCTATGTAAGAGTATGGTGTGATCTACTGTGTCAAAGGCAGCACTAAGATCTAGTAGCACCAGCACTGATATTTTACCTGAATCAGAGTTTAAGCGAATATCATTTATTATCTTTATGAGCACTGTCTCTGTGCTGTGATGCTGACGGAAACCAGATTGAAAATTGTCCAAATGGCCATTTGAGTTTAAGAATTTGTTCAGCTGATTAAAAACAACCTTTTCAATGATCTTGCCTTTAAACGGAAGATTTGAGATTGGTCTGTAGTTGCTAAGTATGGTTTTGTCTAGGTTACTCTTTTTTAGGAGAGGCTTAACAACTGCTGTTTTTAATGACTCTGGAAAGGTGCCTGTGATCAGAGAGGTATTTACTATTTTTAAGAGGTCAGTTTCTAAGCAGTTAAGTACCTTTTTGAGAAAAGATGTGGGGAGCGTGTCAAGGCTGCTGGTTGATGATTTAAGATGTTGTACTGTTTCTTCCAAGGTTTTTATATCAATTATGTCAAATTCTGAGAGAATGGCTAATTTCTGAGGTTGTTGCAATGATATCTGACTGACCACACTACAATATAAGCCGTATTGATCGTCATTCTGATATTACTGATCTTCTCAGAGAAAAAGGTTGCAAACGCATTGCATTTGTTGTCAGAGAGCATTTCACTAGGAACTTGATTTGGGGGGTTTGTTAGTCTCTCTACAGTAGCAAAAAGAGTGCGATTGTTGTTTATGTTTTTGTTTTTGTTTATAGGCACTAACAGACATGCAGTACAAATGATTTCTCATACAAATAATTACTTTACCTGACCTTCAGGGCAGCAGTATTCACGTCATTTACAGGCCGTTCACAAATTAAGGATAGAAAAGTGGCAAAATGTCTGTAGGCATGTGTCGACACGCACCGTGCGTTAACAAATAACTAACAGGGCATCTCCGGGTTCAAGGTCAGATATTATATTTTATAAAAGTCTAGTCTAAAAATGGCGTAGTAACCTGTTCTTTCATAAAAAAGGAAAAATCGAGAATCGAACCGTGACCTTAGAATCGAAAATGAAACCGATTCGGGGATTTGGAGAACCGTGACACCCCTAATAAATACATGTTCCATATTAAAGATTTGTGACCACTCACAGCAACGTGATGTGGTCGCGCAACCTCAATAGAGACGACAGTCAAAAATCCCTACTGGTTGACAAATTTCCACTCGTTCTACATCATACCTCCAGGTTAATCGCCCACCTCTATGGTCAAGTAGTGTAATGTGATCAATATTTGAATGGGAGTCTTTTTATAGAAGCCATCGGCAGCTGCACATTTCGCTTTTGTCTCTCTCTGTTTTTTTAACAGCCTTATTAGTAGTACGTCTGTTTTCTTTAACATAGAATCTTTTAGAGCGAGCGTCCTCACGTACCTCAAAGCAGCCGGCTTGAGAAAATGAGTGAGTACAGTTTCTAAAAGCCTAAACTTGTCCTTTGCTCATAAAATTTAAAAAGCTTTGCAGATGTTTGAATTCCAGACTTGATTGTGGAGAGGAACTTAACGAGGAATTGCACTTAGAGATGATTCTCTTTGAGCCGGAGGTAAATGGATCTTCCATTTGGAAAATAAAGTTGGAGAAGTTATAACTTGGACAAGAAAAATGAAATATCAGATGGGATAGTCTCATTTATTTTGGGTCACTGCTCACCTCTTAAATGGCCACAGCTGCTACTTCTCAGAGTTTCTTCTAGTATCGAACATGTTCCCTGGTAGTTCATTAAATCATGGAAAATAATTTATTTCTGGCTGTAAAAATAGTAAATCTGGTCTTCTCCTGCAATTCCATGTTATTGTTCCTGTGAAAAGCTCTTCTAGCATGTTTAAACATGGTTCAAAATTGCAGTAGAATAGTTATTAAATAAGCCTTTGAAGTGCATAATCCTTCACACAGCAATCGTTCTGAGCTTTAGCAAGTTATAATTGAATTTGTTTTTGCTCCAACCTCAACTTTATTAGTGTCCTATTGTTCATTCTTGTGCGTTATTTATCTTTCTCATCACCAAAGATGTGGTAGACAAGATTCGCACAGATAAAATGCATAATTGCAATTGCCTCACATGTTTATGTGGTCTGCTGTCTGCTTTAACACCAGGGTGCAGAAAACAATGTGATAAATAGAAAGAGAGAGAGAGAGAGAGAGGAAAAGAAAAAGAACAAACAAATGAATGAAAGGCAGAACAAACAAATGAAAGGCAGAATGAACGAAAGACGGAACGAATGAACGAAAGGCAGAACGAACGGACGAAAGGCAGATCGAACAAACGACAGGCAGATGGGACGACAGGCAGGTCGGACGACAGCGAACGAGAATGAGCGAACGAAACAAAAACAAACGAGAGAACAAACAAAAGGCAGAACGAACGAATGAGAATGAACAAACAAACGGGAACGAATGAACGAGATGAAAACAAACGAGCGAACGAGAACGAACGAACAAATGAGAACGAACAAGATGAGAATGAACAAATGAGAACGAACAAGATGAGAACAAACGAACGAGAACGAACAAGATGAGAAAGAATGAATGAGAACGAACAAGATGAGAAAGAATGAATACGAACGACCGAAGAACGGGAACGACCGAAGAACGGGAACGACCGAAGAACGGGAACGACCGAAGAACGGGAACGACCGAAGAACGGGAACGAACGAAGAACGGGAACGAACGAAGAACGGGAACGAACGAAGAACGGGAACGAACGAAGAACGGGAACGAATGAACAAGAATAAACGGGAACAAATGAACAAGAATGAACGGGAACGAATGAACAATTATGAACGAACGGGAATGAATGAACATGAATGAATGAATGAATGAACATGAATGAATGAATGAATGAATGAACAGGAATGAATGAATGAATGAATGAATGAACAGGAATGAATGAACAAGAATGAATGAATGAATGAATGAACAGGAATGAATGAACAAGAATGAATGAATGAACGTGAATGAATGGGAATGAATGAAAATTAATCCAGTGCATGAACGCATTAATGAATGGATGCATGTATAGATAGAAGTTTCTGTAGTTTAACGTGTCATTCAACCTACAAATGACATTTTAAAATTATTATTTTAAATTATGAAATTTTTGATGGCGAAGTGTCAGAAGTGGGGTTTCCATCCAAATATAAAGCAAATCTTTTCAAACTTCGCAAACAAAAAAGCGAAAAGGTGCGTTTCCATCATGTTGTTCAAGCGAAAAACTGTGGTATTGGTAACCTAGTAACCAACAGTAAACCTACAGAAACGCTTAGAAAATGAAGACATTACTGCATTTAGTTACGATTGGGGAAGTTTTATTCGAAGGGATTTTTAATTCAAAATTTGGCGTTTCTTATGCAATTCTTCAAAATGCACATAAAATTGTAATGTTAGTTACTCAAACATGCCTGAAAATAAGAGCAGGCTTGTATAATAGGACAATAGGGGGTTTTATGGAGTGAATAAAAATTGGGTAGTAGTCCAAAATCCCTTGGAAAGCAAACAGTACAGTAGCACAGTGCAGAAAAGATGGGGAGTGCTTCTCATGGGTCTGAAATGGGAAGAACACAATAGATAAATCTCTGACAGGCAGGCTGATAGAAAGAGAGAAAGAACGATAATAAAGGGAAGAGTAAACGGTTACTGTACAACATGAATGCTGGCTTCCCTGCGTGTGGCTCTTTTGGAAGAAAGACACATTTAATTTTCTAGAGCAGTTCAGATAGATCGTCTCCTGCCCTCTGCGATCCCACCATCGTTTAAAGTTTAAGGGTATAGATAGTCCCAGTTCTCGCAGTGAAATTGCATTCAGAAGCAAGTTCATAGAGCTCACTGAGAAGAGTCGCCTCATTCGGCGGCAGTCCAATCTATCCCCCATAGAGACTCTCTCGCTGGCGGTTCTGGTGCCAGACGTTCCTGGATTGCCTATGATGCCTTCCACTCCTAGCTGTTGATTGTGCATTATCAGCGGCCCTCACACACCGAAAATTACATGTAGCACCAGGGGTGGCCATGACAATGATAGCTGGTTTCCATAGCAATCAAAGGACCTATTGGAAAGTGGCGAGTCCTGTCACATTGTGATAATAGTCCCACTCATTTTACTCTAATTGAAAAAGCTTTTGAAAAAAATGAAAAAAAGAGGTTCCACCTCCCAAATACTGTCTGTCTCTCGTGGTAGAGGTAAAGCAAGGTAAATTGGTGGAACGCCCCTCGAATCTATGCACACCAATTTGTCTCTTCTGCCTCGCTGGAAAAGCATTTTCAGTTTTATCAGGATAAAGTCACAATGGGATGGTGGATTTTCGGTTTTCTGAATTTGTTATTCAGAATTTTACTGTGTACTGATTGTAAGTTCATAAGAGGGCAACTCTCCGTAGACCTTAAAGTGGAAGTCCAGCCTAAAACAACATTATGCTCCAACACTATATTTCATCACATATATGTAGTTGATTGTGCTGTCATGAAATGTACTAACTCTTGAGGCGAGATGATTGACAGTAGATGATAACGTTCTTTGATTGACAGCTGCACAGGATGAGAACGTTAGCTTGCTTTGCTTGTGTTCATAATAACAATAACAATATTTATCGGCCGATTTTTTTATGAATTTGAAACCTTCGGCATATCGGCAATAGCACGAGAAAGGCCGATACCGATTGTTTATTAATTAACTGCATCAAGAAATCCATTATATGTAAAAAATGAGTCAATGTTGTTAATAAAATAAATGCTGAATAGCAAAAAACACCTTTGAAGGTTGTCATGCTGTCTTATTATATTCGTTTTAGCTTAATTTGTGCCTCTCTTATTATGTCGGTCAGTTGAATGTTAATTAGATCCAATCTATGTTCAGTAAAAATAATTTGATGCAGAAATAAACTAGCTAATAGACCAACTGTATAGTATTGTATACAAGTCTTTAATATCGGTATCGGCATCAGCCAAAAGTTGTCTGTTTAAATCGGTATCGGTATTAGCCCCAAAAAATCCTATCGGTGCATCCCATAGTTACACAAAATAAGCAACAACTAAGCCAAATTATGTTTTAGATATTTTTACCATTCTACATTACCTGAGTCTGCAGAAAAACTGGGCTGAAAACAGTACTCGAAATGCAAAATGGACATAAATTACCCGTGATAACAGGCTAAAATGTCTAAGGTTCAATTCCGCTTTAAAGTCGGCATGAATATAAAATAAAAAACTGTAATTCGTTTTTGGAATTTGGCTTTTTTTTACAAATTACTTAATCTGTGAGCTTCATTATTTAAAAAAAATTCATGTGCCCTCATAATCTTCAATCAAAAACGCAAATCTCCTCCCCTCCTCAAAACAATCTCTCTTTACTTCCGGTCATATGTTATGGCACGTGGGCGGGGTCCGGAAGAAGATCGCTGCGATTAGCAATTAGCAACACGACCCAACCTCAAATGATCCAATCAGATCTCGATTGACAAATTCAAATCCAGCCCTGCCTTTCATTTCAGAAGCCGGTTTTACTCGGATTTACGTCACCACGTAAACAATGAGGCAATGGCTAATTCCATTACATTGCGAATTTAATATACAATGGTGATCGTTGATGGAGCAGCAATGAATTTTTGAACTTAGTGGGTTTTAAAAGTTACTTCCTTTAAAGTTAAAAAACACCCCCATGATTTACTCACCCTCAAACCAACCTTGATATATATGATTATACAACAGTTCTTTCTGGTTCTCGAATCTGATTGGCTAAGAGCCATACGATATTGTGCTGATAACAGCACTGTAACCTCTTCACCTTTCGTATTATTCCGCCACCTAGTGAATGGAGGTCCTAAGCAGGCTCATCTCTGAATGGAAAAACACAGACGCGCTGTTTGAATCACTCTCTGTGTGTCTCATTAGTTGGCTCATAAATCAGTCTGAATCCCCAATCAGAAGTATTATTCCGTCAAAGATCAGCGCTCTTGGATGTTACGTTACAGTTAATGGGAGAAATGTCTTATCACATCGTGTGGACGATTAACACTTGGAAAGAGGAATATAAACACTCGTTTTTTTTCTGGAGCTATATTTCTTATCAGAACGCGAAAACACCGTGGAACTGCAGGTAAGCACCGCAGCTTTTAAATGTGGACATTGATCATTTACTTTATCGTGACCTGACTATTAAAACATGTTATGAGATATCGCCACTGATATATTTATAAGCAGCATGCAAAAACATCTCTCTGACACTTATAAAAAACAGTTTTATATAGTACTGACAAGAACAAAGTTTAATAATAATAATCGAGTGCTCGTATCACGTTAAGAATAAATGAGAACGCAAATAGTAACGTTATACAAATAGTTTTATTAACTTTTACCTCGCGCCAAAACAATAACAACACAAAAGACACTAAATATGAATTAAAAAACAAGTAATAGTTTGATCATGACATCAAATACTGCTGATTTGATCTCATTTTGACGATCATAAACAAACAAGGCCAACATGAGAGCCAGTGAATCCCTTTCAGAGATGTAGCCCAGAGAGGGCGGTGGTCAGCGGGGCGAGTGAACACTGATGTCCGCTCATGCTTTGGTTCTCATTCGTACCGAATCTCACTAAGCAAACGTTCAAACAGGCGCTATCTTTACTAATCGACTGCAGATTTAAATGTTATACATATACATTCTCGACTGAACTAATCTTAAAACTACACTTTGTGACCAAGAAACGGTAATATAAAGTAACGGCTTTTCTGTCCATTGAGTTGTTATGAGCTTCAAAGCAGCCGAAAGTTTTACCTGTCATTCTGGCCGCCCTCAAATCCGTGGCGGAAGAAGTAGTTCTCAAACAAAGAGGCTTTTAAAATAACTCCGTTGTTATTTTCTAGTTTTCGTTTTTCAAACGTGTGCCGTCGAACTGTTGTATAAAAGCAGTGTCGCTCTCGGAGTCGTGTGATATAGCTCTATATCATCACGGCTGTGATTGCCTCCGGCACTCGGCCTGCGGACTCGTGCCTCTGGCCTAATCACAGCCGTGATGATATGTAAGGGATAATGTAGAGGCAGCCGGTAGTTATTGGGAAATAAGCCCCGACAGTGTGATCAGGACCCGACGCGAAGCGGAGGGTCTTGTATCACACTGAAGGGGCTTATTTCCCAATAACTACCGGCTGCCTCTACATTATCCCGCTTATTACACGGCTACTTGCCACATAAGAAAAAACTGGACATGAATATGAATTTGAAACATTTTATTGGCATATTTGTTTTAAATTAACATTTTTATCCTTCCGCGAAACTTTGCACAGATGCATAAAATGATCGTAATACCTTATAACGATCCTCTGCTTCATACTTGTCTCCATTTTTTCTCTTTGAGAAGTTTTAATCCCCATTCTGTATTTTTTTGTGTGTTGGCTTCGTAGCTGTCATGCCCTATTTTGTCAAGTTCAGTCTCAGTAAGCTGTCTGTCTCTTGTCGTGGTTGTCGAGTGTTTGTCACAAGATGGCGCCACACAGACATGCTGGATCCCAAACCGCCTACTTCCATACTATATAGTACGTAAAAAGCGCTACTTTACGTACTATATAGTATGGAAGTAGGCGGTTTGGGATCCAGCAACAGTAATCTTTATTGATCTTTATTGGCGCGGAGCGATTTTACTCTTACAAGTAGTCCGGCTATGCGTTATTATTTTGGAGCGGTTATTATTTGAAAAGAACGAACCTGCAAATGTCTCAACTGACCAATCAGAATCAAGCATTCCAGAGAGCCGTGTAATAAAGAGCTATATCACACTCCTACTCGAGCGATATTGCTTAATTATCTTTTTGAAAGAAACACAATTGGAGTTATATTAGAAAATGTCTTTGCTGTTCCAAACTTTATAACTTTAGTAAATGGTTCTTTGGATTTAAAGCCCAAAAATGTCCAATCATTCTTCACAGAAGTAATCCACACGGCACCAGTGGGTTAATAAAGGCCTTCTGATGGCAATTGATATGGTTTTGCAAGAAACATATCAATATTTAAAACTTTACAAATGAAAATAACTAGCTCCCAATAATGACCAATGCGTGTTCACGAGAGAATGTGTTTCCAGCATACTGTATGACCTCCTGGAGCTGTGTGGATTACTTATGTGAAGAATGGACTTTTTTGGGCTTCAAATCCAAAGCACCATTTACTACCATTATACTGTAAAGCTTGGAACATCAAAGACATTTTTTAATATAACTCCAATTGTGTTTCTTTAAAAAAGATAATTATATATATCTGGGGTCTCCAACCTTTTTTCATTGGAGAGCTACTTTCTAAAAAATAAAAGTGGTCGAGAGCTACTTGTGTCACGTAATACCTAAATTAGTGAGTTAATACACAACGATCTATTAACTCACTGTGATTTGAACTCTTTCCCCTACAGCATTTTTTTTTTTTTAAGTTGCCAGCCAGTGCCAGCATTTTTTTTTTAAATATTTTTCATAAAAGTTTAATACCTTCCAGAAAATGCATTTCTTTAAATATAAATATACGATACATCAAAATGCAAGTACAGATCCTTTTAAACAACAACAAAAAACTTTCATGTTGTCTTTATTTATACTTTTATAACCTCTTAGATATGGGTAGGATTCTTCCAAAAAACACATTTTTAATAAAAAAAATAATTTATTAAAGATCAGATTTAGAAATATGATCCAAACATACACAGAGTATTTACTGCTTTTGGATTCATAATATGTGCATGTATGCCATTTTTTCATTTCAATTAATCCATATGTCTGAAAACGAGTACTCGATTAACTGAGGCAATGAAAAGGGAGTCATTGTGAAAATAAAAATAATTTTATTAAAAACACTCAAATAAAATTAAATTTTGAAGAAACTATGACAGAAAAATGAATATTAGATTATAAATGAAATAGATGTTTAACAGAAAACTCTAACAGGAAAAGCTGCGTGATGAAGTGAAACTTAAGGGTTAATAAACACAAACTGATGCACTTTATATACTGTATGACCTCCTGGAGGTGTGTGGATTACTTAAGTGAAGAATGGACTTTTTTGGGCTTCAAATCCAAAGCACCATTTACTACCATTATACTGTAAAGCTTGGAACAGCAAAGACATTTTGTAATATAACTCCAATTGTGTTTCTTTAAAAAAGATAATCATATATATCAAGGATGGCTTGAGGGTGAGTAAGTCATGGGGGTAATTTTAAAGGAAGTTACTTTTAAAACCCATCTAGTAGTTCAAAAATCTAATACAGTAGGTAAGACTTTTCTACATTTGAAACTCTTTTTTACAGTCCCATTTTTATAAAATACAATGCGAGTATGATGTCATCCTAAAACAATACACAGGTGCCCACACGCCAGTGTTTCACGAGTCCATTCGGAGCTCGCAGTCACAGGTGATAAGCACGTAATGTTGAAGCCATTGAATTGACTGTGAATAGGAGTGTCATTGAAATTGGAGCACATCAACGCTAAGTGAAGTGTTTACCTCATACTGAATGATTCATTGGATGTTGAAAGGGCCCTCGATGAAGTCAGTAGTACTGTGAAACTGTCCAGCTATTCTTGTCTTTTATACTTTGAACACTCCTCGTGTTTACAAAGAGATAATAATAAACCTCTAAACTGTTTTATGAAAATGCGTACTTATAATGACTCGATCGTGTTCGTGAACCTTGTCGTGGGCTATTGACGCTCGGAGGACTGGGCATGTGAAGTCAAGCACGTACATTAACAAAAGGGATGGAAAATATGAAACAAATGGCTTTTCTGTAGCAAAACTACAGAAATGCGCTTTACCCCACGAGCTGCATTTTCAAAGTCGGGCACGAGCGCAGGAACCCGTCACTCCGCAACTATAAATCAATTTCTATTTAGATCAAGCAGATTCAAATGTGAAGGCCTAATGTGGCACTGAACAAACAGGCCGTGCGAATGATGAATGCGATGGGGAACGTAATGGGCCAAGCGACTGATAGCCCGCTATCATGACCATCCATCTTCCTTAATTCCTGGTGCATTCTGCTGGATCCTGTCCAACACACTCAGATGAATTGTCAAAGACACAGAGAGGCATTTTGAATCACCCAGTTTGAGTTATAGCTGTCACTTCTCTGCCTACCTAACTTCACTCTTTTCATCCCTGTGAAATATCAATTATTAAGCTCTGCTTCAGAGGTGTGCAGAGGTTGTGTGGACTCTAAAATATCCTGGGAAGAAAGTGCAGCCTCTTATTGAAATAGTGTAGATGCTAATGGATTTGTATACTGGTTTGAAAATCTTGAGGATCACAGCACTGTGACACATTATACATGTGTTGTTGTGAAAAGATTTTGTGAAAGTGATCTTACAAGGCGTAAAGTGTAAATGAGCATGCACTGGTGTTTTCATGAATGTCAGTTATTTCAGGCTAAAGGTTTATAGTTTGATATAATGAAGATAAAATTGAATAATCTGTGATTGCTAATTTTATATAACAAGATACTTTGCAGCGTTTAAGTAGTAAGTTTCCTTGGTATTGCTGTGGTACAAAAAATGCATAACATTATAATCTAAGTTTTTTTTAAAGGTGCAGTGTGTAAATTTTAGCGGCATCTAGTGGTGAGGTTGCGGATTGCAACCAACGGCTTAGTCCACGGCTTACCCCTCGCTTTTGAAACACATAGAGAAGCTACGGTAGCCGCCACCGGAAAAACATGCCATCGTTGGAGACAACTTAGTAAAAAAAATTATCCTTTAAGGGCTTCTGTAGAAAAATGGCAGCACAAAATGGCGACTTCCATTTAAGGAGACCCTCGGTGTATGTAGATAAAAGGGTCTCGTTCTAAGGTAATAAACACATAACGGTTCATTATGCAAGGTCTTTATACACCCCTGATTATATAGTTTTGTATATTATTTTGCATTTGTGTAAAAAGATCATTTAAAAAATTACACACTGCACCTTTAAATATTGATGTTGCCTAAACAAAGCATTGTCTGAGCGTTTAAAATTTTATGTAAACTACAATATATGTAGCATTAAAGGTCCCGTTCTTTCTC
Organism: Misgurnus anguillicaudatus; assembly: GCF_027580225.2. Classification (NCBI taxonomy): domain Eukaryota; kingdom Metazoa; phylum Chordata; class Actinopteri; order Cypriniformes; family Cobitidae; genus Misgurnus; species Misgurnus anguillicaudatus. The sequence continues at coordinate 3,437,782 of NC_073343.2, read as the reverse complement.
TGTTTTTGAAGCTTTATTTGTTATCACAGTGCGCAATATAACGTGTTCATGTTTCACGTGTAAAACAATGCGGTATTTTTCACAAAATTTACTTGTCTGTATAGCGCTGTTTTCACTGTCCTCAAAACGGGCTGATGTCTTTTTTTTTGTTTTATGAAGTCCCTCCTTCAGAAATACGTAATGAGTTCTGATTGTGTAGTTTGTTTAGTGTGTTGTGATTCGATAGCAGCTAGCTTGCCGTTTACTTAGCTGGCGACTGACGTATTCTTGTGGGCGGAGTTTAGTCAAAAAACTGTTTTACTGACATCATTAAAGCAGGAAGTAGAGGACTGTAGTCCAAACCGGCCGTTCGCTGTAGGCTTTGAAAAGTGAATTATGTTAAAGAAAATATATCGCCTGGCAGTGAACTTTGAGCTTTTTAATTTTACAGGTATTATTTGTGCTATTATAGCAACATTACACACTAACTAGAGTTTAAAAATGGGATCAGGAAGAACATGGCCTTTAAAAATTAGGCATATATTATAAGTTCATCAAATACTTTTACTTCAAATCTGCTTAATCCTGGCCTCAGGCCATACAGAAATACCACTTTGTTCGCACAATCTGTTAAACGCCAAAGCAATTTTTCAGTGAAGTGCATGGATTCATTCATCATATTATTTTTTTCAATTTCAAAACTTTATTTATCACCAAAGGGGCAATTCACATTAGGATATATATATTTATTAGGATATAGGATATTGACCGAATTTTTAAGCTTTTTACCTTTATTCAGAAAGGACAGTGATAAGTGACTGGAGTCCTTCTTAGAAGTGGAGCTCTTCATGCTTTTGTAATCTTCAAGGTATTGAAAGTGCCTTACAATTAGTAGCCGCCTGCCTTTGGCTAATGCATTAAAGTTTTAATACCATTAAAATAGAAAACATTTGTCAGACTTCACAGATAATTGTACCTGTTTACATCCCTTTGCTTTAGGAGGCAGAATTTATAGTTGATATTCAGTATGTATGTATTCAGTGAAAATAGACACGAATCACACTGGGATTATTGTCTAGTCTGTTTTCCCCTCAGCATTTGAATCTCTGGGTGGTAAATGTCTGCCTGACAGCTATAATAATAATTCATAAGATGTTGCAGATATTTGTGTGTGTGTATGTGAATCGCATGCGCACTGAGCTCGAACAGAGACATTCAGATTTTTTTACAGAAGCAGAATCGCTGACAGTAATACGCTATTCCTGATTATCCTGTTGTTTGCACTTTTGCATTGCAGCATTTTTACTTGTATGCAATTATCTTCATTTTAGGCATTTATGTGGGCGTTTGATGACAATTAATCATAGGGGATCAATTTTGTCTCCACCTGAAAAAAAGTTGCGACTAATTGCTTACAGAATAAAAGTTTTTGTTTACTAAATATACTGTGTATGATATGGAAGTGAAAGTAAAATTTTTGTCATATTATAATAATAATAATAATAATAATAATAATAATAATAATAATAATAATAATAATAATGATAATAATAATAATTATGTATATATATATTGCACATACGCGCATATATGATTTTAAGAAAAAATATATTTATATAATAAATATTTATGATTATATATGATATAAATTATAAAAATTTATATATGAAGAATTTGGTTCCAAAACGCAAAAAACATAATTTTCTAAAAAAATTAGTTGCTGCCAAAATCAGTATTATATCATGTCAGCATTTAAAAGTAAATACTTAATTTTACGCAAAATACAATATCTGCTGTGTTGTTCTGCCATCTTTTCTCCCTTTTTTCCCAAAATGCAATAAACCCGACTCCTCCTTTTCTACAGAATGCAATAAATCCGCTCCACAAATTACAGCGCACCATTCCACGCGATGTAAACAGACAATGGCGGCACGTTGAGTACATAGAATCCTAGTTTTCCTCATGTTGTACTTCGTGATCAACAAACAAACAAAAACAAAATAATACTTTAATGGCATTGATAAACGTGTGGTGTTTTTTGTGATGGGAAAGCAAAGTACGCCATCAACATCTAATAATTTACGCGAGAGGCACTCGGGAGCTGGTCGCTTGTTCTCCCGACAGCATTTAGCTTCTCTCATGCTAACACATTGACCCCAGAGGATCTTATGAAAAACTTTCAATTATTTTACTCAAAGTCAACGAAAATCGAGCAGGACCAAAACATTTCACAGCTGATCCCTGTGAAAAATGTTAAGCAACGACGTCCCAAGTATAACCGCAGCAATGACAGTGTTCTTAATATGACAAAGTAAGTGTTTTGATTAATGCCATTAATGTTTATTTTTTAATCAGCGTATACCAATAGTCAACTAAATAAATATAAAATGGCAAAGATGAATGCACATTTATATATTGATTCAATAGATTTGGAAAAAAAACTTGTCATGGATTTATTGCATTTTGTGGAAAAAATTAGTTTTTATAATAAATCTTTAAAAAATCAAGTTATTGATTTGAATTTTTTATGTTTTTATAACCTAAAGATGCTATGTGAAAGATTCTAAAAGAAAATAGTGGTTTTAATCTTGTCAATTTCTTGGTATAGAAAACACGTTTTTACCGAAATTTGTCAAAATGGATTTATTGCGTTTTGTAACCAAACTCTTCATATGCATGCTCATAATTTCTTAAATATATACTTTTGCATGTATTCATATATACATAATTATTATTCAGAGTAGCCTACACCCACATATATTATGTAAACATAAACTTTTATTCTGTAAACGATTAGTCGCGATTAGTCAGTTGAGTAAAGTAGCTTTAGTTTGTCAAAAATGTGTAAATAATTAGTAAATAAATATTGCCCCATCCCTTGATACTATCGTATATCGGCGATCTTACAGCATAGAGAATATCGCCCAATACTAATACAGACACTATGTGATGTCTTGAACATTTTCACATTTGGAAATGCATACAGATGGTCTCTGTTTCTGTATTCCCGCTGTATTCCCACTGAGGTATTCCATCACTCTCCCTGTTTGCTCTTAATATTTGTTGAGTACATTGTTGGAAAAGCAGCGTGATCTATTTAAGTAAATCAGTTAGCTACTTGAGAGCCTACAGCAATAATGCAATCAAAACCAATGGGCTATAGAGATGCAAAGAGTCTTTTTAACTTCTCTTCATTTTCCGTCAGTGCAGCTGTGTAAGCGGTGGTTTTGTTGAGGGTGGAAACATTAACCAAGGTTATTGGTTGTAAATGTGTCTTTTTGAGCAGCTTTTAAAGCTAAAAAATGCCTATGGGTAATATACTGTATTATACGTACAGTATGATTTCTTTGTTTAACAAAAATATATGACCTGTCTCTAAATCTAGGCTAAAGTCATATAATCTAATTTTGAAATTAGGAGAATCAACGTTTGATTCATTAAATCAATGTTCTTTAAATTATGTAGGATCATTTTATTTAAAAATCTGTAAATCACAAAAAATGACATTACATTTCAAATCTTGCATATAGAGCTAAAAATGTTCACTGCTTTTATTAGGTGTGCATGTGTATATAATAGTTTAACATTTAATACTCATCATGTAGTCAAAGTCATGGGTTTAATACCATTACTGATGAAGTATATATAATACAATGCAAAGCATTTGCCAAATGCAGAAGTGTAATTTTTATTCCTCATAAGGCCATTGCTCGGTCTGAGATTTTAGACCAATTTTAGATCATTTTCTACTCTTATATAATCTAATGCAATGCTGTCGTTCCATGAATCTCAGGCCCTCCATTTTGGCTCATGTCTCATTTTCGTAGCGCTCATGCAGTATGCTGGATACCAATTGACATGGTAGCGAGTCCCATCTCACAAAAGCAGAGTGACTCAGAGATGAGCTCGTGGAGGGGTAATGAAACATGTTGAGAGCAGGCATCAGGGTGTTATGGTGACCTCAGTCTGGTCTCCTCCTCTTCCAACTCTGCATGAAATAGGAAGCATTAGACATCACGAGACATCATTCAGGAGTCATGCCGTTCAATTTGATTCGGCTAAATTAAATGTTATTTTAATATGCTCAGCCAGATTTTGTTTATCGCCATGCTCTGTTGATGGCAACCGCATGAATTTATCTGCAAACTGTCGCGGCTATTATATGGAGAGTGGCTTAAGAAATAAATAAATAATTGAAACAATGAAACAGCTGCTACAGAATGAAGAAATTGTTAGCTTAGGTGATCGTTACACTAATCTCTTTAAGCTAAAGTTATTTTCAAATTTGCCTGTTAAGAATTCTTAGAATAATTCTTGTAGTCCACTACTTCAGTATGAATTACAGTGTGTGTGTATATATACTTATTATTGCACATTTTTGTGTATGGGCAAATCAGAGCAGTTTGAGACATTGCACATAAAAGGTCTAAAGAAAAATCTAACAAGGAGGTCTCAGTTTGGTCCCCTATCTAATCATATTGTTGTATCATTTTTTTGAGATGTGAGAGATCTTATCTGTGATGCGTCATGTGTATAATGCAGTAGCCCATGTAAGTCATAGTATAACTTTGTGTAAACGCATGACAATCTGACAGGCTTGTGTCTACTACAGTAATAGCACAAGATGTTTCCCTAGACCAATGCAATGAAACATATCTAAACGACATGATGACATAGCAATCTGCATCATCCCAGCGGTGTCTCTTATTAGACTCAACAGTTGCTCACAACAAACTGATGTCTAATGCAGCGAATACGGCAGGCATCTGGCCCTTTCTCAAATGAACCGCATGGGTGTCATTCTTCATTCGGATTTTTAAAAAAATCAATACGTTAAACCTCTAATTAGATCCAAATTAATAATGATCATTTAGTTTGTCAATTATACACCGCGCGGAAGCCCAATGAAGCTCATAAATAGACTGATAATGAGCCACCATGCAGTCAGGAATCTCTTTGCATGTTTAGAGCTGATAATTGTATCTGGGAGAAAATATGTGAATAACAACATGTTAGAAAGTGGTTGGTTTTTTTTTAAGAGTTATTATAGCATTTTGGAAGTTATACCACAGTTCAATTCATCGTGTTACCATTTCTATGACAAGGATTGACATGGAATTGGATTCAAATGCTTTTTGCCAATCGGAAACATCTAGAAATCGGACGCGTTATTTATTAATTATTTACTTGCAGATATCCACCCGGCTGAAAGTGATGTGTATATTTCAGGTTTATCTCAAAACATCACCATAAAATTCTGAATTATCTGCTTCAACATCATATCACTCAGTGAGAAAAGGTATTAAAGAAAAAACTTCCTAATCCTTAAAGTTCTCACTGGTTTTTCTTTCAGCAGTTGCTTTAGTTTATTGATTGAAAACAGGCACAAACTTTTAAAAGGAAAATCTAAGCCTCACCCAAAGATAGTTTATGACATTTCTGAGAGGAAAACAATAAAAAAAGAATTAAAAGGAGGCAGGGATGCATGACGCAGACAGCATTGCAGGCTTAGGCACCTAAAGAGATGTTGAAAAGTGAAAAAATGTGACATTATGTTTTCATCAGATGACAAAACGGCTGCCTGATAATATTTTTGTACTATGGTGTTATTATTTTGCTGTTTTAATAGTTAACAAATAATAACTTTTGAGTCATGCTTAGATAAAATAGGGACAGTTTCCCAGACAGGGTTTAGATTAATCCTTAGTTATTACCTTAGTTAAACATTACTAGTGTCCGTATTGAGACAAAACAGTGGCATTAATATAGTGTATTTTAAGATATGTAAATGCAAGCTGTTTTCAGCTGAGATGGCTCAAGTGTGCATTTCAGTCAGGGACTAGACTTAAAGGGATAGTTCACCCAAAAATAAAAATAATGTAATTAATGACTCACCCTCATGTTGTTCCAAACTCGTAAGACCTTCGTTCATCTTCAGAACACAGTTTAAGATGTTTTCGATTTAGTCCGAGAGCTTGTTGACACTTCATTAAAATCTATGTACGGTATACTGTCCAAGTCCAGAAAGATAATAAAAACATAATCAAAGTAGTACATGTGACATCAGTGGGTCAGTTAGAATGTGTTAAAGCATCGAAAATACATTTTGGTCCAATAATAACAAAAATTACGACTTTATTCAGCATTGTCTTCTCTTCTACGTCTGTTGTGAAGCGCATGCGTGAGAATAAAGTCACGTGACTGCAGTGACGTGGATGATGTGTTATCCTCAGACATGTTTGTGAAGTTTTTTTTTCAAATTTACAGCGTGCGCCTCTCTCAGACTGTAAACGAAGCCCGGGCGCACAAAAAAAGACAGCTGGGGCGCACCAGATAACACGTCAGCCGCATTATACGTCATCCGCGTAACTGCAGTTACGTGACTTTAGTCTCGCGCATGCGCTTCAAAACAGACGCAGAAGACAAGACAATGTTAAATAAAGTTGTAATTTTTGTTATTTTTAGACCAAAATGTATTTTTGTTGCTTCAACAAGGGTCAACAAGCTCTCAGACTAAATATAAAACATCTTAAACTGTGTTTCGAAGATGAACGGAGGTCTTACGAGTTTTGAACGACATGAGGGTGAATCTTTAATGACATTATTTTCATTTTTGGGTGAACTATTTCTTTAAACCCTGTCTGCCCCATAATATATTACATTTAATAATATAAAATATTTAGATATAAAATAAATTTAGATTTGCATGCATGCATCATCATTACGTGCCGGGAATAGTTAGTACAGTAGTTTAGTTAGTTACTCTTCTAATGTACTGATGATTAGGTACTAACAGCTTTTGCGTCTATATCTCTGTATGGAGCCAGTGAGTGATGGTTAGTTGGTAAGTTAATTGCGGTTGATAACAGATAAGTACAGTCTGTCAGGCCAGTGTTGTGTGTGGTGGTATCCACGGTTTGGAGCGCACCATAATTACTAGACTGGCTTGCTGAGGACCGAATGCTCCAGAGATCTGTCCTCACTATGGCCTGCCTCCCATCTGACAAACCTTTGAGCTGTCATCGCTCCAGTTTAAATTCATGGAGGAAATCTGACGGGTAACACGTAATCTCACGCTGCCCAAACTTTCCATAAAGACCTCAAAGCCAAATATGAGAGTGCAAACATACTGATGCAGGTATGGCTCACTTATATAACAAGGAATTTCCTCACTTTATTACAATCAAGCATTACAAAACACAGTGCTTGTTTTGTTTCACTTTCAACAATTTCAAGTGTTCATTTTGGGAGATCTGGTGTTCATTATATCGATTCTTGAGCTTTGAATTGTTTCATTTACATTCAGGCGTTGATTTATGCATCATATTAGATATGAATAACACACTTAAATCATAGAAATGACAATGTTTTGGTGATCTTGAAAACAGCTTCAAGTATAATGAGACTGCCTAACAAGGTTTTCCACTGACTGTGATCGTCATTTCTTTCACACCAGGATAGTAAACGCTTATTAGGGTTTAACAGATCTGCGCAGTTAGGAATGTCCTGATTCACCTTTGTTATGCCATAGGCTTGGAGGGTGGGGTGGCATTACTTACTGTATAATTTCTTTAGTAAAATATGTTAAAAAGCCTTAGGTTTTTATTTAGCATTTTCTTTACAATTGTCAGCTTTTCAAAATTAAAGCTATAAGTATAAAACATAATGTAATGTGATCATAAAATAGTATCAGCACAGCTAATAATATTTTGTTATTTGTAGCCAAAGTGAGGTGAGCTGACCCGACCAGACCCAAACCAAACCGTGGGGTACTATGCAATGGAAAAGCGCCTATAGAGGTACATACTGGTACAGTACCTGAAAGGTACATATTTGTATCAAAATGGTAAATATTAGGAGCTTTTTAAAAAGCACCTTCTCAGTGACTTTTGTACCTTTTTCTTTTTAGGGTTAATATTTCTAAACTGTGTCATAACTCAAAAGGAAATCATAGTAAATTCTTAATAATTTCAAAGAATTACATCCATATTTTATGTCTTACATCTGTTGCTATGTTTTTGCCACTGGCATGTGGATTAGTCCTCTGCTGTTCTTCGAAATGTTTGCACTTCTACGAATTGGAGCTACCACTTGTGAAGTGATATATTTTTAATTTGTTTATCCCATGGTATCACCATATAAAAACTGCTAATGAATTTGGTAGGAATCCTCTCTGGACTTGATTGTTATATAAATTAGGAACAAGAAACTGCAATTTAAATAGGGATGGGCATTTTTCAGTAATATAATATATTTAAATATTTAAGCTGCATAACGTTGTATGTATGCATGTTTAAGTTGAAAACATTGTAAAAAATTTTTTTTACAATTATTCTTTAAAAAAAGCCTGCAGAATAATTGCCGTTTAAAAACTAGAGGTCTTCACGGGTCCGCCCGATGTTTGACCCGAGACCCAAGCGGGTTCGGGTCTAAAAGTTTCAACAAATTAATTTTCTTGTATAGATGGTTTCAGCAGTAACAACATAAACAAGCGACTGTCGTGGTCCGCACGTAACTTCCGGTAAACTCCACTAAGAATAAATAACAACAAAGTTCTTTAAACGTACTTTATTTATATAACAAGCCAAAAAACAACACATAGATTACCTAGGAAACCAAAACATTTGTTATTTTCGACAAAAGTAAATTTTCCGGAAGTAAAGTTCGGATCCAGGCGTGTATCGCGTTAGCGCACGTGCGTCCGATGAAACGTCTATATTTTACATTAAAGTCTGTAAAAGATGAAGTGAAAAAGCATTAAAGGCGGGGTGCATGATTTTTGAAAAACACTTTGGAAAAGGGAGTTGGGCCGAGTACCAAAACACACTTGTAGCCAATCACCATTAAGGTGCATGTCTACTAAACTACATCGTTGCCTGGGTTGCGTATGTGTGGGGCGGGTCTATCAAAAGAAGGTCCAGATTCTATTGGGGTAGGGGCGTGTTTGTTTAGGGGATTTCAAATGTCAACATTGGCTTTCAGAGATCATGCACCCCGCCTTTAAATGAGCAGTAGCCTTAACCCTATGGTGGCGCATTAAAAACAAACACTCAAATAGCGTTTTTTCTTTTCGAATTATTACTGCAGAGATTATATTCCGATTAAAGAGAATAGGCTTTATGCCCAGCTGCACTACTTCCTGAACTTCAGCCAGCTCCTTGTTTCCTGTCTGCCATTATTGGACAAACTGATTAATCCAGGTGTGCCTGACCTCAGTAGTCACAAACAAACTGATTAATCCAGGTGTGCCTGACCTCAGTAGTCATAACAACAATAATCAGACACACCTGGATTAATCAGTTTGTCCAATAATGGCAGACAGGAAACAAGGAGCTGGCTGAAGTTCAGGAAGTAGTGCAGCTGGGCATAAAGCCTATTAAGAAAATCATATAACAGCATTTCATGCGATAGGAAATGTACAGCATTTAGCCTCGAGTCACGTCAGCCAGAGTTTGCTGAAGCTGCAGCTGCCCGTCTAACACGACACGTCAGTTTCGACGATAGTGTCAAAATCCAGATGATGCAATATCACGCAACTCCATTTTATTTACCCAAACATCCTCCTCACGTAATCAGATTAAATATCAGTTTCATTTGCAGCGTTTGGCATTGTAGATTTTCCAGAATGAGCTTTAGGTTACCATTCGCGCGTTCAGCTTTCCGTGCCCGTCTGCCTTTTCAGGATAGGGAACTCACCCTGGAAAAGACACGGCTCCTCACTCGGTCATATTGAATTCACTGTGCGTTCTGTGAGGACGGTACCCCGAGGCAACTGAAAAACACCAAAGACCCGCCATCTGAAGCAGGAACATGCATAGGAATACCAAGCAGTCATTACAGTCGTCACAAAGTTTACTTTATTTAGTTCCTAACAAAGTGCACTAGTGTTGCCTTGAGACCCACTGAGAAGTCTTCTCAAAACTCTGAGAAGGAGAGTGAGAGGATTCGTGTGTGGCTACTGATGGATTCTCTTGCTAATGCATTTCTATGATGTTTGTGTTTATGTGTGTGAGGGGGGTTGTGTGGTGTGTGGAGAGGCTGTATGAGTACATAAGGACCCTGAGGCAGAGTGATTGGGAAGGAGGGTCCTCGGGGTGAGCTGGAAGGTTTTATACATTACAGTAGTATAGGTTAAGAGGTTGTGGGCTTGTAAAGTCGGGGTAAACTTATATAAGGCTTTCATTTAATTACAAATGACAACAAACAGCTATGACCTGATTTATATCGGTTTCTCGTGAAGATAGTGATTTTGTCCTGAATTAAGACATTTCCAATTATATTTTATATAAATCATTTTAAAAATGTTTCTATAGTCTAGTATAAGGTTTTGGCATGTTTTTTTTTAAACACAATCAAACATAAAAACGAATTAAACCCAGAATTACAATAAGCAATATACACTCACCTTGTCACCTAAAGGATTATTAGGAACACCTGTTCAATTTCTCATTAATGCAATGGTGTAATAGTGTGGGGGATTTTTCTTGGCACACTTTAGGCCCCTTAGTACCAATTGGGCATTGTTTAATGCCATGGCCTACCTAAGCATTGTTTCTGACCATGCCTATCCCTTTATGACCACCATCCTCTGATGGCTACTTCCAGCAGGATAATGCACCATGTCACAAAGCTCGAATAATTTCAATAATTTCAATCATTTCAAATTGGTTTCTTATACATGAAAATGAGTTCTCTGTACTAAAATGGCCCCCACAGTCACCAGATCTCAACCCAATAGAGCATCTTTTCGTGCCCTGAAATGCATCCCACAAATCTGCATCAACTGCAAGATGCTATCCTATCAATATGGGCCAACATTTCTAAAGAATGCTTTCGCACTTTGTTGAATCAATGCCACGTAGAATTAAGGCAGTTCTGAAGGCGAAAGGGGGTCAAACACAGTATTAGTAGGGTGTTCCTAATAATCCTTTAGATGAGTGTATATCCTCTTTTCATATTTTAGCTCCCATATGAAAACGTAGTATGTTTTGGCTACAAGTATGTTTTGGAACTCGGCCCACCTCGTTTTCCAAAGCATTTCTCAAAAATCATGCACCCCGCCTTTAACTATAATGAATGAATAAACTGTAGTATACATACTGACATACTTGTAGTATACTTTAATATCTACTATAGTAAGTTTGAAAAAAGACTAAATCATACTACTGTATTTTTTGTTGTACTGTAGACTGTTGTGAGTTCAACAAGGTCACAGTTTCTTTCCTTTAAGTTTTAGCTTATTATGCTTCAATAGAAACCAAGAAATTTTAACCCCATAACACAAATTGTAAAAAAATATTGTTTCTCACTTTCAAATAACTTCTTTATTAGTAGCTGAAATGGCCCTGCATTTAATACTGTATGATATGCAAAATATTGTTATCTTATCAACCCCATAAACTGTCAATCTTGTGAGATTTTTTTATCTGACTAAGGTGACAATTCATAGATGGAACTAAACATATACTGTAGACTCCATGCTTCATTTTAGCAGATCCAGCGATAATGATGTTTCAGCCAAGCTCATGATCCAGGTCCTCATATACAGCTCCAGGCAGCTTAGCAGATGCCTCAGCAAGCTAAACACCTTCATCTGCGTCTGATTTTAAGAGCTGATCCCAAATCTGTCGACCAAGATGGTGCATGTCCTCCAGGTGGCTCCAAAGTAGACCTCCTGCTAACTCGCATCTCATTTTAAAGTTGATGTGCAACTTGTATTGCACTGTTGAGATAAGAGGGAGGTGAAATGCTTTTTAGCACGCCAAAATAAGCAGCAACATACTTTTGTTGGTAGATAAATGTAGATGTGTGATCAGCAATGAGTCCCGAATGATTAAAATGAAGAGAGAAGATAATTGTACAGGCTCAGATTTGTTGATCATGAATTTAAAATGGCAGATATTTTCCTCTCTCATGAGAGGCACGGAGGTACCCACCAGAGAAATGTCTCAGGCATGGTAAAATCAGCTCCGGCGGACTGAGTTTGGAGTTGAATGAAACAAAAAAGGCAGTACTTTTGATAAATGGCTATGGCTAGCTTTACAACACAGTTTTTTTCTATCTTTTCTATGCTCCTCTTGTGGAATGAATACAAACTGATTATAGTCACGGAGGATTTAAAATAAACAGTTAAAAGAGTAGTTCGCCATGGGTAATATCAATGGAGAGCTGATTTACCATTGCAGTATCATTCCCATGCAGATACTGTATTCACTGTCTGTGAAAAGCATTTCACAAGGTTTCAAAAGCAATAAACTCTGGTTTGTCTAGGTCATAAGATGAAAAGCAGACTTTGCTCTACTCTTTAAAAGTTTAGTGTACTGTGTACATCCAACATTAACAATGCAAAACTGTGTCCGCGAATTGAATCTAAACTGCAAAAACAGACTCTGCCAAAAAGTCATCCATTAATCTGTTTAACATACGTTTGCGTACCAATGCCTATTCATCATTTGGTCAAATTGTTATACACAACTTATTACCAACCAGTCATAACATGAGTCGTTTGCATATATAACAGGGTTCCCACGGGTCCTTGAAATTCTTGAAGTTTGTGAATCTGGAGGGAAAAATTCTTGGCCCTGGGAAGTTTTTGATAATATACATACATAGATACAGGTCATTGAACGTGCTTGAATCTATTTTATGCAAGAATTTTTTTTTTGGAAAAAAATCCATATCATTCCCTGTGCAGTGTAGGATAATATAAAAATTCTAGACATTTTAAGCACACGTGCTAAACTGTTCGCTTTAAATGCTTATATCTTCTGTAAGCAAATGTTGGTTCATACCAAATTGCTTTTTTGCATAGTTATGTTTGACACATGAAAAACTTTTTGGTTTACGTATGTAACACTTGTTCCCTGAAAAGGGAACGAGATGCTGCGTCTCACTTGCCATACTCCTGCGTCCCTGTAATGCTGCGGTTACACCAACCGCTCTTCGGGTGTCAAAACCGCGTCTACAGCACCTAATTTGCCACTTGAACTGTTTTAATGCATTCGCGCGTGTAGAGCGGAGGGGGCGCGTGGAAAAAGCAACCATTTAATGCGCGTAATAGGCAAAATCCGCTTCTTGTGGGAGGGGCAAGTGCTATGCGGTTGTCTGTTTGCAAGATGACTGATGTTGATTGTGCATTTATCGAGAGAGTTACCGGTTTGCATTTAGTAACCTTACTATAGGGGGAAAATAAACGGAGCGGGTCGATAAACGTCACGTGACTCAAAAGTGAAATGTGTATTACGGACAATTTCAAGCGTTTGTTCAGGTTGAATGAGTGGCTCCGGGCGGGGCTGCCGCCACAGCAGCAAGCAGGCTCCTGATTGGTTTACGCGGAGCGAAATTCCGTCAAAAATCAAATTTTTCAACTCGGCCGTCAGCCGCCAATTCGCGTCAAAGCAAAATGCACAAAAAGCACCATTTGCGTGTATCGCGCGTACCGTGTCAGGCGCTCAATTCGCGCCATTCGCCTAAACTAGACGTGCAAATGAGGCGGAATCGCGTCTTCCGCGCTGCGCCAAACGCCTCATCCGCACTGCAAGACCTCCAGACGCACGTCAACGCGCCTTCACATTGACTTAACATTGAAATCACTCGCGCTTCACGCCTCTACCGCAGCTGGTGTAAACGCAGCATTAAGCCGTCTTTGGCAATATTTCAGATAGCGATATACTTCCTGGCTCCCGCATTCAGACGCACTTACCCCTGGAGGCGTCCCCAAAGTGTCACTGCAGTGACGCAGCGCGAGTTCCCTCAAAAGGGAATTGTAACAATGTATCTTAAAAGGTAACACGATGTAACCTTGCTCTCACTTGAAATGTGTCCCCACATTTAGTCCTTGAATTTGAGGGTATTGGACCTGGAAAGTCCTTGAAAGGTCCTTGAATTTGAAGGTAACTAAGGTGTGGGAACCCTGATAAAAGTGCTGTATACAGTGGCAAAGAGTGGGACAATGTAATGTAAAAATAATGCAGGAAACCTTAAATAACATCACAGGTATAAAAATATGCCACAAAATACAGAATTAAAAAAAATGAAAATCTTGTGGTGGCAAGCAAGCAATTTCCTTCAATCCGAAGCTCATTAACACCTTCATCTTGTTATAGGCACATAATGCAAGTGTTGCCAATTAATGTCTATTTTAAATCAGGATGATGCACATTTTCATCATGCAATTATCACATTATTTTGTGTTTTCCTGTTATCTACATGAGCGGGTTTACAGTGCGATTTCGAATTCTGAAGCTCTATATTAGGAGGCAGAGACAGACCCATTCAGTCATGCTACCTAGATTTGCGGTCTTTGGGATAGGGGAGGAGTTTTAATTCCAAAACATCGTAGAGCGTAACAGTAACCACCCACTTTATCAACAGCATTGCTTCTGGAGGGATTTATCATGTTCGTTTTTTTTCATAGAGGTTCGAAATGATGCTACAAAATAAAACTATTACTTTTATATATTCAAATACTTAACGAGTTTAAACTCACAGACAATAGATTTGATGTTTATTGCAAAATATTCAAATATATGTGTGTGCAACTGTGTAGCGAGAACAACTCCGTGGCATTGGAGGTGGCGGTTGAGCTTTTGTGCAGTGATTTTCACTTTCTGATTTCTGGGATTATAGACGGTGCATTTTGAGCAATTGAGCATTTTGTATATTCGTATCTGTAAGGTGTTATAGTCTAAATTGTGATTTCTACTGAAGCATATCCAATAGTCATAGAAAAAGATGAAGACAATTTTACATATCGTAAAATTAGTTTCTTGATGAACAATATGAAGGGGACTTATACTGTTGTATTCTCTTACATAGAAATTTTGAAACTGATAGCTTAGTTGGCCGTGGACTGATTTTTAAGTAGTCTTTTTGCCTTGCTTTCTTTAATTTTCTTTTTTTTTCATCACAAACGTCTGTCATCATTTTTTATTTTCAATACAAAAAAGTCCATCTCCATCTGAAAGAGCATCTCACTCAGTTTTCAGTGGGGATTTGTATCGGCATCCCCATTTTTCCACACTTCTGCGCTCCGACACACACGCGCGCACACACACACACGGTGTCCTCTCTTCCTAGTCTGTTTGCTTTGTTTCACCTGTACCATTCTCTCTCTCACTCTCTCTCTCTTTCTCACACACACACACACGCTCGCTTTCTCTCCCTCCTCCCTTCCTTCAGTGTCTCTCGTTCGCTCTCCCTCACTCACTCTCATTGCTTTGCAGAGCTGGTGAAAGTGCGTCAAGCCTCTGTCCAAATACAGACAGGCTAAGCAATACTAATCTCAGGAGGAAGAGAATCAGAAGAGAGCGTGTGTTTGAGTGTGCACGCGTGAGCGGCGTTTCAGCCCGAGCCTTTGTATTGCAACACCTTTGGAGCCCAGTGCCGGGAAAAAGGAATTTTTGTTCATTCCAGAGTTTATCCTTTTGAAAAACCCCTGAAAAAGTCTTTCTCTCCACCGGCTCTTTTGTGTGGGACGGACAGTGAATGATTGGCAGAGGGTCGGGTCATGACCCTCTTTTCCGCCGGGTAATTCAGGTCTTGTGAGCGACAGAGCCGTGCAGCGGCGTGTGTGACTGATGCAGCTGTGAGACACGAGAATCCCTTCGCAGGCGCTCCTCAACATCCGTTCCCTCACCAGCTGCAACGGGTCTCACCTCGCACTGAGCGCTCGTGGGTGCCGGAAGAGGAGGAGGTTGTGACTCCTAGCATGGGGTTTTCTCCATCATGAGAAAACTCTGTTCTCCGTGCCTAGTGTCTAAGAGCGAGTCGGGTGAGCGTCATGCGTCCCAGCAGAGCGGCGTCGTTGTTTCGTGGTGGTCAGGAGGGGCAGTCCCTCTTCCGGTTAAGTTGGACCCCCTGGATGTGGTCTCTGACCTTGGGATGTATCGTTGGTTCTGCGTGGACCTCCTCGCCTCCCAGGCGCGCCGCCAGCTTGGATAGTTCAGTGGTTGCCGCCGGACCCCCTGGGGCGGCAACCTCATATACCCACCCCGAATTACCTTTCCACAGTGGCCGACACCACAACTCACCTATTTCCATATACCGTACTCCGGCGTTCCTCAGAAGCGGCCATGGTGAGTTCCAACGTGGTAAAATGTTGACTCTGTGTGAGAGATGTTTGATGTCCAGCATTTGTTTGTTTAAAGGTCTGGCTCGCTCTCTTTTCTCCCACCCATCTCAATAGTTATTTGCGTTGGGGGAATAATCAAGATTTAGTTTGTTGAGTGATGCTTGTGTCTCCGTAGGGTTTATCAGGCATTGTGTGTTTGCGGTTTAATTAAAGCAGGGAGGATAGTACATCACTGGGGCTATAAGAAGTCGAGCTTTAGATTGGGTTTTGGAATAGGGGAGGATCTGATAAACGTTGAGCTGTTTTGTGGATACGGAGCGTGGAGTTCTCTCTCCCAAAGCACTCAGGCAATTAGACTATTAAATGCTAAACCTTGTCGAAGCTGTGCTTTGCCGTGATTGCTCATTTGCAATGTTATAGTGTCAACACACAATTTCAGGTGTTTTTCAAGTAATACCCAAGTAAAGAGCTGCAAGTACAAAAAGAAAAATTGAGAAAGTCTATCAATGTGATGAATGCCAGATGTTTTGCTGGATGAAAGCAAAACTTTGAGTACCTGTAGATGCACGTCTTTGCATCTTAAACAAACTTTACATTTCACTTTGCATGTTGTAATCAAATTGCTTGAATGAGTCAAATATTGTTTCCTTTGCATTATTGAAATGTCCAAATACAAATTCCAAAGAAAATTTGTACTTACCTTTGCGTTTGCTGTACATGGCAACTGGGGATAGCTGTCAAAACTTCACTTTAAAGCTTTTAGTTCATTAAAAAATAATTCATATATTGTTGCAAAATTATATATTTTTTTGCCTCACAGTGTTTAATCCTACAAATCATATTTATTTAGTTCGCAAGACGTGTTTTCCTTTTCCCCCTCATGCTTTATTTTTAGAGGGATATCTCACGTAAGCTGTGTGTGGGAATGTAGGAGCGCTTTATATCCCTCTGTCTAATTAAATCAATTGATACACGTTTTCATACTTCAGTCAGAGTTAATTTACATGAAGGACAACAAGAAATTACGAATTGATTTTGAGATCATCCTTGTAATTAGTTGTTATGTTGTTTTTGCCTGAAGTGATTGGCTAGACGTATTTATTATCGTAAAAATGTGTTGATATGCGATTTTGTTTTTGTTTTGTTTTTCATCACAGCTGAAAGAGTTGAAAGCCTTGAAAGCTTCTGGCAGTAATGCATTTTGACAGATCTATAGACCGTATATGCATTAAAATATATCCATAATATGTTTACTTGGTAATAACGCTGATGCAATTCAATATATCAGATTTGTGTGTGGGAAGTATATGTATAATATTTATTTATTTATTGTTGATTCATTTTATTCTATATCCATTAACAATCCACTTCCTCCACTGATTTCTTAGTAAAACTGGCGTAGTTCAGTCCATGTGAAAATCCCGGTCGAGCGTTGTGCAGGAACTCTCAGTAAAGGCCCCTGGGGCACGATACCATGTTAGATATAGATGAAAAGAGCTCTCGCCCGTCTCTCCTACCCTCTGTTTACACGTGTAAGCAGAATCCCTGGATTAAGTCTCTACATCATTAGCCGCAGTTATTTATTTATTTGTTTTCGCATTCTGCACGTAGATCTTTGTGCGAATTTCTTTGAGAGTCGCATAACCTGCAGTGTTTTCGGCGGTGAGATTACTATTTGCTTGGACATGTTGCCTGCAGTCTAGTGGTCTGAGCTGTCTTGCTGTTGTGAGGAGTTACATACTGGACAGAGGAACTGTGCGCAGTAATGACATAAGGGAAAAGATGCTTTCAGGTGAAGACTCTTAGAGAAAGCGCTGCTAAGCCAGCACACTATCCCCCTAAAGCCCCACAACGATGAGATGAGAGTATGACAGGCAGAACAAAGTGGATTTACCCCCACTTGTTTACCATGATAGTGTGTGGATGGTTGAACGTGCCTGAAATGGGGCCCAAACATACTTGTGAATCTTAGAAACTATTGCATAAACGAATATTTACGGAAGCCAATTCCATTCCTAGGATTAAGTTGGGATTTGTTTAATAGTGTAAAGGAATTACAGGCTCAAAGTTGTGGATTATGTGATTGCACCATTTTCATACATTTTTACATTTTGATTCATGCTACTATTACTGAGGCATTTTAACCCACTGTATGTACCGCCAGGGGTTTTAGCAGTTTCCTGTCGTAGCTATGTAATGACTACTGAACTGTAAAAAATTAAGCATGATGTTAAAACCATAGATATGTATATAAAGGCTAGATGGCTCGTCCGCGCTGCTGGCCAATTGAGTGCAACGTCCGCATTTTGGCGGCCATCTTACGACAGGGCGCTCGCTCACTCGTAGCATTGAGTTTTAATGATGCAGGTACTTTTAAATGACCATAACTTGCTTAATTTTTTACCGATTTTCAAACGGTTTGGTTTGTTCTAAACGTCAAAGATGTACCTATGACACTGCATACCTATACTAAAAATAAAAAATAAATTCATGAAACATGTTAAAGCATCCAGAATTATAGCCACGTTAATAACGTTTGTAAAAACCCAAACCGTTTGATAATCGGTAGAAAATTGAGCAAGTTATGGTCATTTAAAAGTACCTGCACCATTAAACTCAATGCTACGAGTGAGCGAGCGCCCTGTCGTAAGATGGCCGCCAGGTGATGCCGTTAGGGACTCCGCCTTGAGCCATCTAGCCTTTATATACATATCTATGGTTAAAACAATGTGATAAGTTGACATAACTAATAACAAATTGTTTAACTTAATTTATTAAGCTAAAGTAACTAAAGTAATTTGATATGTTTCACAGCACGCTACAGTATGTAAGACAGGTAAAAATGTCAAGTTCACTGTATTATTCTGATATTTGTTTCTTTGGATCTTCATATGCACAGTACTTTTCAAAGACAATTTATTCAGGCACAAGCAACTATAAGAAATGCAGTATTTTATGATGCAGGAATTCAGACAACCACTTTCACACCGGTTTATCTCAACTCTGATGGCAAACGGGTTTGAAAGCGCCCTTAAATCTTACTACACTAACTTCGATACTTATTTATTTGTAATTAGATTAGTTAAACTTGGGCTGGTTTCCCAGTAAGGGTTTAGGTTAAGCCAGGACTAGGCCTTAGTTATATTAGGACATTTGTGATCCGTTTTGGGAAAAACCCCTGGATGTCGAAACATTTTCAGAAAAATAAAAAATATACGTTTTTTTTTCAAAATTGAGTTTTATTTGAATGTTATTCTATAACAACTTGTCTATCAACTCTAGGATAATATCTATGCAAAATTCACTTGTTTACCAAGGTGAAAAAGTAGTACACTTCCATAGTGTACTTAAAGTGCTTTATTTTCGCACACTATTTGTGTACTTAATATACTAAAAATCCATCTTTAGTACTTCTTAAGATGTTCTTAAAATCATCTAAGTGTACTTCACTGTGCTATTTTGAGACACCATAAATATGAACTAAAATGTGCTAAAAATGTATTTGAAGGATGTATTTGGATACCACTTGTAGTAAACTTGAACCCATCTTTGTATGAAGGTTGAGTTCAGGTTTAATACAGGTGTTAACTAGATACATTTTTTAATACAGAGATAGTATGTTTAAAATGCATTTTAGTTCATATTCATGGTGTCTCAAAATAGCACAGTGAAGTACACTTAGAAGAACATCTTAAGAAGTACTAAAGATGGATTTTTAGTATATTAAGTACAAAATTAGTGTGCGAAAATAAAGCACTTTAAGTACACTATGTGTACTACTTTTTCACCTGGGTAGTTCAGATTAAAGCGATTTAAAGTGAAAAGACCCGGACCGCGGAGGTGCAACACAAGCCATGTTTCCATCACCATGATTTTATGCGCATTCTGAAGTATCGCTTAAAAGATGAGTGATGAAAATGATAAATTTAAATAAACATCTTAACATACAAGGGGTAATTAAAAGTTCAGAGACTATGCCCATGATAAACAACTTAAAACTTTATTAAAAGTAACAGTAAAATACAAGAAAGGTGAATAGATGTGGTTCAGATAATATAATAACATAAACATTTTTAAATCTGTGTTTCTCAAACTTTTTCTTAAAAAATACTATAATTGGTTACACCTAAAAAGAGATTTTTTTCAACTTAAATTTTTCACTTTATAAGTTAATAAAGCTTAAATATTTTGTGTGCTACCAATTGAAGTAATAAAAAGTAACTTTAAACTTTTCACCTAAAGTAAGTGTTACCAGTTTAGTATTTTTTTTTTAAAATAGATTCTACTTTCAATTTTTACAGTATATCGCCTGTCCACATTAAAGTTTTTGTT
The DNA here is from genome assembly GCF_027580225.2 of Misgurnus anguillicaudatus. Taxonomy (NCBI): domain Eukaryota; kingdom Metazoa; phylum Chordata; class Actinopteri; order Cypriniformes; family Cobitidae; genus Misgurnus; species Misgurnus anguillicaudatus. The sequence goes on along the minus strand of NC_073343.2, from coordinate 3,417,399 downwards.
TCGCTTCAATTAACATTTCGACATCAATTCATTCTTGCAGGCTGTGGTTTTGCATGACATTTTCTTCAATCTGAGGTTGTTTTAAGTTAGGCTTATATTTAAATGTGTCGTTTTGAGTAAATGGTCAATAAGTAAAACTTCCTCCAGTTTGTCATGCCCCACTTGTAATGTTCCTATTCCCCACCAGTGGGGCCCGCCCCACACTTTGAGAAACACTGGTTTAAATGAATAGTCTACCCTTTTGCCATATTAAACTATGTTATTAACTCAACTTAGACTAATTAATACATATCTATCTTTTTTCAATGCATGCACTGTACAGCGCGTCGTGAAAGTGTTAGCATTTAGCCTAGACCCATTCATTCCTATGGTACCAAACAGGGAAGCCACCAAACACTTCCGTGTTTTCCCTATTTAAAGACTGTTACATGAGGAGTTATACCAGTAAGTATGGTGCCACAAAATAAAACTGTTTTTGGTACCATAGGAATGAATGGGGCTGTGCTGAATGCTGGCGCATTCACGGCGCCCTGTGCAGTGCACGCATTGAAGAGGGTGGGTATGTATTGATTCGTCTAGGTTGAGGTGATAACGTGGTTTAATATGGCGAATGGGTGGACTATTCCTTTAAATTTTTGTAAGTATTGTGTTCCTTGGGGTCAAAGTGACCATTTTGTATCTTAAACAACACAGTAAAAAGTGACTTTTATTTGTAGTACTTGATTGTTGTGCTTTTATTTATCTCATTTAAAGGAGACATTTCACAAGACTATAAGACTTTTTTATTGAAATTGAAACTCAATTGTGCCGTCAATTATGTTTCTCTCTGTTTCTCTCTGCACTAAACGACAGTGCTGTGGTTGAATAGTGCAAGTTAAGGGGTGGTATTATTATAATAAGATCCCCTTGTGACATCACAAGGGGAGCCACATTTCAATGACCTATTTTTCACATGCTTGCAGAGAATGGTTTAACAAAACTAAATTATTGGGTTTTTCTTTTTCATATTTTCAAGGTTTGTAGAAGCACTGGGGACCCAATTATAGCACTTAAACATGAAAATGTCAGGTAGACATAACTTTTCTTTTAGACATGCTATAAAAGAAACTAATTTAGAAAGTGCTTGAACCCAGCTTTTATACAGCATTAAAACCTAAAATATGTAAAAATGGGTTTTCCCTGCCGATGGTGTAGTGGGCAGCGCTTCAACATGTGGTGCTTTCGCATTTTCGGCGACCCGAGTTCGATTCTCGGCTCGTGGTCATTGGCCGATCCCATACCCCTCTCTCCTCCCTTTCCTGTCCTTTCCTAAACTCACTGTTAATTAAAAAAAGGAAAAAAATATAACTTTAAAATGGGTTTTCCCAGACTGCATCACATATGTATACTTTACTAAGTTATTCAATTAAGAATAAAGGGATACATTATTTGTAGCACTATATTTACAAGGCATGTACAGTGTTTGTGAATGTTCACTTGTGTATGTGCGCAGGAGTATGAATTAACCCACAGACCCTTTTTTTAGTAAGACACCAACAACAACAAATCGTATGTTACTTTGACAGCTGTTCAGCTCAATGTCCTTTGATGTCTTGAAACACATTGTTAGCGGCTAAAATTTAAATTAATTAAAATCCATTCGCTCTCACACAGACTAATTTAACTTCGCTCCTTTTATCATGCTTGACAGCAACGTTAAATCGTAATTGCAATAATTGTGGGTCATTATAACCCTGATAAAAGAGGACGTTTAACACACTTATTGTCAATACCTGAGAATTCCAGCGCGTTTATCACTCTTCCGTGTAAAAGAGGCCATTTTAAACCCATTCTTACCTTGAATTATCTCCATTTATCACTTCCAGCACTCTCATAATTCACACACTACGTTTTGATTAAATGTCCAGCGTTTCACTTCAATGGCAGAAGCTGATGAACGCTTCCCAACGGAACTGATTTTCATACGAAGAATACAATTTCACCAAAGTTCTGCCATACAGATACGCAGCTCGGCACATACGGCACGGACCAGCACGTAACCAATGCGGTCACAGACCGATCCGCTAGCCGTTGTAGCAGTTTTCTGTGTCGTGATAGTATGCGAGGACTCTCACCGTTGGGTTAATCCTGTTAAGGCAAGCAGATCAGGTTGTGTCGGAAGAATGAGGTGCAGGTTTGGCAGTGTATTCTGAGGCAGATGCTCCATGTATAAACCCAGAGTCTACCGTGGAGGGGGGCTGCGCTACACTCCGAGTGCGTCTCTTTACCAACTCAAATGTGGATCAAAGGAAAGTTTAGACCTGTATCCTCAGGATAGGGATTAATGGAAACAGCAAGCGTGGGGAGTAGTGTATTATAACAGGATTTACGAGGCCTGTGACGACGAGACTGTATGTTGGAGAGAGGGGGATCATTTAAGTGTGCGAATGAGAGAGAGAGGGAGAATTGGAAGGAGGAATAGGGGAGAGAACTAGATTTGGAATCTGGTTATGAGAGCTGCCATGATATTCACATGAAAATTTCTCTGTGTGTCTGCCAAAATCCAATGCATTCACTGGAGCCGGCATGCATTTTTAATAGATGGGCTTAAATAGTGGATGTGCATTATTCAAATTTGGGCTCAATTTGTTAATGCCATCTATCGTATAATACATAGCATATTGGGTGAGACACATTTGGTTATTGTATTTTTATGTTAAAATAATTTTTTATACAATTTAAAAATGCTGGTTGGTTTTTATTTCTAGATTAATTGTAATCCGGCAATTGGGTTTGTCCATATTTGACCCAAGCATAGGTTGAAACTACCAAGTATTTTAAAGTGTATGCAACTTTAATCTGTAAAATTAAAAAGTTGCTCTGTTTTTAAAGGTTTAAAGGGGTACTTCACTTTTTTTGAAAATAGGCTCATTTTCCAGCTCCCCTAGAGTTAAACCATTTGATTTTAAAAATTTTGGAATCCATTCAGCCGATCTCCGCGTCTGGCGGTATCACTTTTAGCATAGCTTAGCATAATCCATTGAATCTGATTAGACCATTAGCATCGCGCCAGAAAAACCAATAAAAATAAGAGTTTCAATATTTTTCCTATTTAAAACTTGACTCTTCTGTAGTGACATCATGTTCTAAGACCAACGGAAAATAAAAAGTTGTGATTTTCTAGGCATACATGGCTAGGAACTGTACTCTCATTCTAGGGTAATAATCAAGGACTTTGCTGCCGTAACATGCCTGCAGGAGGCGCAATGATATTACACAGTGCCCGAAAATAGTCCCCTGCTATTGAAAGTTACCAAGGGGACTACTTTCAGGCACTGCGTAATATCTAAAAACTCTTTGGTTATTTTTGAGCGCAATGCTAATGGTCTAATTAGATTCAATGAATTATGCTAAGCTATGCTAAAAGTGGTACTGCCAGACCCGGAGATCAGCTGAATGGATTCCAAAATCGTAAAAATTAATTGTTTAACTCTAGTGGAGCTGGAAAATGACCTATTTGAAAAAAAGTGGAGTTTCCCTTTAAGAGCAGCAGGGTACATAGTAACATGGGCTCACCTGTTTGGCCAAATAATGGATGTGCGTTCGAAACAAATGGGAAACCAATCATTATTGATGCCCGATATTACACGTTATTGAATACTCTAAAGACATAATGTCCTACCAAATAAACAAAAAGTAATAACCTAATGTAGAGTGAAGTAAAACTGTGTGAGCATTTACAGTAGCACATTCACTTGCATATTGAGTTCATCTGCTAAAGTACATATGCAAAAATGTCAACGCATGAAACAACGCATGTCTGTTTTAAATTTATAGTTGGGCGATCAGTCAGTCAAAGCTCTTATTTCCCACCTGTACTCTGCTCAGCGGATCAGTGGCTCGGTTCATTCAGCACAAATTGGATGAATTTAATTTGACATACTGTGGTAAACCAGAACATGACTAAATCTTGAAAGAAAAAAGGTTGCATTGGTCATAAGTGCTGTTTTACATGAAAAAAAACATCAGCCAGGTAGAACAAAATGATCTTTGGGATGCCTATAGAGCTCAATGCTTTTTTCAGAGTTTTCCCACTGTCAGGATTTTTAAAATCAAGTTGTTATTCAGGAGATGTCATTGTATAGGGTTTTGCGCATACCTACTCATATAGCTTGATTTGAGGCATCCCACATCCATACCTGAGAAAATAGACACAAAAGCATTAACTCTGTTTACCCCAATGAGAAGAATTCTTAATCAGAGCAATGAAAAAGCCCCTCAGTGAGAGATAACATTCAACAATGGATGTTACTCGGTGTCCACACAAAAGCTCTCATTTTCCAACCCCTGCTAGGGAATTTGCTCTGGAAGATTAATCCCATTATGAATGAACGCGTTCCTTCCTGGAGATCTCACGGAAGAAATAAACTATTAAATAAAAGCTGTTGGTTTTATGAACATTTCTAATGCGGATGCCCGAGTATAAATGGAAAGATTAAAAATGCCTAGTGAATTTTATTGTATAGAATAACACAGATTTATGGATTGTTTTTAAGTTCTACATTACATATTAGCACAGTTTGAAAACTCCCAACAATCCAGAGACTCAAAAAATGTTTGAACTTCCTCTTCCTGTGAGGAGTACACAGAAACCATTTTAAAGTGCTGTCCAATAAGATAAATACCCTGCGTCAGTATCTGTGAGCTGGGTACCGTGGAGGCCACGCTCGTCATGCATAGTTTTATGTTGCTTTGGTGTTTTTCACAGCGGTTAGGACAGCTGAAAAAAAATACAAATGCACCTGGAAAGATGCAGACAGTGTTGGCGAGAGAGCAAGACTGTCTTGATTGTAATTACGACCACACAATCAACATTAAACAGCCCTCCGCTGCAATCGCGCACTGTGTTGTTACACACCCCTGCATCTAATTCAAGGCTGTACAACATCAAATTAATTCTTGTAGCATAAAACAAACAAATTCAACCATACCGAAAGTCACTTCCTGGCCTCCGAGGGTCTTGAGCACAATTTGCACATCGCCTTACAAGGCACCTCAAGTTTGGCCAGTGATGCTTGGGGGTAAGGTGGGATATCAGGGGGATTTCCCGAAAGTCACAGGATATGGCAGGTGTCTACACGTTATTAGTAACTATTCATGTCAGTGCTAATTATGAGCCGACACGCTCAATGTCGTAATGAGCCCTTCGAGCCACTGAGAAATGTTAATGCTACCGGTAGCAGCCAAGGCTAGTCTCGCGCTGACACAGCAGTTCCCTATTAACACAGGCACTAGGCATTGACTCATGCTGCGATGTAAGCCCCCAATTGTACTTTGACAAAGACAGACATCTTGAGTTACTTCTTGTGCAGGCTCTTGTTAATAACTCGGTCCTGAGGAAAAGTGCTGACGCTTTATTAAAGCTCAATTTTTTACATAGTTAAAGAGATGATGTACCTGGGGATGTTAATGATGGCAATGCTACTTCATGATAACATATTATGAAAATATTTAGTTCTAAATGTGTCTTGAACTAAATCAGGGGTTCTCAGCTATATAACTATTGTCCACTAAAATTAAAAAATTTATTGCACCTTTCTAATTTTCAGAATAATGTGAGAAAGTGTCATAAAGTGTTTATCCTACCCTTTAAAAAAATAAATTAAGCACTACAGTTATCAAACAGTTATTCTTTTTGCCTAGTTAACAAATGGATTAAATTTGTTTACATTTAATTAGAAATTATGCAAAACCACATCTGGTTTAGGGCAAATAAAATTTGTTGTTGTTGTCAATGCGGTAATTTATTTAAAAACTCACTCTTTTTGGGATAACACAGGATAATAGTTTCGCTTTCTCAAAGTTAAAGTTAAAAAGACGACACATTGCAAAAACCCTTATTCTAAAAATGTACAGATGAACACATCCTAGACATTATTTCAGTAAAGGAGCATCAGTATCCTTTATTGTTTTTTTTATTTTAGCTGGGTATTTACCAGGATTTCCCCTCTTACTGAACAAATATACATTTGCATTATATAGTTATCTGTTATGGACTATTCATATTATGCATTGCAATACATTATACACTCACCTAAAGGATTATTAGGAACACCTGTTCAAATTCTCATTAATGCAAAAATCTAATCAACCAATCACATGGCAGTTGCTTCAGTGCATTTAGGGTTGTGGTCCTGGTCAAGAAAATCTCCTGAACTCCAAACTGAATGTCAAAATGGGAAAGAAAGGTGATTTAAGCAATTTTGCGCGTTGCATGGTTGTTGGTGCCAGACGGGCCAGTCTGAGTATTTCACAATCTGTTCAGTTACTGGGATTTTCATGCACAACCATTTCTAGGGTTTACAAAGAATGGGATGCAAAGGGAAAAAACATCCAGTATGCGGCAGTCCTGTGGGCAAAAATGCCTTGTTGATGCTAGAGGTCAGAGTAGAATGGGCCGACTGATTCAAGCTGATAGAAGAGCAACTTTGACTGAAATAACCACTCGTTACAACCGAGGTATGCAGCAAAGCATTTGTGAAGCCACAACACGCACAACCTTGAGGCGAATGGGCTACAACAGCAGAAGACCCTACCAGGTTCCACTCATATACACTACAAATAGGAAAAAGAGGCTACGATTTGCACAAGCTCACCAAAATTGGACAGTTGAAGACTGGAAAAATGTTGCCTGGTCTGATGAGTCTCGATTTCTGTTGAGACATTCAGATGGTAGAGTCAGAATTGGCCATAAACAGAATGAGAACATGGATCCATCATGCCTTGTTACCACTGTGCATGTTTTTTGGCACACTTTAGGCCCTTTAGTGCCAATTGGGCATCGTTTAAATGCCACGGCCTACCTGAGCATTGTTTCTGACCATGTCCATCCATTTATGACCACCATGTACCCATCCTCTGATGGCTACTTCCAGCAGAATAATGCAGCATGTCACAAAGCTCGAATAATTTCATATTGGTTTCTTGAACATGACAATGAGTTCACTGTACTAAAATGGCCCCCACATTCACCAGATCTCAACCCAATAGAGCATCTTTGGGATGTGGTGGAACAGGAGCTTCGTGCCCTGGATGTGCTTCCCACAAATCTCCATCAACTGCAAGATGCTATCCTATCAATATGGGCCAACATTTCTAAAGAATGCTTTCAGCACCTTGTTGAATCAATGCCACGTAGAATTAAGGCAATTCTTAAAGTGAAAGGGGGTTAAACACAGTATTAGTATGGTGTTCCTAATAATCCTTTAATCCTAAATCAGCTGCAACTTGAAGTTAAACAGACAAACTACTAAGCAGAATAATTAAATTGTTGGAGAATGTTTTAATAAATATGCCTCATGTTTTCATGATTTAAAAACTAAAATAAAGTGTATAAAGGACTTACAAGATATACAGACAGTTTACTTTAGGTACTTTAATACCGCCAGTTTTGTTTGCTGTTTGACTTTAAATACAAACTTTTCAACTTGAATATTTTGATAGTCAGCTCCCTACGCAATGTTGTCGTGCACACACATTCAATGTGTCTAAACAGTCAGCAGCGCTCAAGATTGATCTGCTGACCTGAAATGATACACAAAACAAATCCAAGTTTATTTATACAATGCATAACAATCATTTCAAAATACCTGCAACGTGTGCTGCACTGTCTTTGTATGCCGGTTTCGCCAAGCAGGAAACAACGGACGTGATAGCCGCTTTCAGTGTCACTTAAAGTCAGTCAGCTGCAGAGTTTTGATTGTTGTTCATCATATAGGCTAGGCTTCTTCGACTTCGAGTCTGCTTATCAATCCAACTCGTGCTACTTTGATGTCATCCGCCTGCGGTTCTTGTAGCGCCGGATAAACTCAAACTCACCTTATAACTTTGTCTATTGCTGTCAGTAGTGATTGGTGGACTAGCGCACATGTATTTAGCTGTTATGGAGGTCCCCTCTCCAACCCTGAGGCCCTAGGAATTTGCTTACTCTGCCTATAGGTAGTGCCGGCCCCGACACAGTGATGTACTGATAACACGCTTGTGACTTTTATTGTAGTACTTTCATTAAAAATGTACTACAAAAGCCATATAGACTCCAAATTTTAGTTAGATTTTAATTAGTCTCTTACACAAAATATACTGTGCACTAAATGCCAGGTTGTTCTAAAGGCATGCCACGAAACTTTATGGCCACTAGGGGGCGATATACGCATATTTTTCACGTCTAGCGCCCCTAGGGGCCACAAGCGCCGCAGCACTGTCGCAAAGAAAAAGACGACAACTCTTTAGGTCACAAAGCCTATGATATGCCTTCCAGCATGTCATATGAATATAATTTCAACACCATAAAACCCCATAGCTCACATTTACAAGCCAGTTGTAACGGTGGTCACTTGGTTAAAGTTTATATAAAACAAAATTGCCTTATAGGGGAATCAAACCTGAGTCGCCCGTGTCGTAGATCCATGACACTACCACGGCGCCAGAGAGTCACTTGATAGAAGTCACTCTTTACACTCCCCAAGTAGCTTCCACCTAAATTCACGTAAAAAAAGTGTTCGGCCTCAAGGCAGGACTTATATATGCAAGCAATACTTACTAGTCAAAAGCATGTTGGCCAAGTCAGCATCGATCAGGAACCCCTCCTCCTCCTAAACTTCAGGGCAGCGAGCAAACGAATGTTGTAGTTCGTTTTGTGCTCAGGTAACCACTTGAAACCCCAAGTTTAAAAGTAAGAGTAAAAGCGATACAGACCCCGTCAGGCTATGGTAGACATGTCATTCAACCTATGTTAAGTCGATGTACCATCACAAGGGTCTTGAAAATATAATATGAAGGTTGAAAAAAACTACAAAGTGTCACTTTAACCCATGGTTGGGTGAAATAGTCTCATATCCATATTTGACCCAACCATGAGTTGAAACAGATCAGTATTTTGGGATGTAACAGCCCAGCATTTTGGGGTGAAACTGCCCAGCATTTAATTTCTGTGCGTTCACACCATACGCAACATTGAGTAAAGAGCGTATTTTATAATTTACCAGATTGTACGCACCTTTAGAGTGTATATAGCATTATTAACCATCGTTTACTTTCTTATGGCACTTTACCATTGCATAGTACGGCCTGGTACGGCTTGGTTTGCTTTTCTGTGTAGTTTAGCTTCACACTTTGTAGCTGTGTGTCCCTCGTCTCTTTCGAAAGAGGCGTTTCTATATCTGGTTGTCATAAACAAATAAGTAACGTCCTCTCCAGTAACTGACGAGAGACGGATGACATGAACTAGCCCTGCTTCGTTCTCATTGGTAGTCGCTCCCGAATGTCGCTCATAATTTGCATAAAGTTAAACATTTCTCAACTTTGTCGCGCGACTGGACACATCCATCCAGCCGTCAACGGTAATTGTCGCTCATGTCGCCGAATGCTGCCGAGCTTCCATTTATCTCTTATAATGTTAATGTACCTTTATTGTTACTGTAGCGTCGCCTCTACTGACGTTACATCAACGCGATACAAATCCTCAACACGGGAGCAATGGAGCATATAATAATAATAATAATACCTTACATTTATATAGCGCTTTTCTCAGTACTCAAAGCGCTTTACATATGAACGGGGGAATCTCCTCAACCACCAGCATCCACCTGGATGATGCGACGGCAGCCATATTGCGCCAGACCGCTCACCACACACCAGCTTATTAGTGGAGAGGAGATCGAGTGATATAGCCAATTACTATGAGGGATGATTAGTAGGCCAATGGGCAAGTTTGGCCAGGATGCCGGGGCACACCCCTACTCTTTTCAAAGGACATCCTGGGATTTTTAATGACCACAGAGAGTCAGGACCTCGGTTTAACGTCTCATCCGAAGGACGGTGCTTTTTTGACAGTATAGTGTCCCCATCACTTTACTGGGGTGTTAGGACCCACACAGACCACAGGGTGAGCACCCCCTGCTGGTCTCACTAACACCACTACCAGCAGCAACCTGGTTTTCCCAGGTGGTCTCCCATCCAAGTACTGACCAGGCTCAGCCCTGCTTAGCTTCAGTGGGCAAGCTGTCTTGGGCTACAGGGGTGATATGGCATATAGATCTTTTTCACTGCTACATAGGAGTTTGGGAACTTGTACAAGCAGAGATGACAACATCTTTTAGTTTCATCAGTGTTGCATGAGGCTAAGCTAGTTTTGCATTTAGCAATGTGCATTTAGCCTGTGATGATTCTCTCTGACCAATCAGTGATCTGTAATGTTACACGTCACGTTTTAGTATCAGTACGGCTTGCTTGGAGCCTTAACCGAGGTGGTACTTTAGTATAGTAAAGCTTTTATGTTGTTTCACAGAAAAAACAATGATGTTTGAAATGGTTTTAAGTGAATAGTGCTAGATTTTTCACTTTTTGGTGCACGTTTCTTTAATGGGTTCATTTCAAAATTACTTCAAAGTCTGAAATTCATCACTTGCAAAAACCAGCTCCATCTCCAGTTTCCATTCCTGGCTTTCTTTGTCTTTATAGCCTCTTCTTCTCTGTCGCAGACACATCCCCAGCTGCTCCACTTCTGTAGGTTATTGCTAGCTTTGTAACAGAAATCCAATAAATCTATCGCCGTTCTATTTTCAGAGCTGCTAATGTTCATCGTAGCCGGCATACGGTTAGCATCCTCACCCTCCAGACTCCTGTGTGGTTAGATGTCTCATTTTCACTCTTTCTTTCTATTGGAATATCAAAAGACTGCATTAAAAGGCAGAGAAAATATATAAAAGGATACATGAATAATAGATTGTGGATTTTCGTTGTACATTGAAGGTCAATCTCCGAGTAAAATGAAACTATTGAAATATAGCATCAAAAATGTATCGAAATGCATGCATGATCAAGTGAAATGAATTTATATGGAACACTACAAGCACTTATCTATCAGGGCTCACCTTGACAGCGCACATAATGACCAACAGCACATCGTAGCCAGCCAAGAGAGACCTATGATTACAATCTAAGAAACTGCAGGGCTTCATAATCACATGTCCATCAAGCCGGTTCCACCGCACACAGACTAGACGCTACACTGCTACTCTAATTCGGGTTTGAAAATTAATAGGCACAGGTGCCAAAGCGTTGCTCCGGAATTGGCCTTCTTTTTCACTTTCTCCTTTAGTGCGTATCGGTCGAACATGATAGTTAAAGAAACGTCGGTGTGCGCCTACGCTCTGTAGCTATCAGCGGAAATAAATAAATAAAATCTTAATGCGAGGTTGCGCCTTCGAAATGATTGGACTCTCGGTTTTCAGCGTGCACAGATTAAATAGACAGCTAATGAGACCTTTGTCTGGTTTGAAGTCCATTTAGGGAAGTGCAGTCTTACCACAAATATTTCAGCACTGAGGCGTGTGCTGCGGACATTGATGCGTCTAAGATCACAGAATGCAGTGATGCATTAAAACGAGTTATGTGCTGATTGCCTGTATGCACAGGGCAAATTAATAGCCAGCCAATAGCATGTCTCGTCTCCACCACATAATGTAGTACTTCATGTCTGCTTTGGGGAGACGCTCAGACGCTCATAATGGTGTCTCATCTCATGCACATTGTCAGATGAGCGAGCTTCATTCACCACAGCTTTTATTTTTTTTTCAATTAGTTATAGCATAATACACCATAGTAACCTTTTCAAAAAGTAAAGAATATCTGCTCACAATTCATGTAAATCATTCATTTTACTGTAGCTCTGGGGGAAACAGACGTTTTTGGTACTTACCTTTCTCAGTCTATTAAAACATTTTTTAACGATTGACAAAAAACTCTTGGGAAATGTTCTCCAAAACTTTTAACTCATGAGCACCGCAGTCCATGGATCACATTAGTGTTGTATGTGAAAGGCAGACAGAGAAGAAATTCAACGTTACACTGAGTCTCCTAAGGCAGTGACTTCTTCAGTTGGTTCAGAGGCAAGCTGACAATCCCAGCATGCTTCAGCCCACTCGGCTGTCTGCTGCATCACTTCCTCCATTTAGCCAGGAGCCATTCTCCTCCTAAACATGGACTGCTACTGCTCAAAGCCTAGAAAATGCCTTTCCTCCTTCAGGTCTCGTCACAAGACAACAAAAGAAGTCAGTGTCACACTTTTGTGCTGCGTACGTGGAGGGTGAACACTACGAATGGTCTCTTTCTCCTCGCTTTTTTATCAAAAAGTGAACTGAGCATTGATCTTCACCATTTAATCTGCATGTACATTATGATGTTTAAAGGATCAGGTAATTGAATTTTAACAGCTTCATTAAGGTCCGTATTTGGAATTTTTCAAACCGTGATCTTTTATACTTTTTCGCAAACTTATTACTGAAAAACACGATTTGCGATTTCTTATGAATTTGTATGATGTGTTGTACAAAAACACATTATCCATAGAAAAGCAGGAATTAAATCACCAGTCTCATGACAATTTGTATGCATTTTACAAAGTGGCTAATTCGCATTGCTTCATACGACTACATTTGGAGTTGGACACTCGTTGTAGTTAAGGGCCGTTCACATTATAATGTTAATTATTATGTTAACTTAGGGGTGTGCGATATGACGATATTTGATCTTAAACAATTCAAATGTCTCCACGGTCCACTTTTTCAGAAACTTTATATCGTGATTCATGCCAACATCAAGTACGCGACAAAGGGCGCGCTACATAAACAGAGGTGGAAAGTAACGAATTACATTTACTCACGTTATTGTAATTGAGTAGTTTTTTTTGTACTTTTACTTTTTTGAGTAGTTTTTAAAATCTGTACTTTTACTTAAGTATGTTTTGTTTAAAGTATTGTACTTCGCAACATTTTAAATCATATCCGTTACTGAGTAAAAAAATATTTAAAAAAGCAAGGTGATAAAGACGCGCAATGGATGATTGATGGGTGGGGGAACTTGCAAAATGAACCATGGAGACGGATGAGACAGGCGCGCTCTAATGCAGACCCGCCTCAGTTCAAATCTTATGAAAGAAACCCCTGGTCATATTTAAGCGACCACTTTCCACTGACGTGAAGCGAGTGTTTCATGCCTATGAAAGGTAGGATTCATGCTCTTCAGTACGAAATGGCCGTTTTTACCGCTCATTTGCACGATGCGTTTCTAATACCATGTGCATTATTTTCCGAGGTCTAGCAGCTTCGCGTCAAGTCAAACACAACTTAAGAACGTCCTCGAGAATGCGCAGGTCATTAGACATTGCAGAGAGAGAGAGAGAGAGAGAGAGAGAGAGAATAAAGGTCTGACATCAGGTACCCAGGTCAGGGAAGTTAGAAGACAATAAACGTGTCAAAAGTATGACATGGCACTCGTCTCATTATATGCTCATTTAAACTATATATATTTTAATAAAATAATGTATGTTACCAGCAATACATCAATTACAACCTTACTATAGTGATTGTTGTACAAGCTGCTGACCACCTTCAAAAGTGCATAACTCACATGTAAAAATCATTAAACAATTACATAAATGTTTCTTAGTTTAAAAAGGCTTTTTATTTTATTAACTTTTTGTTATTGCACTTTAATTGTAAAGATGTTCCTACAATTAAAAACAACTAGTTTGAGATTTATAGTCCCTTGTCGTTTTTGGATTATAGGTAACTAGAATCCTCCACCTCTCCCCGCTGTAAAAAAAGTAACTTTTAAAAAATACTTACTTTTTACTTTTACTTGAGTAGATTTTTAGACAAGTAACTTTACTTTTACTTAAGTAAATTATTATTAAAGTAACTTTACTTTTACTTGAGTACAATATTTTATTACTCTTTCCACCTCTGTACATGAAGGAGAGGTAAGGGCCGTGTATACTCATAGATATGTATACTAAATGTTGCCTTGGGGTTCTAAGCATGCGTCAAAACCCCACCATGTTGGAACAGGGGTATTGTCATAGGAAGTAGCTGGGTAACACTGCTATCTCCGCTGAATTCATGGACGATGCAGGACTTATGTTCTGCGTATGGAGTTAGGCCTACTAGCACTATGCGTTATAGAAAAGGTAGATTTTCATAATATCAAAACATTAAAAAAAAATTGGACTCAATGCTAAATACATGTCTGACTGTTGAAACGAAACAAAAAAAAAAACTAGAAAATCGCATTCATGACGATTTATGGTAATTTTATTTCCGTTGCACCATTGCCTACAATGACGCTGATGCAGGGCTCCCCTGTTTCAAGATGGCGGCTGTATTTGACGCATTCGTTCAGAACTGCTGTAGCCAAGGCGACTTCTAATGTACATATCTATGTGGTATACTGATCGCGGCTACACACGGATGGCCGTGTTCCGACACATACGCAATACAAATGATTTCTTATTCAAATTATTACTCTACCAGACTGTCAGGGCATCACTGATTTGCAACATTAACAGTACATTAAAAATGGAGGATAAGTGAAGAAAAGTAGACGATCCACCATTGCAAACAAAGTTTAGAACAAACATCAAGAAAACAAAGAACAGGAATCAAACATTATGGTGACGGAAATGCTCCACAGCTTTCTGTTCTTGGAAGAATTGAAATCATTTACCTTCAATGGCATTAACTAATATTGCATATTTCCTTGAAAAAAAAAACGCTTGTAATTGGTCACATGTCATTAAATGTATAATTATGCTGTTCTTGTTGCATTTACACAGCATCTATAACCAGATGATGTCCTCAACACACGTAACTAAACAGTGAATCTAATATGTTACTGTATCTTTTGGCATTGTAAATGTAGAATTTAAAAGCATTACGTAGTCAATTTCATAGCAACCTCATCAGCGCTGGATACCTGAGGTAATTTTATATTAGGGACCTAAGCAATGAGCTTCTCTACAGTGTCATGTATCACTTCAAATGCATGTAGACTTGAAGTTTAAATAGATTTGATTGGCTTTCAATGATTTATCGTTCATCAGTTGAAAAAATAATTCAAAGGGATTCCAACGATGTTGTTTATTGTATCTTTGTTGCTATACTTGTGGTGTGAACTCCATTATACTTTTTTAATATGAAACTATTTTTAAAACTGGCCCTTTAGGGGGCAAGGAACGGCCCTTTAGAGGCAGGGTTTCATTGTTGTCTTTTTCTAATAATCATACGTTTTTGTACGATGGCACTGGCACAGGGGTGAAAGCAAATGGTACTTAATCAAACAAATGAGATTTACATTTGTAGCCACATTGTAAAAACATAAATAATAATTGTTTTAATTACTCGAGTGTTTAAAATTTCTTTGCTAACTTTCTTTTCAAATTGTATGTGGCTGAAAGAATGTAATCATCACTTTTCTCTCAAAACATTGTGAATGTTAGGAAATAGATTGTGGCACCTAATTGCATGCAAATGTTGGGTGCCTGCCTACTTGTGCACAGCTGAGCTCAAGTCAGCAGCAAAATAGTGCAGGTCATTATTTCCCAGCCACCAGCACTTCTTCCAGATGCATGTCAGCACTGACAGAAGGGGGAATGGGATTTGTTGCAGTCGTCTGTGCTCTATGTCAGTTCGAGCAGCTCATGATGAATATCAAAACAAATGACATCATCAAACTCCTCATTTAGACGTCTTAAGAGAACTCTTTGCTAACTCAAGAAACTTTGCTGTTTAATATACAGTGGCAAGAAAAAATTTGTGAACCTTTTGGAATTTCATGGTTTTCCAAATAGATTTGTCATAAAATGTGATCTGATCTTCATCGAAGTCAAGGGTATTGACAAACAAAATGTGTATAAAAATAATTACAAAAAATCTGATCTTTCACACTCATTTAACATTCAAAATGGCAGTGGAAAAAGTAAGTGAACCCTAATGCTGCATTCAGACCAGTCGTGGTAAAGGCATCAAGCGCGAGTGATTTCAATGTTAAAGCTCACGTAACACACGCTGTTTCTGCATTTCTGATGTTAATCTGGAGTAGTATGACATCCTTTATATCTCTGAAGAGTCTTTAGGTTAATCAGATTTATAAAAGAAAAATTAGCTTTACCGAATCTTTCCGATAACGTACGAAAAAATGAAGAAGGAGGAGTTATAACGCGGGAGGAGCGAGTATGAGTCATGCAACACTATACAACACTTATAACTTATGATTCACTACATGTTCGTGTCATTTATATAATATGCACGCACCTATTTCCAACATAAGACAGAAGTCTGTCTTACCACGTGCAACTCGTCATGACCCGGTTGGGAAAATCCAGCGCATCAAACACACGCAAAACTCCGCTGCTACCCCGGATAATAAACTATATCCATTGTTTTCATAAGGCTGGATTTCTTCTCATGCAAAAACACACTTCATCTTTCGTGCCATTGTTGAGTTTTGAAATTAAACAAAGCTGAGTGGCGTGATAAGATGTTTGCAAGCTCTAGCGTCTCCCGCTGATTGACGGGTGGGCGGGGTTTTCCAGGGGAAGTGCCCAAATAGAGAAGTGATACGTATAGAAAACCCCTGAAACGTCAGTTGGACCTGTAATCGGAAAAAACTTTCCTAACCTGTACGAACCCTGGCGAAGTGCATTCGGCACAGAAATACTCTGTAACACGCCTAACTGCTTTTTTGACACTTTGCCTACGTTTAGCATGAGGAAACAACTCTATAACTGTGTTAATAAGTCAGAATGCTTGAAATACCATTGAACTCCCCCTTTAAGTCAATTTAAAGATGCGTTGTTGCGCATCTGGAGGTCTCACGGCACGAATGAGGCGTTCAGTGTGGCGCGGTAGAAACGATTCAGCCTCATTCGCGTGTCTAGTTCGTGCAAATGGTGTGAATTAAGCATTGCTGCGGCAAACGCGCAAGTTGATAAATGTGAATTTTGGGGGAAAAATCGCATTAACCAATCAGGAGCTTGCACCAGTAGTGACGTGATTACAGGAAGCAAGCGGAGTCGCAGAAGCCTATGGAAGGCCCTCCCATAACGCGAATTTCCGCGTGAATGTCTCGATGCCTAGATTTTCACGCACGGCTTTCATGCGCGAATGAAGCGAGTAAACTCATGTTCAAGTGGCAAACTAGGCAAGGTACACACGCATTTGACGCTTCAAACGCGGCTGGTGTGAACCCACGGTAAGAATTAATAACTGGTTGACCCCCCAATCAGGCGCTTCCTTAAGCTGTGGATCAGACCTGCACATCGTTAAAGGCCTCAGAGGTCATATTCTTTGGATGTCTCATTTGTTAGGCCGTCTTCAAGTCAATCCATAGCATCTCTATTAGGTTGAGGTCTGGGCTCTGAAAAAGGCGGATTTGTTTTTTGAAGCCATTCTGTTGTGGACTTGCTTCTGTGTTTCGGGTCGTTGTCCTGTTGCATCACCCACCTGCTACACAGTTTCAGCTGAGGTACAGACATTTTCACATGATCCTGAAGAATTGTCTGATATACTTGATAATTCATCTTCCCCTTAATGATTGCAAGCAGGCCCAAATCATGATGTTTCCTCCACCATACTTTACATTTGAGATAATATTTTCATGATGATATGCCGTGTCCTTTCTACACCAGGTGTAGCGCTGTGTCTTTTTTCCAAATAGTTTATCTTAGTTTCATCAGTCCACAAAACATTTAGCCAATACTGCTGTGGAGTGTGCTTTTCCAATATTCAGGCAGGCAGCAATGGGTTTTTTAATAAGCAATGGCTTTCTTAGTGGTGTCCTGCCATGGATACCCTGCGTGTTCAGTGTTTTATGTATTGTAGACTCATGAACAGAGATTTTAGCAAGTTCCAATGATGCCTTCAAATCTTTGGCTGTCATTTCGGGTTGTTTCTTTACCTCATTGATGAGTCTTTCTTGTGCTCTTGGTGTCATTTTGACTGGTCGCCCACTTCTTGGTAGAGTAGCAACAGTCCCAAAACGTCTCCATTTGTAAATTGTTTGCCTAGCTGTAGACTGGTGAATTTATAAAGTCTCTGAAATAACTTTGTAACCCTTTCCAGCTTCATGTAAAGCAACAATTCTTGATCATAGCTTCTCTGAAAGATCTTTTTGGCGAGGCATGGCTCACATAAGCGTGTTGTTCTTCACTTTTTTGACAAGTTTATTTAGAAAACTGTGAAATTCCAGAGGATTCACATATACTTTTTGTGTGCGACTGTATGTGTGTGCAAAATTTTTGTTTGTGTAAAATAAAAAGGCAGCTAGGGAGTTTTACTGTTTCTTTGAAGGTGTGAAATGTTAATGGAAACTTCTGTCATTATGGGATGGTAATGGCTTTTTTTCTCTCACTTAAACAGGATTCCTTATTGCGAGCTCTACTGGTTTTCTCTTCATATTGAAATCGCGACTTCGCTTAATGGATGTATTCACATGCGTAAGTGCGTTGCGACTTCTGTGAGGGAATGTCTCTTCCATTTCCATAAATTACATGCAGAAGTCTGAGTATGGATGTAATTTCGCCTGACAGACAGCCACTCATGAGTTCCTCCAGTGCTGTGAAAGAGCAGAGCGACTTTAAATTGATTTTTCTTGTTTGTCTTACATTGAGAAGACTAACAGTAAGCCACAGCCTCTGAGTTAGATTTATGAGAAAAGATGGCGCAATTTTATTCAAACATACAGTTTGAAACAAAACAGATGCTAATGTTTCTTGACAGAAGTATGAACATGCTAATAATCCACTACATACTTGATTTACTAGTGATGGAATGATAAAATGATAGAAAGAGATTGGAAGAGATTACTGAATGTCGTCTTTCACCAAAGCTGTCATTTGTTCGGTTTGTTACGCAGTGAAACGACTTCTTAATCTATAACTGTCTGGTTTCATTTCATCAAGGAAAGTACAGAATTCGCCCCTAATTCAATTTAGACTAACATTGAAGACTCAATTATACTGGAGTTTTCTTTAAACGTGTATTCGCCCTGCAATAAAATCACTATTGAGTGGGGATCCTGGGTTTGTCCAACTACCTATGCAGTCTTGAATGTCTGACATCCCATATATCCGTCGAGTGGTGATGGTGGCGCGCGGCAAGCGAACTGGTCTCTGGTCTAAAGGAGTCTAGGGGGATACCTGCGAAAGGTCATCTGAATCGAGTGTAGATCAGGATTGCAACACACCTCAGTCTGAGCCAATCAGAAAAGGGTGCGACACAGAAATAAAGAGCAGACTATGTAAGCGGGCGAGTCGGAAGGAATAAAGGTCCTTGGGTATTCTGGGTAAATGTTACGCATTTACAGAGGTCTGAAGAAGTGAGTCGATGCAGTATTATGAGTCTATGTAAGGGTTCTTACAGGATTATCAGATTTATGATCAATTACAATGACACAGACGTACAGTCTTATAAAACGATATCATGTAGGGCTGCCCAATGATTAGTCACAACTATTCGTTTGCAAAATAAAAGTTTGTGTTTACATAATTATTATATACAGTACATCAACACATATTGTGTATATATCTAAATACAAACACAAAAATATATTTATTTATTTAATAAATATTTATATAATAAGAATTATATGTAAATATACAAATGTTTATACACATGCAAATATTTCTTAAATATATACATGCATGCATGTGTGTGCATTTATAAATACATAATTATAATACACATTACACACACATTTAATATGTAAACAAAAACTTTTATTCTGCAAATGATTAGTCGCGACTAATCGTTAGGCAGCTCTAATATCATGTATCGAACAGTAAGGTCTATTAAAGATACAAATCTGGTATTTAATGGTTTATTAATTTACTTATTATTTTCTTCCCTAAATGTATTGTTTCAATTCAGAGATATATAGTATTAACTAGGGCTGCAACAGCTAATCAAATATTTAGTAATATTCAATAATATGTGACCCTGGACCACATAACCCGTCTTAAATCGCACTGTCCAATACATTGTATTGGTCAAAATAAAAAATGTTTTATACCAAAATCATTAGGATATGGAGTAAAGATCATGTTCCATAAAGATATTTTATAAATTTCCTATCGTAAATATATCACAACTTTATTTTTGTGAGTGGATGCAGTTGCTAAGGACTTCATTTGGCAACTTATAAATGCAATTTTTTCCATATTTAGATTTTTTTGCACCCCCAAGTTCCAGATTTTCAAATATTGTCCTGTCTTAACAAACCATGCGTCAATGGAAAGCCTATTTATTCAACGAAAAGGCCCTTAGGACTAGTTTTGTGGTCCAGGGTTACTATTTAACAATGAAAATGGCATTCAATGTATGTCATTATTGATTCGTTTGGTCTGTGACGTCACTTGACCCCACACAATCACAAAAGGCCGAGCTGTGCGGATGTGCGTCTAAACAATACAGAGCAAGCTCTTTGTTTATACAGCACACTATTTTCGTAATATTATCGACTATTATCGACTATTGTTGAATATTTGATTAGTGGTTGCAGCCCTACTATTACCCCACTGGAGTCCAAATTATTATAACATTTTTCTGTGTTTTTAAATCTTTGATTGTGTTTACAGTGCGCAATATAACGTTTTCATGTTTCACGTGTAAAAAAACATTATTTTTCACACATTTACTTATCTGTATAGCGCTGTTTTTACTGTCCTAAAACGAGCTCATGTCTTCCTTGTTCTATGATGTCCCTCCTTCAGAAATACATAATGAGTTCTGATTGTGTAGCTTGTTTAGTGTGTTGTGATTCAACAGCAGCTTAGCTTGCTACTAGCTTAGCTGGCGGCTGACGTATTCCTGTGGGCGGAGTTTAGTCAAAAAACTGTTCTAGTGACGTCATTAAAGCAGGAAGTAGAGGGCTGTAGTCCAAACCAGCCGTTCGCTGTAGGCTTTGAAAGGTGATTTCTGTTAAAGAAAATATATATCGCCTGGCAGTGATAATTTTACATGTATTATTATGCTATTATAGCAACATTACACACTAACTATGGTTTAAAAAAATGGGATCAGGAAGAACATGACCTTTTAAGTTAAGCTGAAGAGAGGAAGTCATGTACATCTGGGATGGCATGAAGACGAGTTCATTATAATGTAATTTTTTTAAACTATTTCTTTGACATGTAAGCAAATTTGACACTAAACATTTTAACTTCTGTTTATACTGTTGGATGTCCTTTCCAATGAAGCACACAAGATGCTTTTTGGAGAATTCGCAAATCTGTCTGGAATGACATTGTGGAGTCCCTGCCAATGCGAGTGTGTGTTGCCATTTAAATCATGTCATGCAAAAGTCCCTTTAGGGAAGTCGCGCCACACGGCGGACATGTCTGAAACGCCTTCGGGCAGTTATGTCAGTCATGCAAGACTAAAGTCATATCTACTTAAATGGGTTTAGACAGATATCTCAAAATAACTTGCTAAAATCACACATTTTTTGACCAACAATTAAACCTGACATTAAGGGGCGGTTTCCCGGATAGGGATTAGACTAGTCCTAGACTTAAATAAATGTAAGAGCTGTCCAGACTGAAAACAACTTGCACTGACATATCTTAAAATACATCAGTGCCCATTTTTTTGCCTCAAAATGCATATAAGTAATTAAGGGTGTCACAAATTAAGTCACAACCTCGAACCTCAAATAAAAAATGGAACCGCCGATGCTGCCACACCCTCATGTCACGTCCGTTTGGGTTGCCAAGTGGGAAAAAAAAACATGTGTTGAGTTCTGCTGGTCAACCTACTCTTACTTAGCTATCTACAGCCAGTTAAAAGATAGCATGGCAGATGCAGGAGACACCACGCAAGCTGCTCTTTACATGGGAAACAAAAAAACAGCAAGCGCCTCCCGCCTTAGCTGAACTCAATCAGAACATGCACGCGTGCACAGCAGAACGGCGTCTGTGACAGAACCAGTCTTTCTCTGAACTGAGATCTGTTTAAGTTTCACAACAACTTATTTCAGTTATGAAAACAGCATTTAAACATGACTTATTGGGGTGTAGTCTCACAATCTTGTCTGACGGTAATAAAAGTGCGTTTTTAAGGTGCAAAGTACTGACTAAGGGTGTCACGATTTCGATTTTAAATCGAAATCGATCGAAATTAAGTCACAACCTCGAACTTCGAATTAAAAAATGGGATCGTCGATGCTGCCACGCCCCCATGTCACGTCCGGTCGGCTTGCCAAGCGGGGGAAAATAAATTCTCAGAAGTGCCTTTAAAAACATCCATCCAGCGGAACGCGATTTATATTTTAAACACAAGAGATGTCTTGCTACAACTCCTTAAAATGCATATAAACAGGATTACCTTCGGACAGAGCGCAGCTCTCTGCACGTGCACGAGAGAGCCGCCAAGATGCAGCGGGTTATATATTAAACAAAAGGTATGGTTTGCCTCAGCTTGCATGAAATGCATAAAACTGAACAAAAACGTAAGGATTATTACTTTAGTTTATGTTTAGACTTTGGACAGATGCAAGAGCGCGTGCATGTGAGACAGAGAGAAGCGCAGCTGCTTGACGCACCGGTTTTAGTTCAGATAATAGGAGTCCAAGACGCGCGCATTAAGTCTATCTGCGTGCAAGTAGGAATTCTCTCTCTACAAGCTCTCTCGCGTAAAGTAAAGCCCACAAACCCCCATGCGAGGAAAATCACGCAATGTGCATGTTAATGTAAAACTATAATAATAATAAAGGCATATAATTTTTTGTCTTAAAAAAAATCATTTAAAAATCGAGAATCCAATTGAATCGTGACATCAGAATCGAAAATGTAATCGAATCGAGGATTTGGAGAATCGTGACACCCCTAGTACTGACAGGAATATTAATCTGACAGGAAGTTTCGTTTTATCAAGTATGTGTGTGTACCATATATTTCCACTGGCAGCACGACTAACATGGCAGGGCATCTCTGGGTTCAAGGTCAGATATTATATTTCATAAAAGTTTAGTCTAAAAATGACATAGCATTTTTTTGTGCTTTCAAAAAATGTGAGAATCGAAGAGAAAATCGAAACGTGACCTTAGAATCGAAAATGTAATCAAATCAAGGATTTGGAGAATCGTGACACCCCTACAAGTAATGTTTTAGTAAGGTATGTTTGTTACAACTAGTTATATTTCCGAATTAGACTAAGGCCTGGCTTAAGCTAGTCTCGCGTAGCCAGACCTTCAATACCCGCCCACGAGCTGTTTGACCGACATGTCGAACAACCAATCACAGTTTGTTTCGTCTAGCGTCACGTTTCGGACTCCCCACAATTACGAAAAAAGTCAGTTATTGAAATAACCAGCCGCAACCGAATAGCATCTTAATAAACAACATTACTCACCATAGAACAACGTTGTGCACTTCATCAACAGCCACACCAATGAGACGCTCACGTTAAACGTCTGTTTTAAGCATATCATTTAACTTTTTAACACCTACAAGCAATTCAGGAGAACTGAACTTTTTGACTCCACTAACTGCCTCAAGCAAAACTCTTGGACGTCTTTTAGAGAGTCTATGCTGCGAACTTTGCATATTTTTGAGAATCCAATGTTTAGCTGATCATGATAACTGCTCATTATTATCCACGTGAACACGACTGATTCTCTTCCTCAATGTCAGAGCTTTGTTTTCCAGTGACCGAAACTAATCGCGACACTCACATCTCCTGGAAATCCGGTTTATTTCAACCAAAGATGACTTTGACATTCTCACAGGATTTCCAAAAAAAAGTGTAAGAAAAACACCAGACGTTTAGCCAACAGTCTGTGGGCGTGACGTCTGAGGCTGAGACTAGGCTTAAGCTAATCCCTGTCCAGAAAACTACCCCTAAGGGCGCACTCACACTATCCAAACCAAACCGCGCTCGGGCGCGTTTGACCCCCAAAGTCTGGTTTGCTTGAGTAGTATGATCGCTCTGTTCCGTGCCCGGGCGCGGATTAGTTAATTGCGCCGCGGCCGGGTTGCAGAGGTGGGCCGGAGCGCGGTTCACTTGGGCTCAGGTGCGGAAGGTTGTGGTGCGTGCGCAATCGCGCCTGAGCGCGATTCAAAAGGTGAAGACGTCAGTTGCACGACCACTCACCTTCATCTGCCTCCGTTACGTGAATGTCCGAGCTGCACACGTGACAGATCAACCAAGCAATATGATGACATGTGAGAGGGCTGTCTGTAATCGCGCACCAAACGACTCCGAATAAAAAACACAGACTTATCATTACGGTGGGTTCCAGTGTTAAGAGAGTGCTTTACTTCCTGCTTTTTTCAAAACAATCACATCTTAATGACGAAAGCGCGCCCGGACTCAGATCGATAAAAACTACAGTGTGAGTGCGAGCACCTGGGGGAGTAGGGAGGGGTGACAATCGCGCTGGGGCATGGTTTGGTTTGGTATAAAACACTTTTCGAGGTCGTTTCAGTTACAGGATGGCAATGGCCTCACGGAAATCTGTATAGAGCCGCTTTCACTGTGAATCATCAATATTTATCGATTTATCAATTTTTTTTCAAATGGAAAGTAGGACTTTTGTTACCAAAGCGGCCATATTGAATTGCATTGCTCCCCATTTATAGTAATTCATAAGGTTATACTGATAATGACTGTATAAAGCGGAAAACATGTATTTAATTTTAAAAGAGCAAAATTATACTTTGTTCGCCAGTGTTTTCAGACCATACACTGTCGCTTTACAGTAATATCTTGTGACCAGCATACAGTAATGCATCCTTGTAACGACTTGAAATCTTTCATGCAAACGCTTGTAAAGTTTCCATGTATAATGTATGAAGATATTATTGAAAATGTAGGATTTTCTGGTTCCATAACTTTAGAAATTGTTATAGCAGAAAGACTACTGAACCTTGTAGAAACTCAATTAGTTTCTTTATGGTCAGAGTATCGGCTTCCCTATGCAGCTTGATTCTGAACCTGAAAATGGTGTATTGCATTTTTAAAGAGTGCGAAATTAGTCTGCATCTCAAACTGTATAGGGTTGCGTCGGTAGCTCGGGGCTTTGACGTGCGGCACAAAACTAAGAAACATACCATCACGCCAGAAATAAATAGGCAGGCTTGCACATTTAAACTACGAAACGCACAGTTCTAGGTATGTTTTTGCATAATAGCTTTCATTGCTGTAGGGAGACACGAATTGCCTCACATTTCTCACCTTGACACGGCTTCAGTTCTGCAGCGGATGGGGCATGCGGAGAGGGTCTTGGGGAGTGGGGGGCTTTGTGGAGGGGGAGTCACGTCTTTCTTTCCTGACAAATTAAAAAGGTTACATTTAGATTGTTATCATCAAAGAGAATTAAGTTCTGTAAATGGAAGCGTAAAGTGCCTCCTGGGCTTTTTTCTGAACTATTTTAATCAGCGTTGGGCTTTGGAACCAGGCTTCTGATGAAACGGGCATGCATTAAGACATCGAATGACACAGGGCAGGTATCTGTCTCTCTCGTTCGCTTTCTCCGTTTCTCTCTCATAAAAGTAAAGGTCCTGCAGAAGATTCCTAACGGTGATGTAATAGTAGAACCATTTTGTGATACAGAGTCCTTTTGTTGTCAGTTGTTTTTTTATGGCATCATGTACATGATTGCTTTTAATAAGAACTGTTTTTGTGAATAAGGCCCAAATTAAATGTAGTTATTCATAACAGAAGGCAAATCATGAGGCAATAACAATGACTGAATTATTATTGAAGGTTAGAATTTGATGCAGCATCATGCTTATTGTGGTAGGGACAGTGTGTTGCACAAACAAGCCTTAAATTACAAACAAAGTATTTAAAGAATTCCAGCAGAGGTCTATAATTTGTACACTGGTTTGAAGAAATAGACTTTGTATAAATACATGAAAGGACTCGCAGATACTTTATCAACCTTGTAATTGTGAACATTACCACCAAACCTTGCTTCATGACTGACCGTAATTTTCCCTAATGCAGCGGTATTGCCAACCGGCGTGAGTTATCAGCATATTGATTTACCAGTCACTATTGATTTTCCGAGTATTATTCAGAGCACAAGCAGCAGATAATTTCAGTTTTCTCATTTACATGATGGCCCTCGCCTTAATAACTCAGAGCGGGCATTAATGTAGCTGTCAGGTAAACCTCTGGCCGTCTTTCCCCGAGCCGGATGCACATGGGAAATGATGCACTCCGTAAGAAATAAAGCCCTTATTAAGAGTGGAAGAAGACTAGAGCTCAACAAAGCGCTGGGGGCCTTTCATTAAAATAGAGCTGAATATTATGAGAGATGCAAGATCACCTGCATACGTCTCCTGCACAGTGCCTTTAATGTCCATGTCTGCTGAAGTGCTCTTTTTTATGCATATACTTATTATAATTGTGTGTTTTACATGCTGGTTTTTAATAATTGGCTTGGCACCTTGTGATCTGTACAAAAAGAAATTAAATAATGAAAGTAAGTATAAAGGCAATTATTAATGTAAAGGACAAATTAAGTTTAATTTTATTCATTATAAGGTATACACAAGCAGAATAAGAGTCAGGTGTAAAACTTGCAATGCATATATCTGGAGAACTTTAGTCTAAAATACTGAAATCAGGGTTCCCACGGGTCCTTGAAAGTTTGTGAATCTGGGGGGGAAAATTCAAGACCCTTGGAAGTTTTTGAAAATATACATGCATAGATACAGGTCATTAAAAGTGCTTGAATATATTTTATGCAAGTTTTCTGGGAAAAAAATCCATATTCCCTGTGTAGTGTAGGATAATATCATACAAATTTTTGACTTTTTAAGCACACGTGCTAAACTGTTCACTTTAAATGCTTATATCTGCTGTGTGTGAATGTTGGTTGATACCAAAAGTATAGTGACATGCTGACAAATGAGCATAGTTTTGTTTGACACATGAAAACGTCTCTGGTTACGTATGTAACTGTTGTTCCCTGAGAAGGGAACGAGACGCTGCGTGTCCCTTGCCATACTTCCTGCATCCCTGTAACGCCGTCTTTGGCAATATTTCAGATAGCGATATACTTCCTGGCTCCTGTGTCACCCTGTCTTAGTCGTTAAGCCTCACCATTGGTGGAATTTAATATACACATTCAGACACACTTACCCCTGGAGGCGTCCCCAAAGTGTCACCGCAGTGACGCAGTGCGAGTACCCTCAAAAGTGAAATCTTAATAAATATTGACATCTGCTATACTGTAAAAGAATTTACTGTATAGATCTACAGCTAGGTGATGGTAACAGAAAGGATAAATATTTTAAATGTTATGTATGAATTTAATATTGATAATTTAATATTGATAACCCACAATGGCCCCTGATGGTCACTGGTGTGATACCTTTTCAAAAAGTACATCTTTGCACCTAAAGAGGCCATATTCATACATCAGAGGTACATATTGGTACCAAATGTATACATATCTTCTTGTATATTTGAGACTATTATATCGGCCAATAATCGGTATCGGTCAATAAAAGCGTTTTTTCACATCTGTTTCGGCTGATAGTTTAAAAACTGCCAATAGTCATGATATATCATGTCAATAGGGACCACAATGGAAATAAGTCTTTGGGCATTATTGTGTTATCCCTGACTATTTATGTAAATTAATGTATGATTCGGAGTACTGTTTCAATCAATCAATCAAAAGATAACAGGAAAATGCAATCAATTTAAGCTCTGTGTATAGAAAATGTAAGAAACATCACTAGTTTAATGGTCATTATATGACTGAATAACATTTAGAAAATATAAATTTCAAAATTTGGTTAATGCAACTTAAAACTATCGGTATTGGCATGGGTATCTACAGATATCAGTTTGAATAATCACCATATCAGTGCATCTCCATTATCTATAATGGTTCATTTTCGACCTTGAATTTGTACATATTTTGGAAGTTATTAAATTCGTACAAAGTTAATCGTACCAAAATATATACGAGTATCATAAAAAAACAATAACAAGAACGCACCCCTAACCCCACCCTTAACCCCAACATCACAGTGATTAAGGCAAACCGTACAAAAATGTATGAATGTGGTCATACCTTATTGCTACATTGTAAAATACATACAAATTGCCATGTGACAGCTAGGGAGTATTTTTTTACAATTTTACAGCTCATAACATACTCCCCTATTTAAAAATTAAAATTCATTACCGAAATATTAAATTGTTATATTCTGAAAGGCCAGTAGCAATCCTGCTTGGTCTACTGTATATACTGATCTTGATAAATCATACTGTAGTCCACTTTCATGCAAACTTTTCATCTTATAGAAAGCTTTAATTTTTTTTAAGTGAAAAGATAATAACTGCAGAGCTGTGGAATATTATTACATCCATCCATACACTTATACTGTCATAGAAATGGTCTTTAAATTATTTCATACTATACCAGAGTACCACTCATGCACAAAAATAACAAAATAGTTCAAACCTTTTCACCATAAATGACATGCTGACAAATGAACGAATGAGTTCTGAAATAGATTTTAAATGACACAAACATGCGGTGCACAGGAAAAGCTAATGTCAATTCTGGTACATTTTCATCATTTTCACTGAACTAACATGTGAAATGAGGAAAATTTTACCTTCTCGTCTCTAGAGAGCACCAGTCCTGAATTTTGAGATACCTAAAGAATATTAAAAAGACCCATGCGATTTGGCTTACAGGAGGTTGCTGTTCCCGTCCATTTTAGTGAAGGTAATGGAGTCTGTGAACATAACTTGAGTGTGAAAATTGTTTTCACCTCTCTGTTTCGATATTTTCAATGCATACCATCAAATCTGTGCCTTGTGTTGATGTGAGCATGTGAATGCTTCCTGACACGTTTTTTTCTTTAGCTTGTGTTATTGAATATTTTTTCTTTTTTGGGAATTGCATAAATGCAACCTGCTGTGAATATCAATTTACATACAAAGATCACAGCATTACATTTACAATGAACAGGATTTTGAGTATGCATTTTCAGTTTTGAAAAGCAATAAAGCAAAAATTAATTTCCAAACAATTACAGTAACAGAAAATAGAAAACCCCTTTCGGTGATTCTCACGAAATCCAGACTTGAAAGGTGCCCAGTATCAGATTTTTTTTAAAAGCCATTGAAACCAAATTTTTTTTGCACATGTAAGATTAAGATCTGAAATTACTATAATCGTTATTTTTAGAGGATTTAAAAAATATTTCCTATGGAATTATTTACATTTTTTATTTTATCATTATAAAAAATTATCATTACCGCAACATGATATTACATTAAATATATGCATTTACAAACTCATGTTTCGGTAATGAGAACTAAAAAAGTTGTCTAGGTACTATGACAAACACAATTTTAACTTTTATCTGGAGAGAAAAAATAAGAACTGCTTACTTGGTAGCCATCTTGAGTGTCACAGTCAATTATGTTCCTTCCAACAATTTTTTTGAAAATGTTAGTTTCTTGAGGGCATAAACAATGATTGAAAATTGTTGCGGAGGATGAGGAAATTGGTCTTGGACACATTTATATTCCTTATTATTGTCTCTACATTTACCAAATGCCACATGTTTCTTTACTGTAAATGTTAATAGTATAACATGCACTGAAGCTTTTTATTTTTTTAATTATAAATATTTCCATGTCAAAGAACCCAAATCCAGTCAAGGACACGTTGCGGTAATGAAAAATTGGTTTGTATGATGTCATTTGAAATCATGTGCAAAATAGTACATGAAGATATGTGTGTGACTGTATGCTTCTTATTTTGATAGCATTTACTTTTTTATCAAAATGTTTCATGACACCTCATAAGTCAAATTTCGTGAGAATCACCCCTCTTTGTCCAAACAGTGGAAGACAGGGAACGCTACGAAAAGTCTTTATTTTTGCGTTATTTTTCTTTCGCCTGTTCTTGCACTTGCTAGTGACACAGAAATGACACACGCCACCTGTTAGATTAAATTTGAAAGTAATGTTATTATAAGGGCACATTAAAGCATTTCCCAGCCCAGTTTAACACATGAATCATCATTAACAGGTCTACTCTAGAGACCTAATATATTTCACAGTTTGGCCTTTAATGAAGGGCACTGGAGATGAATAAATGTGCCTCAAGTATCTTACATCTATATCTATATCTTTTTATTGTTTGCACTAAGCCCTGCTTGCCTCTGGTGTAATGTACCACTCACTTGGTGATTAATCCTCGAGTTGCATTAAAGAGATGGCGAACATGCACACTGCCGGCCACCTATCGGCACGGGCCGTATCCCGCGTGCCATGTTAGAGCACCTGAATGAAGCAGACACGGCCAACCAGGTGTAAAATCAGCAAGGCCGCCACCTGAATGCATGGTGACAGTTCTTCATGCTTGGAAGCCTTCGTCTATCCCACATTCGACCCTCACCTAGCACCACCCCTCTCTAGTCACCCCCCCAAATCTTCACTCCGGAGCTTCCTCCATTTATCTCCATCCTTCAGGTCACACATGCGCAGCGGACACTAATGAGTCTGTCCTGCTGTCCCTGTCACACGTACTGATTGATTGATTTATTAACCTCACAGAAAAGATTCACAGCTTGGCCCAGAGATGCCGCTCGGGGTGGTATAAGGATGTAGAAGAGACATGAAAGTGTGTGTGTGTGTGTTCATTTTAGGACAGACTATTAAATATGCTTATGATAAATCTTGCAAAATTTGTCACTGTTGTACCATTGCCATATCTGGAGACAGAAATTGCTAATAAAACATTGGAGATTTGGATAAAAGGAAGGAGCAACCTTCCAATCTCTATCGTGAAGGCAACACGGAAGTGACTTAAATTACAATTCATCGACTGGCCGCTAAAGGCTCCAAAAGGGAGTCAATTTCCATAGACCCCCATGTTAAAATGCCAACTTTACTTTTATCAGAAATAAATGTGTTTACAGCCTGGCACAAAATAAGTGTGTTTCGCCCTTCATTACAACTGTAAGAAGGGTGAATTTTTTTGTAACTCATCCGTTTAAATTATGTTAATTCTTAAAGTTCTGCCACTTGCGTGACCCCCGAACTGCCACTGCTGTCACTACCGTTGAGTTAGGCGGGCATGGTTTCAGCAACCAGCCACTAAAGCTTTACTGACGTCCACCTGAATGCATGAATGCCACTTCAGCTTCACCGACGTCCCGCTTCTTTACCCATTTTTGGTTATCCGCAAGTGATGCGTAGTGCCAAGATGGTGACGGCAGTCTCTGCCAACTATTGGGTTTAAAAAGCTTTGTACAAATCTATGGGTGACATCACAGACACTACGTCCATATTTTTTACAGTCTAAGTAAATGATCTTCATTTTATTTTATTACTGTATTGGGGTTTCTTCTTCCCAAATGGTACACATGACGAAAAACAACTCAAATATACATTAGTGGCCAAATGTGATGTCAAACGGGGAAATTTGTACAATATTTTCCATATCCCCCCTCAGGTTAGATTAAATCATCAAAATATGAGGTGTATAGTACAAAATGGAGAAAACACTAAACTTTTAAGGTGTTTATTGTAACAAATAGTTTGCCAAAAAAGCAAAGTGGGAATTATGGGTTTTATTCAAATATATTATATATATTATAAGTTGGGCATCACTTTTAGCCACTACTGAGACCAAAATCATGCATAGACATAAATATTAGGGACGGTGACAAAAACAGTTTGGCAAGATGACAAATTCAAAAAGTTTTTTTTACTTGTTTTAAAAGCACACATCAGGTTTGTTTCAATGCACAGTGTATTTATTAAGTTTATGCAATAAAAAAATAATTTGCACAATTTTTTTGAAAGTTAAGACTAAATTGACCTGAAAATGTCAAATGGTGTAACCCCCAATTGTGCCAACGAATGAGAAATATTAAATATTTTATTCACCTTGATGTCATGTAAGCATAATAAGAAAAATCATTTTAAAATATTATTTTATTAGCCATTTCTAAGTGTAAATTTTAATGCGTTTTTGTAATATTTATCCTGACATATGCTGAAAACAGCCCTGTTTTCTAAATAGTCTTTGTCAAATTATGTAAAAATGTATGTAAAAAAATCATATTACACTAAACTATATATTTTATTACACATTTTTTATGAATATATTTATATTTTAATTTAAAAAATACAAGTTATACCAATTGACACGGACTGGTTACACCACATAGACATTTTTGCAATTATCCCTCAAATATTCTTTCAAAATGAAATAAAACCAGAAATTTTAGACTTGGTCCTAAAAAAAGAAAATGTATGCATGTAATCTGCAAATTTATTTGGAAATTTTAACCCTTTTACGTTTAATTTACCCAAACAGACACAAAATAATTAACGTCACATCATTGACCCACATAATAAGATTTTGTTAATAGTAAAAATCTTAGCAGAAGCTTTGAACGATCAAACCTTTTGTTGTCTATGACTTTGCAAACATATGTGTAAAAATTTGATTTGTGCAAACATAAAGTGTTGGGGACATTTTACCATTTATAAAACTTGGCGGACATTCCCTACTGTGTCCCAGTTGCTACATTCCTCCCGCTCAGGTTCTTTATGTCCTGACAGCTTTATACCGACACTAAATCGAAAATCACAGCTAAAACTGCTTTATTTTTCATCCTACCATGTGTACATTCAAATACGCCTGTGTCTCCGAAGAGTCATCATCCACCCCCAGGACAATAAACTGTCTCCTAGTCTTTCAAGGTGTCTCTGTAAATGTTTGTCTATGTGTTTGGTTAGAAAAATGTGTGTGCTGAAGAAACTGCTGTGTTTGGGGAGACTGCAGCCATCATCGTAGGCTGCCAAGCCTTTGGCTATGTAATGTTTCATCCCATTCTACTAAGTGCGTCTTCAAAGGGAGTCGGGTTTAGCGGCTTGCAGGGTGGGAGAAAAGAGTGAGAAAAAAATAATGCGCTGATGGAAATGAAAAAGCGCGCACACACACGCGCGCAAAGGTGCTCACATCTTTCTGCAGCTGCTGGCATCGGAACGCCGAAGCCATTGTTGCTTAGAAAGAGAGACAGAACAACAAAGCATGTGCTATCAGTAGCTCCCACGTTCTGCCGTCTCTGGCCTGCACTCTGAGGCAGCTAATGCGATAAGAGACACGTGGTGAAGCGCGTGGCTAGCGGGTAGAGAGAAAGAAACAAAAGAAGAAAGTGTGGAAGATGGAAAGGCCACTGTTAGAACGGAGCATTTCCTCTTTTTTTGAGCTCAAACTGCTTGACGGGGCCTCGGGAGTCTGGGGCGCTTTGTAGTTCCCGTATTAAACTGCACCGCGGATACCTGGAACACTGATGATAACCGGAGCGTTAAGTTTTATTTTGATGCTTTTTGGAGATCTATTGAGGCTTTGTTTCTTTCTAAAGCTTTTATTCGTGTTGTTTGATAGAGAACACCTGGAAACCCCGCCAAGTTGGTTTTGTTTGTTTGCACTCCCTCTCAGAGCATGTTAATACATGCTGTAGGTATCTGAAATCTGTGGGGTCTCTCTTGATCCATATCTTCAGACAAAGGCTCAGTTGTATTTGTTTCGATCTGACTTGATTATTGAGCATGTGAGCTATGAGGCCAACAGAACTATGAATCATACATGTTGGCCAAGTTCTGCCAGACTCTGCAACAGCATCCTTCAGGCTTCAGATTATTCAAGATATTCTCTTATGTCTAAGATGAGAGAGATATGTCCAAGATAAAGATCATAAATCCTTAAATATACTGTACTGTGTGTGCTTGTCTCGAGTGGTGGGGTTCCACAGGAGAGAGCCAAAATCATTCATATTACTACTGTACCTACTGGCTGAAAAAAAATTGTTAAACAAACTAGTTGGCTGTGGTTTATTTGTTGTAGCAATCCACCGGCCTTGTCGCTTCTGCTGGCTTTTAGGGTTTTTGGCACTTAGAGATAGTATGGATTATACTGTCATTAATGACTCACCCTCATGTCGTTCCAAATTTGTAAGACCTCCGTTCATCTTCGGAAACACAGTTTAAGATGTTTTATATTTAGTCCGAGAACTTTCTTACCCTCCATTGAAAATCTATGCACGGTATGCTGTCCATGTCCAGAAAGGTAATAAAAACATCATCAAAGTAGTCCATGTGACATCAATGGGTTAGTTAGAATGTGTTGAAGCATCAAAAAGACATTTTGGTCCAAAAAAAACCACGACTTAATTTAGCATTGTCTTCTATTCCGGTTCTATTGTTAACCGCGTGCACGAGACTGAAGTCACGTGACTGCAGTGACGCGGCTGACGTGTTATCTGGTGCACCGCAGTTGTTGTTTTTTTTGTGCGCCCAAGCTTCTTTTACAGTCTGAGGGAGACGCATGCTGTAAGTTTGAAAAAAAAAAAAACTTCGCAAGCATGTCTGAAGATAACACGTCAGCCGCATCACTGCAGTCACGTGACTTTAGTCTCGTGCACGCGGTTCACAACAGAACTGGAAGAGAAGACAATGCTGAATAAAGTCGTAATTTTTGTTATTTTTGGACCAAAATGTATTTTCGATGCTTCAACACATTCTAACTGACCCACTGATGTCACATGAACTACTTTGATGATGTTTTTATTACCTTTCTGGACATGGACAGTATACCGCACGTAGATTTTCAATGGGGGACAGAAAGCTCTCGGACTAAATCTAACGTTAAAACATCTTAAACTGTGTTCCGAAGATGATCAGAGGTCTTCCGATTTTGGAAAGACCATGAGGGTGAGTCATTAATAACTGTCCCTTTAAACACAGGCAAACCAACTCAAAACTAGCTTGATCAGGCAGAGAGACCAGCAAGCTCAACTTGAAGCAACTTGAGAACCTGACTTCAAAGTCGGAATAAAATTGAAATGCAAAACTGTATTTTTTTTGCGAATCTTGTTTTTTTTTTACAAATTACTTATCTGTGAGCTTCATTATTTTCAATTCTCCTTTCCACTTCCAGTCATATAGTATGGCAGGTGGGCGGGGTCCCGGAAAAGATTGCAACGATTAGCAATTAGCAACGTGACCCAAATTCAAACGATCCAATCAATTCTCGATAAACGAATTCAATTTCTGCCCTAACTTTTTTCATTTCAGAAGCCGTTTCACTCTTATATACGTCAAGACTGGGAAAAATAAGACAATCGCTATAACTCGAATAACTATTAAACAGAAGAAATGGTTTAGTACTTCTTGGTAGATATAATCTCTCTTTCCTTAGTGTTTCAACTGTAAGTTTGTAGAGAGAACATAAAATGCAGCTTTTAAGTAGCACTCAGAAAGGATGAAATCATGCTTAATGATTGAATCTGAAACCATAGGAACGCTGGAGTTCAGTGTGGTCAATGTGACGTTGCTATAATAATAGCCAAACTGGCTTGAACATGTGATCGTAGTCTTAAACATCATTGCGAACTTAAGTCTCATTGTCGTTCTTTTAACTGCAAGCCTGTAGCCATGGTTCCAAGTGCGTTCCTAGGGGACATCAAGGTATTTATCGCCAACATCAAGACGTTTATCTCCTGACTCTAGGTGTATTTTGTTAATTGGGCAACATTTACAGGATTTCAAAAGGGCAACTATGCAGAAAGAAATGACATCTTTGTTCTTTGTTTTCGAAAAGGTCAGCTCTGTGGTCTTCGAACAACTAAGACCTTAAAGGGTTAAAGTTAAAGATTAAAGTAAAGTTTGAGTTTTGGCCAAACTAAAGAATAAAAGAGGGAAGGTGGAAACCGAGAGAGAGATAGAGATGTTTAATTGGAGTCATAAATAGTGAATGTAAGGTGAAGCACTCACATATACCCCCTCACCGAGACCAGAGGGACCTGCACATGATCGTAAAGTTCAAGAACTTCCCCCATGATAACTATATCATGTTCCCGCCATCGTGTACAGTGAAGAGGCTGTTGTCATGACAACAAGGTGGCAACATATATTCAGTGCACCAGTGAGGGAAAATAACAAGAATTTATTGGACATTAAGGAGGAAGGCTTTGGAGAATATAACCATTAGGCGCCGGCAATATGTGTCACAGTGTACAAAACGACACATTAGAGGATGAGACAGCCAAACATATACCCCCTCTGCTGTATTAAGTTATTTATGCTTCTGCAAATCCAATATACTTCACATAAACAGGGCCAGCATGAAAATTTAATGCGGACTCTCCATATATATAGTTTTCTTTTTCTGTGCCGAAGAGAAATAAATAAAAACGATTTTTAACCTATTACCAAGTCTGGCTTAATGCCACTTCCTAAAGTGTAGAGCAAATTGGATAATTTGTCATAATATAACCTTAGGAAATCTTAAAGAGTGTGACTCTAAACACAAAAGTAGAAGTAATGGCCAATTATCCCAGTGAACAGTCAGTGTCAGACAGCTGGGGAGCACAGGAACCGTAAGGGTACTAACTCACTGCTGTGGCTTTACTGCATAATTCCTCTTTTGTTTTCTCTGGACATTATTTTACAATGAAAAATAAGAAGTTTTTACGGATACCCAGACACTTTCCCCAATATAACAATATATTGCTCCTCTAATTGGCTTCCGACTTTATCCTAATTCTATTATGTTCTGTTTTAGTTTTTATTCAGATTTCTAACAATATTAGCAAATTGGCACATTTTGATGAAAAGAAAGTATTCAATTACATGCTAGCATTGCTCTTTAATTGTACTATATAAATCTGGCTTGGTGGACAAAAATCTCATTAGGCATAGGCTTTTATTTAAACATAAAATAAGCAAATGTTCATAAAAGGGAATTAAGGTGTCCATTGGGATCAAAGCTTTGGCCAAGTGTCTCCAATGTCCTTTAAGGGAAGTCACTCCACTAGGTGGCCTTGTTTGCAACACCAGTTATTTCAGTCATCTTTTATTACTTGCTTTCTAATTGGGTATCGTTTTGTTTCTAATTTTGATATTTTTCCTATTTAAAACTTGACTCTTCTGTAGTTACACCGTGTACTAAGACTGACGGAAAAATAAAAATGGCGTTTTCTAGGCCGATATGGCTAGGAACTATACTATGCTCATTTTCCAGCTCCCCTAGTGTTAAACATTAGATTTTTTACTGTTTTGGAATCCATTAAGCAGATCCCCGGGTCATGCGGTACCAATTTTAGCATAGCTTAGCATAATCCATTGAATCTGATTAGACCATTAGCATTGCGCAAAAAAATATCCAAAGAGATTCTCTATTTTTCCTATTTTAAACTTGACTCTTCTGTAGTTACATTGTGTACTAAGACTGACTGAAAATTAAAAATTGTGTTTTCTAGGCAGATATGGCTAGGAACTATACTCTCATTCTGGTGTAATAATCAAGGACTTTCCTGTCGTAACATGGCTGCAGGAGGCGCAATGATATTACGCAGTGCCCGAAAATAGTCCCCTGCTATTGAAAGTTACTAAGGGGACTACTTTCAGGTATGCGTAATATCATTGCGCCTACTGCAGCCATGTTACGGCAGTAAAGTCCTTGATTATTACGCCAGAATGAGAGTATAGTTCCTAGCCATATCTGCCAAGAAAATCGCAACTTTATTTTTCCGTCGGCCTTAGTACACGATGTAACTACAGAAGAGGCAAGTTTTAAATAGGAAAAATATCGGAAGTCTTTGGTTACTTTTTTAAACACAATGCTAATGGTCTAATCAGATTCAATGATTTATGCTAAGCTATGCTAAAATTGGTACCGCCAAACTCGGGGATCGGCTGAATGGATTCCAAAACGGTAAAAGTCAAATGTTTAACTCTAGGGGAGCTGGAAAATGAGCATATTTGTGTCCCTTTAAAAGACAGTATGTTCAAAATCACTCAGATAAAGTTTAAAAAGCACCCGTTTTAGAATAACAAGTCAACAGATTTAGTAAGTGGACATGAATGTGTTCATAGCCGAATCAATCAGTTATTATTTTGCTTTTTATTTAACTTTTTTATATAGCAAACACCGAAATTATTCACAGTCGACGAGCGCATTCTGCTTTAGAGCCAGCCGTGAAATAAGGCCCGACATGAATTTGGCAGAAATGTTTACAGTCATCTCTGCTGTGAGTGATGTCATCATTTAGAAAAAAATACATTTCACAGAAGCAGGACTCGCTCATCCTCTCAACGTGCGGCAGAGTCCGATGTTGCTTTGGAATGCGTAATGCGATTCGGCTGCCCACAGGACATTTGCACAATGGATGTCACCACTGCATGTGTTTGCAGAATGTCATTCATAAAGCTGCCGCTCAGCCACCTCAGCAATGTGTTTTCTAATCTCCCAGTGCTGGTGATAGAGAATCAATATGCTGTGTGTTATAATGATTATCCTTTGCTGTTTTGGTTTCCGTTCTCTGCTAAAACAATCCATAAGCAAGCATAGATTTTTTTTCAGATGCCATCATTGTTTAAGCATTTGTTGACAGCTGAAATGCCAACTGTTGGCTTCATTGTTTTCGGTAATATTTCAGATTGGCGTGTCCTTGGATGAGGCAAGCACTCAGTGATTGGCCCAGATCCTGCACAGTGTTTATTTAGTTGAATAAAAACCTTAATCACAAAGCAACTGTCTGATTTTTCTCTGATAAAGAGGAATGAGGGAAACACAATAAAAAACATCAGACATTTAGAGCCCGTCCACACGGAGATAGATCCATCGTTTTGAGAGCCTGAAATTGTTTTTTTTAACTGGGTCCCAGATTGGATAAATTTGAACACGACACCCTTACGATTATGTCACCGTCCCACATCTCAACCCTAGCTGCAAGGTTTTGAACCGGTTCACAGAACGAAAACAAAAACCAGAAACTTTTGATGTTTTGCAAACAAAACCAGAAACTTTCAAAAAATATATGTTCCGGAACAGAATCGTTTATTTAAAATAATGGTAACCAATTGATACCATTATTTTTTCGATTTCCGCACAGATCACGGCCCACGGTTCGGCTCGCTTGCGATACGCGGATTAAGACGCAAATTTAAAATTGGGTGAAAGTTGATCATTTGCACATGTTTCAAATACATTTGGCGAATAAAGCACTAAAAAACGAAGTAATTTTCACTTTATGTGGAGCGACTGTTTATGCTGCATCTTCTTCCCGAAGCGCCATTTGGAATTCTTCCTCCGCTTGTGTGTGTGTGTGCGCATGTGTAAGTGTACTCAACAAATGTAAGCATTTTACATAATGTAGCCTTTTTTAATGTTTGATGACAAGATAGAGACTTAAGGAAAATGATGTAGACTAATCATTTAAGTTTAATGTCCTAATGATAAGCCTACTTATTTGTATGTCCCACATCTGACATGGAACGTTATTAACCGGTTCGGGAACTTTATTTTTTTCTAACCGGTTCAGGAACGTCAATTTTTGGGTTGAACCGATAACCGCAAACGTTCAAATACTGTTTCTGTTCAGAACGAACCAATAAATGATTGATTCAAAGTAAAAGTACACAAAAAAGTAAAAGTACACAAAAAAATATTCA
Source organism: Misgurnus anguillicaudatus (assembly GCF_027580225.2). Classification (NCBI taxonomy): domain Eukaryota; kingdom Metazoa; phylum Chordata; class Actinopteri; order Cypriniformes; family Cobitidae; genus Misgurnus; species Misgurnus anguillicaudatus. Next base: position 3,378,070 of record NC_073343.2, on the reverse strand, counting down.
ATTACAGTAACGTGAGTAAATGTAATTCGTTACTTTCCACCTCTGCATTTGACGCATCTACCGCGGCTGGTATGAACGCAGCATTAAGGGGATCGCACACCGGCCGCTCAGCGCTGCGCAGCGCCGTTCTAAAAAAATTTAACACATTGTTTTCTATGAGTGTATGCACACCGGCGCCGCCAGGTGGCGCCTGTCTGTGCCGCCCAGCTGTGACTCAGGAAGTTGTTCAAATCCCTGTCGCGCCACACAGCGCCACTCACACAGTTTAACATTAAATAACATCATATTTGTCCCAAATCATTAACGACTAACATTGGCTGCTAACGTATATTTTGCATTTTTGCTATCCGACGAAGCTCGCGCTATTTAATGTGCACTTCCGGTTTACAATACCTCCGAGTTCTCCTAGGCGCGGCGCTGAGCTGCGCGGCCGGTGTGCAATCCCCTTTAGACTGTTTTAGGGCATCACAGCATGGCAGATTCATCTTATGGATAAAATATGATTCTTTTTACCATTTAAGACGTAATGATTTTTATCATACTCGTATTTTGTTGACGCTTATTCGACAACGTTAGAAGGTAGACTAAAAGGTTATGGAAAGAGGCGGTTCATTTTCTAATTGTTTTCTCATTTCTGTTGTTGTCCCTGATATTGGCGATTTGCATTTTTATTCGTTTTTGTTGTGCTGATAGGAATTTCATCCTTATATTTACGAGGCTTTTGCTAGGCAGTGCCATCTCACTCTTGAGTACTGGTCCTCATAGTAATGATTACCTCTATTCAATTTCGCTCTCATGGGAGAGGCAGGAGCGCCAGGCAACGTGGCCTCAGCAACCCCTCTTCATGACTGAATGAAAAAGAGTCTGTCGAGTAGGTAAACATGCAGTGAATAACTTTTGACGTAGTGGATAGGTAAAAGAGAGGTTTAGCATATTCCCTCTCTTTATAGCCACAATGCGCAGTGCAATTCTTTGATACTTTTCTGCCACCCACCAAATCTGCTGCTTCTTTCTTCAAAAAACGTCTCCTTACTGAAATGCAAAAGCGCTTCGGAAACATTTGTGGAGGAACTCTTTTGCAATGAAGGAGTGTGAATGTTATTCGTGTGGCTTGTCAGATGCCCCACAGGCAGGAAGGGGTTTATTTAACCCACAGATCTTCTTTGGGTTTCACGCTGCGATAGTGTGCAAGCATAACTCCTCATTTGCTAGTTAAATTAAAAACCAAATCAAAAGGGAAAGCTCAGATGCTTTGAACTGACGGAGCACATGAAGTTTGTCTCTTTTCTGACCTTTTTTCTAACGCATGCAGGACCCCTACCTGCCTTTTTTTAATCTGCTGAGCTGGTAGACTTCAAATCTCCAGACGCTCTTTGCAAAGAGAAGTTCTGTTCTGTTGACTTTGGAGATCATTCTGGTGCCAGACTGCTTAAAATACTCAATATCAGGTATTACATCCGTTTGTGTGTGTACGGCCAAGAGGTTTTGCATGTGCGTAGTGTCTTATTGAAAAGAAGTACCAGAGATATGTGTGATCAAATTGTGCGTCTCTGAATGATTTCATCTTACATTCAGATATGGGGAAGCAAGCTCTGCAGCGCTATTTCCATTTCACTCTTCCAGAATATCAATAGAGCAGGTACGGATGAATCTCATATTCAGTGAAGGCATTTCATTTTCACTTACATTATGATCATATAGATGATCATGCGACAGGTCTTTGAACTTCAGTCTTTTCCCCCCACCGGCCTTGAATGCTGACACGTTGAAGCACGGTTCTTTTGTCTGTCTTGACTCTGTGAGGGTTATGGCCTTGTTGCAGTTTTAATGCTGCGGTCTTTGCTGCCTGATATGCGGCAGATGAACTTTTCATCAGCTTTTTGAAGCGCTGGGTAACTAAAAATGAAAATCCTATAACTATTTAAACACCCTCATGTCATTCCAAAGCCATATGCTGTATTTTTCTATGAAACTGCTTCATCGCTCTTATGCAGGGTTCACACCAGACGCGGTAGAGGCGGCAAGCGCGAGTGATTTACATGTTAAGTCAATGCAAAGATGCGATTAGGCATCCTGCGGCGCGGTCCATGCGAATTGAGCATTGCTGGGGGAAACACGCGTCTTCCGTGCCGCGTTAACCAATCAGGACCTTGCTGTAGTAGTGACGTGATTACAGGAAGCGAGCGCATTCGCAGAAGCCCCTCCCATGACGCAAATTTCCTCGTGAATGTCTCGAATTGCTAGAATTTTATGCGGCGGCTTTCACGTGTGAATGAAGCGAGTAGACACAAATGTTCAAGCGTCCAACTATGCAGGATACTTGCACGGATACTTTCGGATTTTGTAATTTGGATTTATAAGTTCCGGATTTTACCTGGTGGATAATTGCGGTATTACGGATTGCCGGAAATATTCGTCATTGGCAGGGAAGCGTTTTCTCTTAAAGGTATAGCGGGGGATTTTCTTTTTCCGGTTGGATCATCAAGACTGTTGGTCATCTTAGTTGTCAATCATTCTGGTTATATGTTTACGTAAGGTTATCGTACGTGCTCGTCCCTAGGTTTGCTTTCTGCACATGCGCACTTTCAGGTGTACATGTGTAGTAAGCTACGGTTTCAACCATTCATTGAAGCTCGCGTTCTCACCGTGTTTTTTTTAAATGTCTGAGGGTCACAAGAGAAAAAGTGTCTACGAATTGTATGACAAGAAGAGAAAAGCCTCTGAAGAAAGAAACAAGACCCGAGTGTTTTTGGGAGAATATTTTACACACTGGCGTTTGGGCTTTCCACGCAAAGTTTCTACTCGACAGGTAAAGTTTGGCATGCTATTTGGGGAAATCCATTTAAAATCACTGCTAGTAAAAGTTGATGTAAGCTATGATTAGCGATGCTAGCCCTGGCACAAGTCATGGACCACGCAGACACTGTAAACATCTCAATGTATGTGCCATGCCGACAGCAACTTGTAAACGGAGCATGCACGAGAAGAATGCAATTCGTTTTTTTTTTAAAGTGGAGAGGGCGTTTTTTTTCTACAATTCGTGAAAATCTTCCGCTATACCTTTAATTGAAAGAGTTAAAATGGCATGCATCGCAATAATAATAATAATAATTATTATTATTATTCAATATTATATTATTTTTCTAAATATATATATTATATAAAAAGTATTATTAAAAAAAAAAAAAAATATATATATATATATATATATATATATATATATATATATATATATATATATATATATATATATATATATATATATATATATATTAGTTCTTTGCTGTAAATGTACTGTTCCTTTCACCAGTATCTCTCAAAGCCATTCAAGTACTTTACTATAATCATGCCATTAAAACAAGGATGAGATCACAGTGTGTAGTACAGTTACAAGAGTTATGACTGAGCTGCACATTGTTACTGTATGTTTTGCTTTCTGAGACATTGAAAGGTTTCTAAAAAGGTTTCTAAACAACATCTTTGGTTAACCTAAACAGGCCTTAATGCATTTAAAGCATTGCAATGCAAGTAAATGTGGCGAAAGGGTCAAAGGGTTTTTCATTGTGTTCTGTTAGATGATTTAGTTTTGTTATCAATGACTCGCCATTCACCTGTGTTTTCTATGTCAATGAACGACTGTCCATTAAAGGTAGAAAACCCTCCATCTGAAGACAAAGTAAAACTCTTTTAAGAGGCACCACCCTTTTGCTTAATATAAATTTTTAACCAGTGCAACCATTAGTGCTCCAAATACTTAACCTGGGTCCTGAGACTATATATTTGTGTCTCAATAAGCCATTCTTCTTTTTTCTGATTGCGACGTGCTGTCTTCATTTGAATGCTTATCAGGTTAAGATTCACATTAGCTGGGTTGTTTGAATCTGGCAGCTAATTTATTAAGAGGACATCTTCCATTCTGCATGCAGGCGCTGCTTTTGAGTAAACCGGTTGACACCGCTTCCTCTTTACCGTAATGTTCTGCTTCATTTCCTTTTTACGTTTTAATCTGAGACGCATTACGAAAACATCGGTAAGCTCATCAAAATTCTGAAAGGAACGGCGCGTTTATGCCGCTTAATTGTTTTAAAAGCCTCGCAGTCATTACGTCTGACATAACAGCGCGAGTCTGAAGCACCTCAATGTCATTCAAATAAAGGCTAATAACCTTTAAGTGCTTTCCGAGTAAAACTGCAATACCAACAGAATTCATGCCTCTGGTTATGATATTAAATGCATTACCTATGAATAATTTTCATATTTTCATTTAATCGCAGATGCGAGCAAGTGTAAATGAGGTTTAGTTTTTGGCGTGTCCACGAGGAACAGATACGCTGTAGTTTTGGACACCATATGGATGGATGAATATATAGCACATTTGTAATCGTTGTAAAATAGTATCGGAAATCCTGCTGTTACTGCATCGTAAAACAAATGTTACAGTATTTGTACTCATGTCATTTTTAACCCTGTATTCATTTTTCTTTGGGTTTTTTTGTTAAACTGTCTCTTTAATAATAGTTTAAGTCGCCTGCGTGTTCTTCCATAATTTCATCCTCAATATGTATATATCTCATGCTAATGTATGCGACACTGATGACTGGCCAAGCTGTCGTCGGAAAGCATCACTGAGGTCAGAGGCTCAAATTGAGAATGAGAACTGTAAAGGGACAGTGAGTGGCAGCGCGTCTGCCCAGAGATGAAGGAAAGCGATATATTGTGTGAGTGCACGATCCGCTTCAGGGCCAGATGTTCCACTTGACAGCCCCCTTGAGTGGAGGGCAGTTCTGCCAGCTGTCCCCCTTCTTACCGCACATTCAGCCATTTGTTGATGGAGGATTGAATGCGTGCCTCAACATGATGAAAAATCAACAGAATAGCTGTCTACCCATGATCCTCCTGTCCGAACGGTCGTCCAAAACAAATAGTCCCATGAAAGTTATTTTGTTTACTAAGGCGACGTTGTGCATGTTTGTGTCAAATCCAAAAGAATTAATCGCACCCTCTATATTCCAGGTGAGGATTTTGCATTTACCTTCTGCCTTGTGTAATGCATGATATTAGAAGAATTCATTCATCAAAGACCCATGCTGTTATTCCCTGGAAAGAGTTATATTTAACTTGGATAGGTCACAGCATTTTCTAGCGGGCTCTGCCGAGGATATGAGTCTGAAGAATTATGACTTTTCTGACCCAGGTGTAGGCATTATTCATGCTTAGGATCCGATCGCTAGTGGTACGAGAACACGGGTAAAAGAAGCCACTGACATCTTAAAAATGTCAAGACTTTCTCAAAGTCTTTGGCCTAGATGTCTAAACTCGAAGAGGACGTTTTAATGGCATGTCATTGCTTCTTGCAGTACAGTAGTATCAAGGCGGATGTGATTTGAACTTGGGCTGGATGTGATGGTGTGCAAACTTGATTTAGTTCTAGTTTTATACCAATTATAGTTTGAGCTATGTTGTCTTCTCCTTGTAAGCAATGTACACTGTAAAAATTGGGTTAACTTAAAGGAAAACACCACACTTTTTCAATATTTTACTCTATTCTTCAAATTAGACTAATGAATACATACCTATCTTTTTCAATGCGTGCACTTAATCTCTTTGTACAGCACGTCGGGAATGTATGAATTGGGCTAGGCTAAATGCTAACACATTCACCACGCGCTGTACAAAGATTAAAGTGCCAGCATTGAAAAATATAGGTACACTGTAAGAAAACTTTGCTGCCTTGGAGTTTTTTGTTGAATCGGCTAAGACTTACAAGTCATGTCAACAAAGATGAGTTGTCACAACTTATAAAATATAGTTGAGAAAAGTCAACTTAATTTTTTTAAGTTATAACAACTCACCTGTAGTTATAACAACTCATCTCTAGTCAAGATAAATAATAGTAAGTTGACTTGTAAATCTGAGTTGATTCAACAAAAAATTTAAAGGCAGCAAAGTATATGTGTATGTGTGTATGTATTAATTTGTTTAATTTGAGGTAAGAACATAGAAAAATATTAAAAAACTGTGGTGTTTTCTTTAAAAAAAATGCAGCATGAAGTTAAAACGACTTGGTTTTGCATGTCAATATCAACCTACTATTTTAAGTTTTGGCTTGTGAAAAGTTGACATAACTAATGAAATTAAGTTTAAAATGGTTAAACTTAATTTTTTAAGTTGAAGTAACATTAAAATATTTGTTGATTTTACAAAAATGCTGCATATTTTTTTACAACGCTGCATTAACATTTTTAAGTTAATTCAACTCAAAAAAATTGTGTAAACTAATATTTTTGAGTAAACTAATATTTTAAGTTGATTTATCTCAAATTTTAACGCAACCAGGTAACCTACCTTTCTAAGTTGAACCAACAAATCTTTTTTTATTATTTTATGGCATTTTGAGTAACATTTAAGAGAATTGTAAATTGTATTTTACTCTTGATAAATTCTTCAATTTATAAGAGTAAAAATCATCATAGTAAGATTACCATGATTATCATACTATGCATGTCTGTCTCTTTTATATTGGCACAATAATTAATTTACAAGACTATTTTAAAACATCCAATATACTGTTAGACATGCATTTTCAACTTTCAGCTGTTTATTTTTCTCGTGTTTCTTGCAAAAACTGGAATTTTGACGCATATGTGTATTTAGGGCCAATAACGGTGCCATAATACTCACAAACTGTGCATTTAGCACTGCTATTTGTGTTTCAATGGCTAAAAATCACTTGTTTTAAAACTGCGGTGCTTACATTTGTGAACAAACGTAAAGTTGTCGTGACCACGTGCACCTTGACAGAGACGATAGTCAAAAATCTCTACCGGTTGACAAATTGCTACCGGTTTGTCATACCTACCAGTGTCTCGCCCACCCCTAGGCTGTGCGGTATTGGTGTAAAACTGACGTTGCAATGATGGGGGGTGCAATGTATATTGCTGTCTGAAAAAAAAAACTGGATGAGTTTCCCAGATTACTTGAAAAGGTCTGTTTGAGAGAAATTAACTTCTGCCTTGCATTTCTTTTCTGGCTCTGGGATCGCAACTTGAGGAAAATAATTGTGGGATTGTATTACAGTACATACCTCGATAAGTACATAAGTCGTGTTATAAAAATCTTCTTCGAAACCATTCATTTTTATCACCATGTTTTCCGAGAGGTAAAATGTTACAGAATCTTTGATTTTTTTCTGCTGTTTGAAACGTTTCTACTACAAAAATGCTCATGTGATGTGACTATTGCAGATGAACACTGTAATATTGATGGTGAAGTAATATATTTTGCAGCCCTAGCTGGATTATATTCAAATTGTCATTCTAAACAAGTACCCAGTCAATGAATTTGAACCAGAAGTAAATGTAACAATACTGTATGTATAGACTGTTTCAGCAGTAACAACATAAACATGCGGCTTTTGTGGTCATCACGTTAATTTCCGGTAAACTCTGCGAAGTAGTAATAACAACAAATTCCTTTTAAAGTAGTTCATTTATATAACAAGCAAAATAAACAACACATAGATTACATAGAAACCCAAAACATTTGTTATTTTCACAAGGTATTTTCTATAATGCAGTGTTTATAATTCTTCATATGACGATTGAACATAACACCAAGTCAAGCTCTCCGAAATTCAATTTATTGTTCTCTTGCTGTCTTTCTCAGCTGGAACAACGTACATCTTTGGGAAAGGAGGAGGCCTCATTACCTTTAACTGGCCAGCAAATGAGCGCCCGAGCACCCGTACGGACAGACTGACTGTGGGCTTCAGCACCTCGCTCAAGGATGGCGTCCTTATCCGCATCGACAGCGCCCCCGGCCTGGGAGACTACCTCATGCTTCACATAGTAAGTCAGAGCTGCTTCTCCAAAACTGATCCTGATTTATTGTCTGGTCCTGGTGCCTACACAGCATTTCTCTTTTGGACATTTTCACAGGTACAATAACAAAAGCCTGAACGGTGTTAGGACTAAATTTAATCCCAAATATCTTCAAGGTGTCAGTGTACATATAGATTTCTGCAACACTTTGTCATTATTTTGTAGGGTTTAGTTTTAAGGTTTAATTAACACAAACACACACTTAACATATGCTCTCAGTAACAATGTTAACACCACGTTTTCATTCTGTGCATTTTGTGCTTTATATAACTTATGTGAGTTGACACAACTGGGGGCTTTTCTTTCACAAATCTTTCTTTTTCTTTCACATGCCTTTATAAATAATCAATTCAGAAATAAGATGTCTCTCACATTGCTCTGTGTCAGCCTCACTATTCCATTAATCTTAGTATTTTAATGTGCCAGTTCCAATAAGACGTCCGTCATTTCTCTGTAACATTATACAACACTGTTCCTTCGGCCATAACAATAGGGAATTATATTAAAATTGGCATAATTTGGCTGAGCCGCACAATGTTCTTTGCAATTTTACCAAGACGAGAGAGTGAATTTGACTGGATATGTTCATAACGTAAAGCAATCAATATTCATATAACAAATGCGGGTTTGGAAATTACCTTGCTTTTCTTTAAAAAAAAAAAAAGATTTCTTCCCAGACATTATTCTGTATTAGGAAATCTTCGGACAGATAGTGTAGATGTTTATAGCTAAAGGTACTGTAGGTACAGTCGTATGTGCTTTTAAACATGTCAAAAGCATGAGAAATTAAAGAGAGCTGTTTCTCCATATGCTGGTGTAAGATCTACTGATCGTTTTCAGTCATATGAGCATCAGTGAGGTCAGGCACTAATGTCAGATGATGGGCTTTGGCTCGCAGTCTGCATTTCAATTCACACCAACGTCAAACTGAGTTTAGCACGGTGCTTTGTGAATGACAGATGATTATATTTTCTTAGAAAATTTAAACTTAATATGTTTAATGTTGACTGAGTAATAAGGTTATGTCAAAGATTGGAATCAATGTGAAGTAAATGGTTAAAATCAAACTTTGATGTTTGTTATCTCAATTAGACTTTAAGACTTTACCCTGGATTTCACAGACACATTGCAATTGTCACATTGTAATTAAAACAAGTATGTGATGTCAATTAATAATATACTTAACTCTTTCCCCGCCATTAATGAGTTATCTCTTCAATTAAGAAAAAACATTTGCATAAAAAACGTGTTCTTACCCAATTTATGAAAAAACTGAAGCCAAAAACATTAATTTTGAACTCTGATGTGTTTTGACAATCGTTCTGAATCTGATCTTTAACTAAATTACTTCAAAAATTCAATTATTTTAACTTTTTGCTACAATTTTTTTTTTGAAAAATACTCATATTTAAGAGTTTATAAGCAGAGAAAAGATATAGATGTTTGTTTGTTTATTGTTTGTTTGAAAGGGTCTGTACTTTAATTTGATATATTTGTATGTTTATATATTTTTAGAAGAAAATTTTCTTGGAAGGCATTTTGTAAAACTTGTGAAAATCACAAAAAAGCTGGTGGGCAAATTTTTAAAAATTGGCTGGCGGCGAATGAGTTAACATACTTAATAAAATCAACTTTATTGCCATGTTTTACAGGTGTACATTTTCAAGGAATTTGTCTTGGTGTACTGGTGCATAACAAGTACCAAGTACAATACTATAAGTAAGGGTTAATGTATAGGCAGCAGATTGTTATTATTGTTATACAGGCTGTACATTTTCCCACTTATTACACAACTATTTACCTCATAAATAAGGTAAATATTGATTTGAAAATTTTATTAGCTCATTTTAACCAGGCAGACCTTCCTTGAGGAAAATCTATTTATTTTTGGTTTTAAGATAAGACAAGACAAATGTTACGAACACACTAATTGGTTAACCATCTTTAAATATAATGTCATATTTTATTAAAAGATATATTTATATTTATTTTTAATATTTTTTATTGTAATATTAAACCATACCTGTCATAATATTTGTCGTGTTTGTATTAGTTTTGAGCTGTAATAATGTGAAAAGAAAGAACCTTGAAATGTTGTGGCTGCCAATCAGAATCAAGAATTATAGATTGCTGTGTAATGAATCGAGGAAATGTAAAAAAATTATAAACAATATACTAAGAGAAAATGATATATACTGTACATTAGTGCAGGGCGTTTAACTCTTTCCCTGCCATTGGCATAAAAAAGCTTTCCAGGCCAATGACGAGTATTTCCGGCTTTCTGCAATACCGCTATTATCCACCACGTGGTGTTGTTCCGCAACTTGTAAAACCCAGAAATATTGCCCTAGGGCAAACAGCTGTATGTCCGTGTAAGTTTTGAGGATTGCTCTGCATCGGATCTCTATCAAACGTCCTTCACTAAATGGAATTATCTCAAAATTTGCTCAAAATTTTGTGTTTTTGAAGAAACCTACCCATTTTTAAGAGGTGATAAAAAGAGAACTAATGAAGGTAGGATGAATCTTTTTTTTTTTTACGCAGAGAGACTGTTCATTCATTTTATATATTGTATGTTTATATATTTTAAGAAGAACATTTTCTTGAAGGCATTAAACTTTTGTGAAAATCATGAAAAATGCTGCAGCTGACTGGCAACTTTTTTAAAAACCGCTGGCGGTGAAAGAGTTAAAATGGGCCCAAAAGCACACAGTTGAGGGAGTGAGGTGCATTTTAACAGTATGTGACAATAATACATAATATACATACACTGTAAAAAAATTCTGTAGAAATTACAGTATTACTGGGTATTACTGACAACTAGCTGCCAGTAACTTATTTTACATTTATGTTATTTACTGGCAACAGTTTGTTCAAAGTTAAATGAACATGAAACATTTTCAGTCTTTATCTTCTACAGTAAGTTACTGGCAACCGGCTGCATAATTCTAATGTAATTCTTATGTAAAGCATAATTACAGCACATTTTTTACAGTGTATACATAAAGAAAAATGAAAAGCTTCGATGCAAAAGCCGCTAAACGCACCTCTGTCAAAAATTAGATAATGATGTTATCCCAAATGCTCTCGACATCAAATACTTTTGCTGCAAATCCGCTTAATCCCAGCCTTAGGCCATACCAGTTTGTTAGCAGAATCCATTTAGAATCTAACAAAAATGTGAATTTACAGTACAAGAAAGCATGTCAGACAAGGGTTTTGCATCTGAGCTTCATGCATAAAATACATATTATAAAGTATACCTTCTAACTGCTCAGTATAAATTGACATTATACAGTAAATGTAAACATTGACAAAAAAAATGTAAATTCTTATCTCATTCTAATAGGTTGCATATAACCATGACCTTGTGGTTTAATGGGGTCTGATTTCCCTTTCTATCAGATTCGGGAAGTCTTTCTGGCTATCTGCATCTGTCCGCTAGTTTTATCGTAGCCTGTTATGGTGGTCCACAGGGACTCTCGTGTCTCTAGAATGGGCAGTATAACTAAGGGCATTTCAGCAAACCTTACCCCCTGCCTTCACCCTTTATGACACACATACACTCACCCCATTATAGCAGCGTAGCACTGATGGAAATGAGCCTCCTCTGCCAAATGAGCTAAATCTGGAGCACAACTCTGGAGTAAAGGGAATTAAGCTGCTCATATTTTACGATCAGTTTCAAAACTTGCATAACTAGCGAATGGGGGTTGCCTTTGATTGGCACATACTGATATGGAATTAATAGTTGCATTGGGAACAGTAAAAAAGTATAAAGTGCAAATTATGAATTGTCCCTCCATTTAAACATTTTCACATTTGAACCATTAAAGGTGTAGACCTCCACAATTAATTATTTTCAACCTCTTTATAAATGTGTTTAAGTTCACTGTTTGAATAGTAATAATGGAGGTCACATTATGACTCCTTTCCTTTTACTGATAATGACGGAACCGTTCTAGCTATTCTGAACCTGAAATGGCTGGTGACACCTTTGAATACTTTGTTAGACAGTCTACAACAACAGCTGAAATGTCAGTGCCATTGCCCTTCAAACATGCCACCTCTGAAATGGCAACCTCGGTGATGGAGAATGGTATTCAAACATTTTAAAAATTTTGAAAAGTCAAATTGTGTTTGAAATATAATATGTAGGAATATGTAGACCAAAAAGTATCAAATATATAAGGACAGACAAAAAGCTAAATTAAAATGACACTTTACAAAAATGGTAAAAATGATTGGTAATCTCTAGCATAATTTTTGTGCTAAACACCATGTGAACTTTACATCAGGGACATTACTCTCATCTGAGCAGTTGAGCATATCCACACATGGTGCTTCAAAGCAGGAAACATCTGTCCTGTGTACATTTTGGCATCTTTCGCTCTTGAACTCATCTGATGTTTCTTGAGTTAGAAGAAGTGAAGATACAGAGGTACCATCTGCTGCTCCCCATGTATTCTGTCAACGCTAAAGCTTGCGGCTATGGCACTCCCCGCCGTTTCACTACCGCAGCAGGTCCGCAATTGGCCGTTTGTACCTTGATGCAATAAAAGCATGGAATATATCCATGGCTATTAGAAATATACAAACCCTAATCTTAAAGGAATACTCTACTCATTTTCAATATTAAAATATGTTATTACCTTAACTAAGAATTGTTGATACATCCCTCTATCATCTGTGTGCGTGCACGTAAGCACTGGAGCGCGCTGCGACGCTTCAATAGCATTTAGCTAAGCCCCATTCATTCAATGGTACCATTTAGTTATAAAGTTAGAAGTGACCAAACACATCAACGTTTTTCCTATTTAAGATGAGTAGTTATACGAGCAAGTCTGGTGGTACAAAATAAAACGTAATGCTTTTCTAAGCGGATTTAAAAGAGGAACCACGTTCTATGGCGCAATAGCACCCCTGGGAGCACTTCGACTCGCCTGAAAAGTCCGCTCCCCTTCTCACTCTCATAATGGGAGAGGGAGGGTGTTACTGCGCCGAGTCGAAGTACTCCCAAAAGTGCCATCACGCCACAAAATATAGTTCCCCTTCCAAATCCGCTTAGAAAAGCGCCACGTTTTATTTTGTACCACCAAACTTGCTGGTATAACCACTCGTCTTAAATAGGAAAAACGTTGATGTGTTTGGTCACTTCTAACTTTATCTCTAAATGGTACCATTGAATGAATGGGGCTTAGCTAAATGCTATCGAAGCGTCGCAGCGCGCTCCAGCGCTTATGTGCACGCACACAGATGATAGAGGGATGTATCAACAATTCTTAGTTAAGGTAATAACATATTTTAATATTAAAAATGAGTAGACTATTCCTTTAAAGGAACAGTATATAGGATTGTAGCCAAAACTGGTACTGCAATCAAAAAAATTGTGGCTAAAACTGGTACTGCAACCACACAACTGGTGGCCAATACTCAAAATGAACTCAACATAAACATGAGTTGAGGGCTGCAACTCCACTTTTTAAATGACAATATCCTGGCTGGACCGCTGTTGTGAGTGATATAAGTATTTGAAATGAAAATGATTTCTTAATGTCTAGTGACATATCAGGGCCATTTTATGATTAATTGATATACATTTCTTACATACTATTCCTTTAAAGTTAACCGAGAGAAACAGGATATTTGGAAATAATATGGCAGGGAATTAATGTTATACGGTTAGAAATTTAAAATGTGGTGCTTTATTGGAAACAACTAAAAAAGTATGCTGGCTCCAGGAAAAACACTTTGTTGGACACATGACCTAACTTCTTAGGACAAATAGCCTAATAATTACACAACACACATTGTTTTAGTATATCTATTGTTGTGCATAACTGTATAGCTGCTGTTTCTCTACAACTAACAGAAAAACATTTAGACAGGCGTGCTTGCCATCTGTTGACCGTGGCACACTTACACTGGCAAATAAATTAACTTTTGTAAGTCCGGCATCTGCTAAATGCCCTCAAGTTTTGTTCTCTTAAGGAGAGAGAGAGAACGAGAGAGAGGCAAAGAAAGATACTCATGAACATCCACCCCGCTGTTCAGGAGTGCAATAACGTAACTCGCTGCTGAACCACCATAATACATGATGCATAGTTGGAGAAACTAATTACCTAGTCTAGACTGTTTCCCGAAACATAGTAACTTTGTGGCGGATTTGTCGTTTGAACCATTTAACAACATAATAGATAATGTCACGTTAATTAATCTGTTCAAATTGATTTAATGCACAGAGTATTGTTGTAAAAAACGTACATTGCTCTGATTTCATTATCTGTATATTTTATTCATGCGCAAGTTCTCTGCTACGTCACTCCTCCCAAGGATTCCCCAAGGTCTTAAGGCCGGAATACACTGCAGGATTTTGCCCTCTTATGAGATCATTACCTTATCACACTGTGCGACATGGATCATTTAAACTCGGGTACGACAGGCATGTAGACTGTACGATGATGACACGGAAGCTTCGGCGGCTGCGTCACACGTTAGCGCAACGTCACCAGCATGCACTCGTGGTAAACAAATACCAGCGCCCAGGTCGTAGCAACAAACACACTGTGCGGTGATCATGCCGAATTTCTGACACTCTCAGAAAACTATCGTAGGCTATCTTTGGACGCAAGACCGGGAAAACAGCCGTCTTTGACATCCGCATCTACAGGAAACAGTGTTTAAACATGCATCATGGACATGACAGGTCTCTCTTCTGAAAAATAAATGGTTTGAAGGGGAAAAAGTCTTCTGTATGCGCGGTGCAGAAAATGACAGAGGCACGTGTGTTTGTTTACTAGTGTTGCCAGATCTTGCACAAAAAAACAGCAAACAAGAAAAATCCAATAATAAACCGAAATAAATCCAAATGCTTTACCTCAAAGATCAAAATATTGGGATCGGCACCTTCACAATTTATTAACACCAAATTTTGATCGCTTTTTGAGCCAAAAGCCTTAATGGTTGTGCGCCAAAACGGTATGTACGTACAAAAAAGACGAGGACCTGGCAACACTGCAAGACAGCCCGCTGTGGAGCAGCCTCAAAAATGCGTACAATGCACAACGCCAAGACGGAGGTTTATTGCAAAACATAACGCTGTTAAATTACTTTGGTCAAAGATGTTAGTGATAAGCATTCGAAAAGGCAAAACGTTGCTATGGTTATCTCTGTGTCAATCATCACATTTTCGGGAGCTAGTCTTGTTCCGTACAGACATGTAACAAAAATTTAGGGGATTCACTCCCGCGTTTATATGCGGTTGTCACTCCCAAAAGATTGCAGTGTGTACATTCATTTTTGTTGAATGCTAGTGTACTCCAAAAAATTGACAAAGGGTCAAATTTAGCTTGCACCACGCAAACACTTCTTTTGCCGCTAAAACTATTAATTTGTGCTGGAAATTAGCGTTAAAAAATTAGCACTAAAAAGCCGTGGACTGTGTTTTTTGTGACTGACCTTATTGCATATACATATGTTGCATGTCTTGAACCCTCATTAATTTGCGCTGATCTTGGTAGATTCCGTTGGTCGTTATGGAAATTATATTTTTTGCGCCTTTGTTCTTTAACTTGCATATTGTCAGCAAATCACTCACAGAAATGTCCACTACCATTGGTGCTTTATTGAAATTGCACTCTTATAAGAGTAAACGCTAGTTTGCCTTGTTTAATAAAACTGTCCCAAAATTCACTACTGGCAGATTTAAATCTTTTTCTTTTTTAGTTAAACAGACCAAACATGATGACCCAGTGCGGTCATGAAATACTTTAATGTGGTCTTTACAAGCTAAAAACTTATTGAAAAAAGTTTCAAATAAAGGAAAGATGCCATTTGAATTCACTTCCTGTCTTGATCCACACAGCAGTGCTTGCACAGTATTACGAATTTGTTGGGTACTCATTATCAGCAAATGGCTTTCCTTCTACCAGCCGCACAGCTGGAAGTAAGTGTATAATTAGATAAAAAAGCCAAATTGCTTGTGCCCTCGTGTTGTATCGCAGCTACACGAGTAGTCTGAATGTTTCTTTGCTTTAAAGGTCTGTTCCACCTCCCACAAAGCAAAACACATAAACTATTTCCCATTTTAAATAACGTCAACCGATGTCTTTCGCTTTAGAAACTTGCTGTTTGACCAAATAGACAGGGGCCTAAAATGACACGGTCCAATGATGAGGCAGTCATTTTAACTGAATTACATCGCCGGGCGCTTTCCACATATCGACGGACCCACATAAGGATAAATGGTTTAGACACCGGCAGTCTTTGCCACCAAAGCTGTTGACTGAAATCCTATAGCAGAGGATGATTTAAGTGTACAGAAAATCAATGGTGTTGATCTCTTTTAATCAGTGAGCAGCATAACTACACATTGCCTGTTGATTTTCAATCCTGCAAACCTCTCTGTGCTGAATGGCCCCCTGCCACAGCCTTCCCACTTCACTTCCATTCAGCCTTAAAGTGCAGAAAGATTCTTAGGGGGAAAAGTGAGGGCAATTACTATTTGGAAGGCTTGTTTCATTTGCTGCTCGGAGTTCACAGTTTCTGTACCAAAATAAAGGGAATGCACTTAATTTTGACAACTCTGAGACGTGAAAAACTGTGTCTTAGACATATCGTTATTTATACGTTGCACATACGTTATATATTCACGTAACGTTGTATACTGCTGTTAATATACGTAGTTTGGGGATTGTAACACTGAGGTTTGCCTTTTGCAGTTTGAATAGGGTTTACATGAGGTTTGCATGGCGCTATTAAATCTTGCAAATTATGTGTGGAGTTTGTTGCAGGACAGGAAAAAACATACTGTGTCGTAAAGAAAGGCGCACCTCATCATACTTGGTTCAACTTTCCAGATTGCTAAATCAAATTTTACATTATGTATCTGGCGAAAGCTTTTAGCTTAAAGCAACACTATGTAGTTTCCATGTAAAAATGACTTACAGCTCCCCCATGTGGTTGAAAAGCGCAACAGTGCCAGGTATCAGACACTCTTCTGCAGGCAGAGGGAGGGGCGGGGCTGTGTGCTCTACCCTCCACCACCACTTTCAGAGTGTGCTTGTAGAAGCTAGAAGGCTGCTCAGGTTGCAGCAACGGTACAATTTGTCCAGTTAAAAGTTGTTTTATCACTGAAATAATTTTAGAGACATTATTTAAAGGTAAAAAAACTACATAGTGTTGCTTTAAGTGACTTACAGTCCTTCAAGGTTTACGTTTATCACAAGAAGATGTTCATTCACAATATTATATAGACGGTTTCATTGGACGCACGTGCAATGACGCAATTACGCGTCTGAACAGAACTTAACTTCCGGTCACTGTTTGTTTAAAGGCGGGGTGCATGATTTTCAAAAACACTTTGGAAAGTTGACTTCGGGTCGACTACCAAAACACACTTGTAGCCAATCAGCAGTAAGGGGTGTGTCTACTAACCAACATCGTTGCCTGGATTGCATATGTGTGAGGCGGGTCTATCAAAAGAAAGTCCAGATTCTATTGGGGTAGGGGCGTGTTTGTTTAGGTGATTTCGAAAGTCAACATTGGCATCACGCACCTCGGCTTTATTGGTCTGATTAGTTGCTAATCTGAACTTTGGATCAAATATCTTGTTAAAAATAACAAATGTTTTGGTTTCCTAAAGACGAGGAAAGACGTGATCCTGGATTACCGCTATTTGATGGGAGGTTTGGCAGCCGCTCTGTAGTTAAGATTTTATACATTATATAGTCAGTAACCTTAGCTTGGTGTAGTTTTTGATACGCTATAGCTAAGGTAATCTACCTGTTGTTTATTTTGCTTGTTATCAGAAATAAACTACTCTTAAAGGACTTTGTTGTTATTGATTCTTAGCGGAGTTTACCAGAAGTTACGTGTGTTGTTTAGGTTGTTACCGTCAAGGGTACAGAATCCAAGATAATATGTGATATTTTCATAGCTATATCATTGAATAAGCATTATGTATTTTTACCATTTGTGCATGGTTCCTGGCCTCATTTAAATGGGTCTTTAGTCCAAAACCTTAGACTTTGTTTATACAGTATACTGTTAAAGATTTAGATGGATATGGTTAATTTTATATGGCGGTTTGTTTTTCTAGTAGCCAGTTCTTTATAGACCCATTCACGGTTCACGTCACAGGCAGTTTCCACTGCGCATGTCAGGGTCAGAAAAGCCATTACAGCAGATAGGGTTGCGTATTATTTGGTATCGTCAAAAATGCCTACTTACGTCGTGGGTTGTGAAAATCGCACCAGGTCTTTCGTTAAGTTTTCGCGATTCATGCAGAATCTCAAAAACAAAAAAATACAACATCTGCAGCTGCAAGCAATTAACGTGTAGACTGGAACAATGCAAATATCAAAGAGGCTTGTGTTTGTTGTGTTCACTTCATTTGAGGTAAGTCATAATTTTTCAGCCCTGTTAGATTACATTATAAAGCCTGGATGGTATGAACAGTTTGACCCCATGCTGCACGCGCACCCGATAGTCATTCAATGTTTACAAACTTTGAAGGGGTCTATTGCAATTATTTTTTTCTGTTATTAACAGTTATTTGCTATTTATCTCATATATGAATTGGGTATGCAGTATGTATACTACAGTATAGGTCACAGTGCTTGTATACTGTAGATTAGTCTATAAGCAAATTGGTTAACTAGGTAATTTGTGCACTGTTTATGTGGTAAAATGCTTACAAATTGTTTGTAATTTTAATTTGTAGATAAAACTACATGCCTCCATATTTTTACTTTTTTTATTTTACCTTTACCGCTGTTAGATATAAATGAGGTACTAATAGGGTGATTCTCACAAAATATATATTGCACATATAGGACTAAGGTCTGAACTTACTATAATCATTATTTTTAGAGGATTTAAAAAATATTTCCTATAGAATTATTTGCCTTTTTTTAGATAATCATCAAAAATTATCATTACCGCAACATAATATTACATTAAATATATGCATTAACAAACTCATGTTTCGGTAATGAGAACTAAAAAGTTGTCTAGGTAATATGTTCTCTGAGGGCTTAAACAATGATTAAAAATTGTAGCAGAGGATGAGAAAATTAATCTTGGACACATTTATATTCTTTATTATTGTCTCTACATTTACCAATGATCACCAAATACCACATGTTTCTTTACTGTAAATGTTTATAGTATAACATGCACTGAAGCTTTTTATTTTTTAGATTTTTTAATGATAAATATTTCCATGTCAAAGAACCCAATTTCAGTCATGGACACGTTGCGGTAATGAAAATATTCCCCTTAAATTTGGAAAAACAACAAAATTGGTTTGTGTGATGTTATTTGAAATCATGTGCAAAATAGTACATAAAGAGATGTTTGTAACCGTATGCTTCTTATTTTGATAGCATTTACTTTTTTATCAAAATATTTCATGACACCTCATAATGTGCGAGAATCACCTCTCTTTGGTACCAATATGTACCTCTGAGGTACTAAAATTAGCTCTTTAGGGCAAAACCTCAGTGACAGATGGGTACATATTTTGACAATTTTTTCTGACAGTGAGGAAAAACATCTTGGTTACTGTGTGTTTTTCCAAGGGCTAATTGTGTTTTCCTATTAGCGGAAAAACTGGAAATGTGTACTAATTAATATAATGCCGTGACACAAAAATATCTTTACATTAACATTTAAAGGCCTATTAGCACTAACCATCTGTACTAATCGCAAAACAACTACACCTGGCTAATATACCAATACTGCTTAAAGGGATAGTTCACACAAAATATCCTCTGAATAAGATATTTACACTATATATTACACTAAATAAGATATTTTGATAAATGATGGTAAGCATTGACTTCCATAGTAGGAAAAACAAATACGATGGATTTCAATGGCTACCGTCAACTGTGTGCTTACCATCATTTATCAAAATATCTTATTTTCTGTTCATCAGAAAAAATTTATTTATACAGATTTTAAACAACATAAGGATGAGAAAATGATCACAGGATTTTCATTTTTGGGTGTAGTGCAGGTGCAGTACTACATTTTCAGATTTGTTTTGTTATATTCTTAAACGGCTGTTTAGTTTACCTGGCACATTTCTTGCTGCATGCACTGGTTTAAGCATAAGCACATCTATATTGGCAGCTTCTTTGCTCTATATGCGGTCAGCGAGGTAAAAAGTTCAGCTTGCTAAATGAACTTGACATGGAAGAGGCTGTTCTGAGTTTCCGTTTTCATGGTCACCCTCATCAAAGGAATCCAGCTTTCATGTCTCGTAATGCAGAGTTATGAATCAATATTTCAGAGTCTAACATTACCTTCTAATGTTGTTTGAAAATCGAAACACTCCAGGCACGCAGCCTGAACCTTCACCTGGCCGCCTCTATAAATCATTGCATTCTTTATTATTAGAATGACACTGCCGCTGCAACGCAAACATAAACATATTTATAATAAAAGTTGTGAAAGCAACTTCTGATTAAGAACAATGTCACATTATCTGGCAGCTAAAAAAATTCAGTTTACAATTTAAAAAGAGATTTTATGTACAATTAAATTTTTTAAGTGTAATGTACATTACATACAAAGAGGTAAACAGTAAATAAATCTCAGAAAATATACAACATAGCTAACAAACAATATTATTTAATCAGTTATAACCAACAATATTATTTTTGGACAAAAATATTTATTTATGTTTTACTTTTTATACATTTGATACTTTTTAAAAATTGAAAAACAATTATTTAAAATTATGTTAAAAACTGTTAGTGTTATACAGTAGTGTAGTGTCAAAGTTAATAAAAAAAAGATTATTTAATTCTTATTTTTTAAATTATTTAATTATTTAAAAAAATCAACAGGTACACAAAGTATTACATTAAAATTTTAATTTTACTATATGAATGATTGGAAATCCGTAGACTACATGTTTCTAGAAATTGCACTGGGCTGTCATCATACAGTATGTGATGTGTTTCAGGATTTAGATTTTAAAAAAAACAACGCTAAAAATGCAATAATTCAATAAATTATTTTCCAATATCAAACATATATTTTATAAAATGCAGTAACTGTATTACACAGTCGATCTTTTCTAGCCTAAGGCAAATCATTTTACAATTAAAGTCTTATTTTGCCCCTGTGATAGTGCTGTAGGGCTCCGGTGTGGCTACAGGCGAGGATGAGAATGTAACGCAATCCCCCCAAGGTATTTTTGATCTGGAAATTGCGTTAAATTGGCCAGCAGTTGAAAGCAGATAAATGTAAGCCATGTCTGAAATGGAGCATAATGTGAACGCAGATGGAGAATAAAAAATGCAGATACCCTCGAAGGTCATTCCAATCAGAAAGCATTGATCCTTTGGGTTCAGTTTAGGAATCTCATCCACATAAATAAAAGGAAACAGACACTTCCTCGTGGGTTTTGCTCATATGGGTTGAATTTCTCAACCCTTTTAGTTTTTTTAGGCGTCTCATTAACCTTAAGTTATACACAAGCACTGCATTAACGTATTGTAATGATTGCATATGAGATGATGTATTATTTCAACCAGTTATACATTAGCAATAGTGGACAAAAGACAAGTTGAAGTTTAAATATGATTGATTTACAGGACATTAGGGGTAAAAAAGTTATTTACATTATGTAGGATGATTATATATAGAAAGCATAAATCACAAAAATGACTTAAGCTTGGTTTTCACATGCAACAGTGGTGGCTCGTGACTGCTCTTTTGAGGGGTGCAAATTCAAAATGTGTGTTTGGAGTGTCATGTGTGTTGCTCGTGTTTTCAAAATATGTGTTTGTTGCGTCATGTGAACCATGTGCATCTTGTGTTTTGTCAAAATAAGTGCCTGCTGCACACACACTCTGATTACGCATGAGATTATGTGAGAATCTGGCAAACGTGAGCGTCTCTTTTATCATAAACCCATCTGCAGCAGGCACTTATTTTGACAAGACAAGTGATGCACATAGGTTCACTCGATGCACAGAACACATATTTTTAAATTTTGAACCACGCACGACGGACTACATGCATGTTGTGACGAACTTCGCATCGAGTGCCCTCGAAAAAAGATGTCACCGGCTGCCACTGTCATGCAGGGTCACAAATATTTCTTCCTTTCAGCAACAAACAGGTGCCTAAATCACTGTAAAAAAGCATTATGATGTTAAAAAAAGACAATTCAACCTACTATTTTAAGTTTTGGCCTGTGATAAGTTGACGTAACTTATAAAAACAAGTTGAAATTGTTCAATTAATTTTTTTACTTAAAGGTGCAGTGTGTAATTTTTAGAAGGATCTCTTGACAGAAATGCAAAATAATATACAAAACTATATTATCAGGGGTGTATAAAGACCTTTTATAA
Organism: Misgurnus anguillicaudatus; assembly: GCF_027580225.2. Taxonomy (NCBI): domain Eukaryota; kingdom Metazoa; phylum Chordata; class Actinopteri; order Cypriniformes; family Cobitidae; genus Misgurnus; species Misgurnus anguillicaudatus. The sequence continues at coordinate 3,355,818 of NC_073343.2, read as the reverse complement.
TGAACCCTTATGTGTTTATTACCTTAGAACGAGACCTTTTTATCTACATACACCGAGGGTCCCCTTACAGTGAAGTCGCCATTTTGTGCTGCAATTTTTTTACTAAGTTGTCTCCGACGATGACATGTTTGTCTGGTGGCGGCTATCGTAGCTTCTCTATGTGTTTTAAAAGCAAGGGGTGAGCAGAGGACTAAGCCGTTAGTTGCAATTCGCAACCTCACCACTAGTTGGCGCTAAAATGTACACACTGCACCTTTAAAGTAACATAAAATATATATTCCTTTGACAAATGTTTTTTGACAGGGTCACATTTAAATTTAAAGCATATTACGTTCACACAATATTTTATCTACATGTTGAAAATACTAGAAATAAGAATTGTTTTAGGCAAGCACATTTAACTAAAGCAATAACAGATGTCCACGTTTTCTATTAATGTTTCAGTCTACCAGTGGTTTGTAATTTGATATTATATCAAATTTGAGACATTTAGGCACAAACAAATGAGTGGGCAGTAGACACTAAAACAAACGGCTTCCAGTCTCCGCCATTCCAGGTAATAATACCGTAGCAAAGCATTTCCAGTGATGTCGCTTGCTGCCAAAAACCCCTCATCACATATTATAGGAAGCTGGCAGCCACAGGGCACGAATTAGCATTATTTTGTCCAGCCGCATGTTTTAATCTGTCACAGGGTTGTCACTCAGCCCGGACCTTCATTACATGACCCACTTTCCTTACAGCATATGCTGTCAACCGAGATTTATGAAGAATCACAAACTCTCCATAAACCGGTCAATCTCTTCAGTGTTTATCTGAGCAACCCAGGCACAGATGAAAGACACAGGTGCCTCATCTATATCGCATCGAAGCCATTTCAATTGGATTTTTTGTCTTTCTCTGCCTCTGTATTTACTGGAAACCTTGGGGAGGGCGAGTCTGGAAGTATTATTTTCAAAAGTACTCCATCGTGCGCCTTTGCATTCCCCTCACGGAGATGGTAATTGTATGTTCTAGGAAAAATTGCGGACTGTCAGACCTCCTCCCCTGCAATTCTGTAACCGGGGGTCTGTACAGAAATCAGACGGGAAATGTGTTAATTTGGAGTGACCTCCCCCTCAAGCCGAACCTTCGGATGGATTGAGAGGAACCGTGTTATCCAGAGCGCACGCTATTCGGCTTGAAATGATCAAATGCAATCACAGAGAGCGCTTTGTTCATTTCCTGTGCCACTGTCTGGGATTTATGTATCTTTTGTATTAATTATGTAAATAGTCATGGCCATCTTTGTGATCAGAATGATTTGGTTACTTTCTTTGCAAGTAAATTATAGTAAGAGCTAAATTTAGTATTTCGCTTTCATAAGGTGCTTTTTTAATCACAGCTTTCTCGCCGACCAAGATCTCAGAGTGGTCTAATAATACTTTGAATAAGGACGGTAATGGATGAATCTGCTCTTGTAAATACAAAAGCTCTTAAAATGAGATTTATTCTGCAGTGATTTATAGACGCCTTCGAGAAAAGTGCACCTGTCGGTTTCCGTGGTGTTGGTTGTGGCTAGCGGGCATCACATCCATATTATCTTCGGTGTTACCTGCCACTTCTCAGCAAGGTTTGCCCTTGTTCATTTATCAGTATCTGTTGAAAATAAATACTTTTATATTAATGTGATTCCTTGCCCAAATGGTTATTTTCTTGTAAATCTTATACAGTATAATAACTAAACTAAAGAAGCTTTTATTTTATCATTCACTTTTTGTTGGCAACTTTGTTCAGAGCAGATTATCAAGACAACAGGAAATCATACAGTAGGACCAGTGTTGGTAGTGGTTAACTACAAATAGCAACACTACTAGCTTAACTAAATTTTTTTTGTAGCTGGATGGAAGTTCAATTACTTTTAAAATAGAATAGCTTTAATAGTAGTTAATAGTAATACTTTTTCCAGCAAGTAGTGGTGTAGCGCAACTAGAGACTACATTTACGTTGTTGTGGCTCCGTGATGCCTTTTAACACTGAGCGCAGCAGCGTTTTCTTCTTTAACTAGATCACAAACTCCAATTGCTCATTACTGCCATCTGGTGTCCTGTCACACATCTTTGCAGAGATCGTCCGTTCCTCCATCCAAAGGCTCCAGCCTCCGGAGGTCGCATTTCTTATGGGCATACACACCAAACGTGAGTTCAACGATTTGCGCGGGTAGATTACATTCAAAGTCAATGCAAAGACTCGATCAGACGCGTCCTTGCGCGGGGCGATGCAAATGACGCAAATTGGTTCACACGATTGCCGCAAAAAGACGCGCTATTCGCCTCAAATGCTCCTTCGCGCAAGTTGAAAATATTCAGCTCAACAAATTCGAAAAATTCGCTTGACACAAAGTTAAATCCTGCGAGTAATCTAGAGCAAGCAACGCGATGCTACTCGTTTGGTGTGTACGTATCATTACTGTGCGTTCATACCAGATGCAAATGAAGCAAATAAATTGTGCTATTCGCTCATAGTTGGACGTTTGAACATTTTGCGTTAACTCACTTTATTAGCACGTGAAATTTTGCGAATACGCTCAATTTGCCCGCTTTAGCTAGCTTGTAGCTAGCTTGTAGTCTCCATATGTGTATATATAAATCAAATTGAGTAAAGTTGAGTTTTACAACTTACCAGATGTCCACAGCGACATTGTTTTTGTTAACCATTGTTATTTAGTATTTCTGCCTCTGCTTGCTACATCATAATCACATCACTAATAGAACAAGCTCTTGATTGGTTAACGCGGCGTGAATATCCGCCAAAGTTCAGTTGTGTTTCAACAAAGTGTCAAATGCCCGAAACTCTCAATTCACGCCAACGTCATTCATGCCGCAGGATGTCTAGCATGTCTTTGCATTGACTTAAAGGGATAGTTCACCCAAGGGATAGTTCATCATTTACTCACTCTCATGTTGTTATAAATCTGCATAAATTTCTTTGTTCTGATGAACACAAAGCAAGATATTTTGAGAAATGTTTGTAACCAAACCGTTTTTGGACCCCATTCACTTCTATAGTAGAAAAAAAGAATACTGGGGTCCACGAACGGTTTGGTTACAAACATTTCTCAAAATATATTCCTTCATTATAATAAAGAAATTTATACAGGTTTGTAACAACATGAAGGTGAGTAAATAATGACAGAATTTATATTTTTGGGTGAACTATACCTTTAACATAGCTCGTGCTTGATGCTTCATTTTCGTCTGGTATAAACGCACCATTAGGGGCGAATCACATTTTGCGTCTTTTGCACGCTCAAGTTCGTTACTTCAAATGTAGGCGCGCTCACAATGGAAGCGGCACGATCCCGACGTGCACGCAGTGCAACGCACTTTTTTTTTCCAGGCGCGTCCGCACCGCATCAAGTTAAAAACATTTAAACTTTCTAGAATGCTGCATGCACACTGCAGGTCATGTGACAAGAACCAACACACGGTCGCGTTTTCCGTGTAGATTTAGTGGTATGCTACGTACACACCAAATCGCTTTACATGCTCTAGATTACTCACGGGATTTAACTTCGTGTCATGTGAATTTTTTGAGTTGAATATTTTCAACTTTGGCGAAGACGCATTTGAGGCGAATAGCGCGTGTTTTGCGGGAAACGCGCCGCCAATACCATGTCATTCGCATCGCCTCTCGCGAGGAAGCGTTTGATCGTGTCTTTGCATTGACTTTATATGTAATCTACTCACGCAAATCTTGCATCTGGTGTGAACCCAGAGTTAGGCTGCATATGTCATCAACACTTTCTTGTATCAGAATATTAACAATTATAAAGATGACTTTTATTTTTAGTTAATCATAAATTGTTATAATATGCTTACGACTTGCAAATGTAATGCTCACTTAATCGGAAAAAAAACAGGCTTGATGATGTATGCAGCCTGCAGATGCCTTAGTTTATTTATAATAATTATTAATAACGATTTATAATTATAATTTTTATAAAGAGCTGAAATAAAAGTGTTTCTTAGTCATTTAAAAAAAAAATCAAAATTTTTTATGCCTAGCCCTATTCATTGTCCATTTTAAAACTCAATTTTTATAGAAATATTACGTATTGTGTAGTTCACAAACTAAAACAATACTGAAATCATAATTGTACACATTAAATTGTTTTAAATCCCAAATACTTTTTATAAAACATTCTTCATTAACAAGTACATTCAGTTATGTGTAATATAATGTCTTTTTTTTTTAAATCTACTTTTTAATGCTAACTTGTAGTATAGCTTACTTCTTTTTCAGATGGGTAGCTTAGCTGTAGTTCAACTATTTTTACTCATAAGTAGCTTGTAGCTTATCTAACTACAGTTTCAAAGTAGCTTCCCCAACACTGAGTAGGAAGATGTTATAGATGTCTGGATTTTAACCCATATCACCCCACATGAGCACAACAGCTCACTGTATCAGAACCATTTTAACTTATAAGGCACCTCTCCACTGCATTGAAACAATGTTTGTTAAATTGCTTGATAAATCTGGTATGCAAGTAGTAAAGCAAAGCTTGATTAGTTCTACTATAAATGGATTTGTCCAGTGATTAAATGATGAAATTTGCTGTACAAGAAGGGTTGTAAAATGTTAAGCGTTGCTTTGTCTAAGGGTAAATTTGAGATAACTACAGCTCTCAGAGGAAAAGTCATGTTTACAACATGCTGTGAAGCCGCTGCACGTCTGTTCCTTTTCTTTTTATTTCCGAGGTAATGCATGTGATTTGAGCCCTGCTGTGATTTTAAGACCTGGTGGGGGAAAAGTTTTAAGTGTTCGAGAAACTAAATTGCTCAGGATCCACAGTGGGAGTCATAGTAGCCATCAGACAGTAAAAATGACTTGCCCATATTATCCACTCAAATGTACCAACAATTAGGCTAAAAGGGGAAACCTTCAGTTTAAAGCACTAGATGTCCAGTTTTTCCTTGAATTCTGAGAGGTTTGATGGCTTGACCGAGGCACTTTAATGTAAGGAAAGGCTTTTCTTCTTGGCTGTTGTTTTTTCCCTTTCTTGTGTAGAGGAAAGTTTTCTTTTTCTCCTACAAAGACTTTTGTCTCGCTGGAAACCGGAACAGCTGGTAATCAAGAAATTGTGTCGACTGCCTCTGCCATTGATTTTTTTTCAGGCAGACGCTCTGAAGGCATTGCGAAATGCAGGGTTCCTCATCCTGTGTGATGCAACTGAAGACCCATAATCCATCTTTTAAAGTTATTGTGTCGAAAAGAGAGAGAGATGAAAGCAGTTAAGTCTAGTAAAGAAGTCTAACTGTGGAGCACCTTGCCAATTTTAAACAGGTGCCTTTGGGACCTCGTATTGTTAGTTGGCATTTCATGCTTAAAAACATTTATTAATGAGGATTGTTGATTTAAGGCACCATTCATAGTGACTTCAATCTCACTGTGTCCATCAACCCTCTCATTTACTTAAACTGATGTCGGTTTTCATTTAAAGCCCCCCTAACCTAAAAAATGCACTTTTAAATGTGTTTGTTTCAGAAAATGAGTCGCCAGTGTGTGTGCAGAAACGTCCTGTTATTATACAAATCCATCAATTTTTCTTTGTATAATCTCCTTTAAACTGCAACAGTGACACAAAACTAGGCTATTGGGGATCCCCTATCAATGTGATGTCACAATGATTACGCCCCAACCATAAATGCTCACAGATTCCGCCTTATGAGCACTTAGTTCAACCTGTACTTCAAAGCTGTACTTTTTAAAAGATTTACAAGTCATTTTAACTTACTGTTATTTATCTTGGCTACAGATGAGATGTTATAACTTATAAAATATACGGTAGTTGAAATAAGTCAACTTCATTTTATAAGTTGTAGCAACTCTCAATCCAAACATTTTTAAAGTGTACAAGTACACAGTATTTGTGCTTGAATTTGATCTCTTTTTTGCATATATTGGCTTTTTAAAAACAGAATAAATTTGTAAATCACTCTGAGGTCAGAAAAATGGCTTTTTGTAGTCTAGGAAAAAATACTAATTGTGTAATTTGTAATTTCCAGCTGTTTGCATGGACATGTGGAGCTTCTTGGCTTGCTGAATGGAGAACGGCGTTCGTCTTATCAAAGTGTTAATGAGTGCGCTTTCCTAATCTTTGTTTGTTAGGACTCAAGATCATTTTAATTACTTTGGCGCCTACTCACAATATTGCATAAAAATCTGCTTATGAAATCTATAGTCTTTACACTGTCATAAAAATAGGGTGATGGTCAAAAAAATCATCCCTAGCTTTAAAAAAATACACATTTGCACCTAAAAAGTTCCTTCTTAAACTTTTTTTAAAGGTGCAGTGTGTGATTTTTAGAAGGATCTCTTGACAGAAATGCAAAATAATATACAAAACTATATGATCAGGGGTGTATAAAGACCTTTCATTATGAACCGTTATGTTTTAATTACCTTAGAATGAGATGTTTTTATCTACATACATCGAGGGTCCCCTTACATGGAAGTCGCCATTTTGTCCCGCCATGTTTCAACAGAAGCCCTTAACGGACAACTCTTTTACTAAGTTGTCTCCGACGATGACATGTTTGTCCGGTGGTGGCTAACGTAGCTTCTCTATGTGTTTCAAAAGCGAGGGGTGAGCAGTGGACTAAGCTGTTGGTTGCAATGCGCAACCTCACCACGTGATGCCACAAAAATGTACACACTGCACCTTTAAAGGGTACTGCCCCAGTGACAGACAGCTTGGGACCATTTTTGATGATTCTTTCTGACAGTGTACCTACAAAAGAACAGTGTACAGTTCTTCAGTCTTCTTTAAATTGTTTAGCTGCCTTGTACAATTTGATGGAGTTAATTGGTAATCTCTGCTAAATTTAGATTTTTAAATAGACAGCCAAACATATATAAATCAAAATGTTAATCTCATTTGACTTCAGCAAGGTCTAGCCTTATGTTTTATGCATAGAAGCATGAGAATTTTTTTCACAAATAGAAATAACAGAGATTGAAGATGAACAAGCAATCCTACAGCAGTCTAAAATGTGATATTAAGAAAAATGAGAAAAGCAACATGACCAAGTTTTTCTGCGAATAATCCTCTGTCATCACTCAGCCTAATGCAGAAAAACAATTACAAGCTGCAGTGTTTACCAGATCTGTGCAATAAACGCATTATTTCTGTAAATGATAGACTGCAGTCGGGGAGCTTTTATACAGAAGTGTGTTTGATTGCATCTATTAAATATGCATGTTCTTTTAGAGACATAATCTAATGCACATAACCGGTCTTGATAATTGTACTCTAATGCAAATAAACAATTAATGCATTTCATGAAAAGAGATAATCACCCAGTTGCTTATACACGACTCACTTATTTTGGCTATTTATGCAGGCAGTTTGTTGGTTTTTATTTTTTGAGAGGTTGATATTCAATCAGATCAATTACTAGTGGCTTTTAGCTCATTACGGTGGTGCCATTTGGCATCTCTCTGAAAGTTAAACTGTTTAAGTGTTCAATCTTATAGTATTTAATTATGGTCGCTGTGTGCTCATTCTCATCGCATTAATGTTTGTCGGGTTCCCACAACATTCGTTTTAAAATGACAGATGTCTTTTGTGAGTGATCAGATCTAAGTGTCGTTTCACATGACTCCTTGCAGAATGTGGCAGACTCGGTAACCATGACAACAACAGCTTTGGGGTGATGGGGTTATAGAGGAGCATCTGCTTTGAAAAACAGCATGTCTCTAAAACTGTCTAACTAAACTTTACGCCGTAAACATCCTCAAAGGGTGAGATTTCTTTCAGGCCCCCTGGGTCTCCAAGCCCCTAATCCTTGATCACAGGTGCTCACATGTGTGAGGAGAGTCGGGTCATACAAACACACAGCCACTTAACTGCCTCAGACAGAGAATAGTATGTCTGACCCTATTGACTCACTTTCCTGATTTTCCATTTTTTTAAATCCTTTTAAAGCCCCTTGAGATGATTCACTGCCTTCCCTTGTGTCGGAAGCAAGTAAACATTTTTCAACAGAAGAATTTCTTCAATTGTTTTCATACTCTGTCATGTAAAAGGCACTGTGTATACAAGATCAAAGTTTTCAGCTGAAACTGGGAAACTGTTTAGGCGTTTAGGCTGTTCCTTTACACAACAACAACCGTTTGGGGTCCTTAAAGACACACTATGCAGTTATTTTGCCCTAATATAACAGCTTCAAAGTTATTTCGGTGGTAAACAAAGTCATAGTAAGCGAATCATCCTCCTGTTAAAGCTCGGGGAGGACGCCGCTACCAAAACCAGCAATCCAAGCTTGAGAGAACCGCCCCTGACAAATCTCGCGAGAATCACGACTTGCTTTACGGCAACGACGTCACACGCGTTAGGCTTGTTCGACGTCGTGTGGCGCTGCAAGAACCGACCGCCGGATGACGTCAAAGTAACGCGAGAATGATCCGAGACGGCACTTTGACGTCATCCGGCTGTCGGTTCTTGCAGCGCTGCATGAAGTCGATCAAGCCTATAACAACAACTGCACGCGCAAATTTGAGACGTGAAACTAAACGAATTAAAAGTTAAGAAAGTGCGTTCGGAAGTGAATAGGAAAAGAGAATCTGACCGCGTTAGGAACCGGACAAGAGTCCCACTCGATCAGGTTTTAACTCGTTGGCTTGAGCTAAAAGACAGCACTGGAGGGATGCTGATCTGACGATCTTGTTGATGGACTAGTAAGTAAATCTCTCATTTGTAAACTTGTTTGCGGTCTATGTTGTATGTTGTTGCGCTTGCTTGAAGTATGTCATGCGATTATCATGACAACAGTTGTCAATATCTCACATAATTATCAGGACATAAATAAGCCTAGAGGTGTATAGTGACATTATAACAAACAATGTTATGAGATAATGCAACGTACACAATTAACTTTGTCATGGCATTTTGTAATGTTTACTTGTGATTTAGCTGCAATCATGTAAAAACATTATAAGCTAGCAAACGCGGTACTTTATTATTATATGAGCTTTACACTTGGAATAAACTTCTTATTATCGTATTACCATCATCTGTAGTTTAGTAGACTATGCAGTAGCCTAATTTTTGTATGAAATTGTGAAACATTACCTGGTCATTATCTTTGGAGTACTAGAGTGGGAAATTACGACAGTTGCAAGTATTCTCCAGCGACTCTAGGGGTCGCTGTTTGACAAAAACGCCGAATTGCATAGAGCGGGTTTAAAACAAACATTTGAAGATGTGTACATTCAAAGTGCACGATATAGTAAACTATACAAACACAAATCTGTGATAACAATGACGTCATGTGCCTGTTTTAATTTAGTGTATAGGTACTGTATGTGCGAGTTGACTGTGTTTGTTTTGCTGAAATGACTGAGTTTATTTAAGGTGGAGTGCACAATGTTTGAAAGCCAGTGTTGACATTTGAAATCACCTAAACAAACACACCCCTACCCCAATAGAATCTGGACCTTCTTTTGAAGATTAGTAGACACACCCTTTACTGCTGATTGGCTACAGGTGTGTTTTGGTAGTCGGCCCAACTCCCTTTTCCAAAGCGTTTTTTTTTCAAACATTGTGCACTCCGCCTTTAGCGTTTCTCCAACAAAGTTTTTCAATTTTGCCGCTTTATAATCCATTGTCACTTGTAGTAATAAACTAACGCTATCTCGCGAGAATTTGTACATATTTTACGTGTTGGCTAATTCGTATTAATTCATACATCCACATTCGTAAGTTTTGGTACGATTTGCATTGACCCCTGTGACGTTGGGGTTAGGTGCAGGGTTAGGGGTTCGGTTTCATTGTTGTTTTTTCATGAGGATCTTACGATATTGCACGATTAACTTTGTATGAATTAATACGAATTAGCCAACTCATAAAATATATACGATTTCTCGTAAGATCAGGCTGTCATAAACCTACAGCATCGTCCATCTAAACAAAACCGCTTGGTGCTTTTGCCATTTTGATTGTTCGTATTAATCGCTTTATAGAAAAGTGCGTATGTGTGCAGGCAATGTTATCTCATGGCAGTTCGTAGATATTTTACAAGGTGGCTAAGTTGTATTAATTTGTATGACTGTATTCGTACATTTTTCTACGATTTGCCTTGAGCTTTGTGACATTGTGGTTAGGGGTGGGGTTTCAATATCGTTTTTATGATTCATACGTTTTCGCGCGATTTACTTTGTACAATTTCATACAAATAGCCTCGCAAAAATATACACATTTTTGTGAAATTAGGCTCTTGCAGGCATGTAGTGTTTGCTTTAAAAAGTATCATCGCCACCTACTGGCATACATAATACAGGGTTTAAATGTTTTAAATAAATAATAAAAAATGTAAGCTTTTGTGAATTAAAAAAAAAAAAAAAGGAAAAAATTCACTTTTTACTACATTATTTCCTTTGTAATTTGTAGTTCATAGATTCCTGACCATTTACAGTACAACCCTTATGCTGCGTTCACACCAGCCACGGTAGAGGTGCCAAAAACGCGCTATTCATGCATAGTTGGATGCTTGAACATTTGAGTTTACTCACTTCATTCGTGTGTAAAATTCTAGTCTTTGCCGACATTCACACGGAAATTTGTGTCATGGAGAGGGGCTTCTGCGACTCCGCCGAGACTCCGCTCGCTTCCTGTAATCACGTCACTACTACAGCAAGGTCCTGATTGGTTAACGTGGCGTGGAAATTCGTCGAAATTCATATTTTTCAACTCGCGCATTTCCCGCGCGCGTACCGCACCGCAGGATGTCTAATCACATCTTTGGATTGACTAAACATGTATATCATTTGCGCTTGCCGCCTCTAGTGTGAAGCCTACATTACACTTTTAAAAATATAGCTGTCCTGGATGAACCATTTTTGTTAACATCTAAACTAGGGCTGTGACCAAAAATCGCGTTTCCCAAATAACTATTTCCCCACCAGCATTTTTTTTAAGTTGCCAGCCAGCGCCAGCATTTTTCATGATTTTAACAAAAGTTGAATGCCTTCCAGAAAATGTTCTTCTTAAAATATATATAAAATATGCTTTAAAAAAGGCTTCATCAAAAAAAACTTTTTCAACCTACCTTAATAATAGCGGTATTGGGGAAAATCGGAAATACTCTTCATTGGCAGGGAAGCATTTAGTTTGAATTTACAAGTCTATTAATGCCGGGGAAAGAGTTAAAAAGATCTGTCTGAAATTGATTCTGAATCGCAAGGCTCCGATGTGTTTATGCACAGCTTGTGCGTGTACTACGGCATTTCGGTCAGTAGGAAGTCCTTACTAATCTAAAATCATTATGAGTCTGAATCGTTTATAATGTGCATTTAAAAAAGCAATGCTTGTTAAACAAAATCATTCAAAAAAAATTATTAGCATGAAAATACTAAATTTGAAAAACAGGGATATAAATACGCTTATAGACATTTCTTGGAATAGCGTTTGTAATTGTAATTCTTCTGCGCACAAATGGAGTTTCTGCATAAGAGCGCCGTCTGGCTTTTGGATGTGTTGGCATTTCACCGTAATTCATTAAAGTTCATTCACTGAGAATACGTGCATTTGCACAGCCAGCCTGATCTCATGAGAATTCGTGCATATTTTACAAGTTGACTTATTTGTAGGAAATTCGCAAAAACATACGATTATCATAAAAAACAATAATGAAACCCTGCCCCTAACCCCAACGTCACAGGGGTCAAGGGAAATCGTTTTAAATGCATTAGTCACCTCGTAAAATATGTACGAATTGCCATGAGATAGCGTTGGCACAGCCCTAATCTAAACACCAACTATAAAACAATGTTTGATGAAGAAATAAGAACCTTTGACTATAAGGTTGCTTCGGGACCAAAAGTTGTTCTTCTATGACATCAGCTGCTTTTATTTTTAAGAGCGTAAAAGCTAAATGTCTGTCATGCATCTCATTAGCATCTTTTTCAATTGCGTTTATTGGCTGGGAAGTATGGGTTGTGTTTTCAACGCAACGTAGCCCACATAATCTGATTGCCCCCTCCGGGTAATGGTGATCTAATTACCAATAAAGTGTAACGAACCATCAGAGTGTAGATTATTTTGTGACGGCTTGACTTTCCCCTTCACTTTTCCAGTTTGACTGGAGAGAACGTGCCGTACCGCATGCCATTTCGCTTTCGCAAGTGTCCTCTCGTTCTGTTGACAAAGCAAATTATAAAAGTAGAAAAAATAACATAATTTCCAGAATCACTCGTTCTCTTTGCTTTGGTCTGCAGAATGAATTTAGTGGACATGAGCTCAAGGTGGAATAGTTTGCAATGTTGCCGAGGGATGTTTAGGTAAAATTGTGACTGATCAGCATCAAAAAATACAAAGTAGTTTGTCCTATGACCTCTGAAAGAAAGTACGCACTGATATCCGGCTCAAATGGCAGATCGTATATTCAGGATGATAAACATTTACCTTGCCTTCATTTTTTGTGCTTAGAATCGGCAACTTGCAACATCTACAATTTTTGAGAGGAATTTGATTATGCGTGCGTGCGTGCGTGTGTGTGTGTGTGTGTGTGTGCGTGCGTGCGTGTATTTGCCTACCTATCTAAGTGGGGACCTTGGTGTCGTTACACATTCACCAACTGGGGACCATAACGCAAAGAGGGGACATGCAGGTCCCTGTTGGTCATGCTTTAAATCTGGTGATTTTTGTATTTTTTATTTTAACCAAGTGTGGACCAACAGCAGTGTGTAAAGTGTGTGTGTACATTCAAGGTCTGAGGTCTGTAAAAAATGAAAAATTCTATTAGGAAGTTCACCTGAGTATTATAAAGTGCTATGATGTGTTTTGTGTTGTAGTCTTTTTCTTTGCTTCCTTTAGTTCATAAATCATTACTTGAACGTGACTTGCATTTAAGCCCTTTGGACCTTCATCGGTTTACCTTTTTGTTTTAAAAGGGACAAACAACATCTATACTGCCCTTGAAAGCCCACCACTTCTTTACTCACGCCGTAATAGGGCCATTGAAGGCCACTCGCTCTTAAATTCAGCGCACATTTTGTCCATTCAATACTGTGTGCTTTGACTTGGTTTACTGTCAGCAAACTTATTTTATACATCAGTTCTGCCCTCGTGTTGTTCTCGGTTTGCCGCGTGAGAGTGTCGATGTAGCAGGTTTCGGATAGATTAAGTATTGTGTGGCAGCTGTCTGTGTTTTGTGGACCCGATAGCCTTGGCAGGCAAATCAGCAGCTAGCAGTGAATTAAAGAGCGCTTTCTGCCTCATCAACATGTTTGATATCTCTATAAACTATGGTGAAAACACAGCAGCTCTTCAACACAGATGTCCCACGGACACCAGGCTCCCTAGAGATTTGGCATACATCAGCAAACCTAATTGAAAGGCTGGGAGTATTTTCTTTCTGTGATAGTTGCAATGAGTGACTTAAAGGACTATTTGGTAGGTTTGTTTTTGTTTGGGGTGAAAAGTTTTTGAAATTCTCTTGGATAAGAGCCATATTCGCACATCTGTTCTTTAAAGACATAATGACAAAACCGTCATGAATGAGCTTGGGTCATGCTGTGTTGTGAAAGTCTCTGAAACTTTTTTCATGCTAGTCTAACTAAACAAAACATCATAAATGTGCTGATGATCATACACTGTAAAAGATCAAGTTGGATCAACTTAAAATTTGCACTTTAAGTGATACATTTAAAGAGCACCTATTGTCAGATTTACGTTTTTACATTTCCTTTGGTGTGTAGGTGTGTATTAGTACATGTTAAAGCGTACAAACCCCAAAGTAAACGATGACACGAGTTATCGTCTCCAACGTAAAAAAAAATAAAATTCTTGGACTACAACAAACATACCGATTGTAGGCAGCAGTTTACTTGCTGGGATTGGTGATGTAGTAAAGACCGACATTATTATAATTCCCCCAGCTTGGACTCACAGCCTGTTAGTTAACTCCTGTTAGCATTGCATTGTGAGCGAATCTTTCAAACATGGTAAGGAGCGTCACATTTCCGGTTGACATCAGAGGCACTCAGGCCAATGACAACGTACAGATTAGCTGGCCAATCAGGGACACAGAGCTTTTCAAATCTGTGAGTTTCAGGAAGAGAGTGAAATCTAGAGCTACAAAAATTTATGGTATGATGAAAATAATGTGTTTTTTAACCAAAAACCATGCAAACACATTGTATTATACCAAATACACAAAGTAACATTGTTTTTAGCAATGAATTTGGTGCTCTTTAACTTGAAAATTTTAGGTTTTACCAATTGAAGTACTGTTAAGTAGAGCACCTTTCACTTTTTATAGGCGTATATGAATATATTGTTTTATTTTAATGTCTTTATAGTAACTTACTCTTTTTTTGTGTGCTATGTGTTTCACACTTGGATATAATATTTGTGTATTTGTCGACTACTATTTCAAGTACTCTACAATGTCAAACAAAACAAAAATTTCTTCAATATGAGCATTTTTTTTAACCTAAGGCTCAGATTAAATGGATTTCAGGTGAAAGTATTTGAAAATTTGGTTAATATCATTGTCTCATTTTTAGGGGTGTCACGATTCTCCAAATCCTCGATTCGATTACATTTTCGATTCTGATGACACGATTCAATTCGATTCTCGATTTTTAAATGAATTTTTTTAAGACAAAAAATGTATTATTTTTTATTTTTTTTTAAATTATTTTTTATTATTATTATTGTAGTTTCACATTAACATGCACATTGCGTGCTTTTCCTTGTATGGGGGTTTGTGGGCTTTACTTTACACGGAGAGCTTGTAGAGAGAGAATTCCTTCTTGCACGCAGATAGACTTAATGCGCGCGTCCTGACTCCTATTAACTGAAATAAAACCGGTGCGCCATAAGCAGCTGCGCTTCTGTCTCACATGCACGCGGTCTCGCATCTGTCCAAAGTCTAAACATAAACGAAAGTAATAATCCTTACGTATTTGTTCAGTTTTATGCGTTTCATGCGGGCTGAGGCAAACTATACCTTTTGTTTAAAATATAACCCGCTGCATCTTGGTGGCTCTCTCGTGCACGTGCAGAGAGCTGCGCTCTGCCCGAAGGCAGATCACTAGGTAGTAATCCTGTTTATGATATGCATTCAAGGAGTTGTAGCAATACAATCCCTCGTGTTTAAAATATAAATCGCGTTATGCTGGATGGATGTTTTTAAAGGCACTTCTGAGAGTTTATTTTCCCCCGCTTGGCAAGCCGACCGGACGTGAGATGGGGGCGTGGCAGCATCGACGATCCCATTTTTTAATTCGATGTTCGGGGTTGTGACTTAATTTCGATCGATTTCGATTTAAAATCGAAATCGTGACACCCTTACTCATTTTTGACAGGGGTGGCGTTTAAATGCAAAGTCTACTAAACTAGTGTTGAGCCGCTTTAAAGCCACAATATGTATGATTTTTGTAATATTATATCCAAAAACCTCTTGCACAGTGTTATATATTTCATGCGGTTTTGTACCTACATTATCCCTAAAGTTCCCAAGAATGTGTCAATCCAGATAATTTCCTATTTTAAATAATGGTAGGTCGCTTGTCATTGTCGCCTATTAATGGAGGAATATCCACGCTATTTGCGGATGTCCGCTTTAAGAAACTATGGCGACACGTGTGGACAAATTTAGAAGTGTTGGCATCTAGCATTTGTTATTGTTTTGAAGGTGCAAAATCCTATACATTGTGCCTTTAACTTATAAAAAAGTTAAAATTGCTTAATTTATTTTAAGGAGTTACAGTATTGTAATAACATGTTTTCGTGATTTATTGATAACAACATTTTACAGTATAAAATTTAATTTTAATTGCTTTAATTCAAAATGATAGGCACATGAAACATTTTAAGTCAAGTCACTCTCAGACTTGAGACTATGCAATGGTAGTTTTGGGTAATTTTTGTGGGTCTATTGAAAATTAAAGCATTTTAATTCAAGTTTTTTTTAAAGCTCACGTAACGCATGCCGTTTCTGCATTTCTGTTGTTAATCTGGAGTAAATATAGAGTAGTATGACATACTTTTTATCTCTGAAGAGTCTTATTACCGAATTTTTCCGATAACGTACGAAAAAATGAAGAAGGAGGAGTTACTACCGCGGGAGGAGCGAGTACGAGTCATGCAACACTATACAACACTTATAACTTATGATTCACTACATGTTCGTGTCATTTATATAATATGCACGCCTATTTCCAACATAAGACAGAAGTCGTACTTACCGCATGCAACTTATGACCCGTTTGGGAAAATCCAGAGCATCAAACACACACGCAAAACTCCGCTCCTACCCCGGATAATAAACTGTATCCATTGTTTTCATAAGGCTGGCTTTCTTCTCCTTACATCCAAAAACACACTTCTTCTTTCGTGCCATTGTTGAGATTCGAAATGAAACAAAACTGTGTCGCGTGATAAGATGTTTGCAAGTGGTAGCGTCTCACGCTGATTGACGGGTGGGCAGGGTTTTCCGGGGGAAGTGCCCATATAAAGAAGTGATACGTGTAGAAATCCCCTGAAAAGTCAGTTGGACCTGTAATCGAAAAAAACTTTCCGAAACTTGTACGAACCCTGGCGAAGTGCATTCGGCACAGAAATACACTGTAACATGCCCAAATGCTTTTTTGAAACTTTGCCTACGTTTAGCATGAGGAAACAACTCTATAACCGTGTTAATAAGTCAGAATGCTTGAAATACCATTGAACCCCCCCTTACTTATTTATTTGTATTAGGGCTGTCAAAAGATTAATCACAATTAATCACATAAAAATTGTGTTTGTATAATATATTTGTGTGTTTATTGTGTGTAATTATTATTTATATATAAATAAATACACACATACATATATAAATTGAAGAAAAATTTTGTTTATGTATAATTTTTAAAATGTGTATATATGATATAAATAAATATAAATATATACATGTAAACGGTTCTTAAGTACATACATGCATGTGTTTGTATTTATATATCCAAAATAATTACACACAATGCACACACACATATTATGCATAAACAG
Organism: Misgurnus anguillicaudatus; assembly: GCF_027580225.2. NCBI lineage: Eukaryota > Metazoa > Chordata > Actinopteri > Cypriniformes > Cobitidae > Misgurnus > Misgurnus anguillicaudatus. Next base: position 3,338,783 of record NC_073343.2, on the reverse strand, counting down.
ACTTTTATTTTGTATGCAATTAATTGCAATTAATCTTTTGACACCCCTAATTTGTACATCCTAAAACTTATATCTCCACATAGAGACTTACAACTTCTTTTGTCACCTCCTGAGGGTGGTACAGTATACTGTATTTCACATCTGTATCTAATTTCTAATTGATTTCTCTGCAGGTGTTGCAACTCTTCTCATGTCACTGTACTCATAGTTCTTCATTACTATAAATACTTTAATCACACAACAAAGTGTAAAGTAAAAAAACTATTTTATTGCTTAACAAACATTGTATTTTCCCCTACAATATGGGCAATATTACAAATCTGTGACTATTTTGTTCCAATAATTGTAATCTTCCATTAATTATCCATCAGCTATTTTGTAAGCCATCTTTTTGAACTGCCTACAGTATACTGTATAGTCCATAAGCAGACCATTAAATGGAAAGTAATGAAGTTGTTACAGAAAACATCCCACACTATTTGGAAAATATTGACTCTTACATTGACGAAACAATCAGCTACGAACAATTGTCACTTCCATTTTCTCTTTACTACCAACTGAGTAGCGTCTCCTTATCAGCTCTGCACAGATGGGCACTCACAGAGAGAGAGAGAGGGTTCATCTTTTAAACACTCATCAATTTGTCCAGGTGATACAGTGGGCCAAAGCCCTTCACACAGCAAGAGCAACACAATTGATGACTGTAATGATTTGAGTTTGCAGTGACTCTAACTGTAGGACTATCTCAAAGAATACAAATAAGATCACGCTTTGTTTCTCTGCTGTTATTCATTACGTGCGGTATTTGTTATTTATTTTTTCTAAAAGGCATTTTAAAATGATACATTATATTTTGATAGAGGTTAACACAGAAACAAATGAAGTGGCCCATGGACATACAGGGTTGTTCACTTAGATTGGGGTTGTTGCTGTGGAGATTGCTGCCGTTCAGACATCAATTTAAAGAGCGCCATTCGATTGGATTATTACCAAACATGCAATAGATAGATTTGCAAGTATTCATTGGATTGAATGTTATTTCTAGTTGTATAGGAAAATTGAAGGATGCATTCAATTTAAAGATTTATACATTATAAACGCTGTATTAATTTTGTAAAATAAATATACAGTACTGTGCAAAAGTCTTAGGCCACCATCACCAGCTTTGTTGTTTTATCAAAGTTTTAATGTCCATCCATATATATTTTCACTTTATTTTAAGATACAAACAGAAAATACAGGAAAAATGTACACAAAATTAAAAACAAAACAATTTTCTGAACTAAATGTCTTCTCAGGCATCAGTCAGTATTTAGAGTGCACGAAACACATTTTGAGCTTTTTTGAGGAGACTGAAGTCCTGAAGTCATTCGATTAGAATTAGAAATTAGGATTTAATTTCATTTAGGTTTAAGAGATCCTGCAGTTACCTGCTATTGCTCAAGTGGAAGGGGAGTTTACCCTAAATAATTGACACTTTAGCTTGTACTTAACTATATAATACATACACATTTCCTGTATTTTCTGGTTGTATTCTAATAAAGAGACTGAGAAATGATTATATATACAATTGCAAAAACAACTAATCTAATGGTAGCATGGTGGACTTTTGCACAGTACTGTATATATTAAAAATATATAAAAAATATTTTTTTTCTAAATTGATTGTCAAATTAATTTGTAAGATTGTTCTTTTCTATTTTTTTATGCTTATAATTTCTTAATTTGTTCTTATTTTATTTTCCTTATTTTCACTTTTTGTTGTTTTGAAAATTATTCAATACATGACTTAAAAAACATAATCCTTTTAACCACTATATTGTAAAATTATGTAATTTAAGAAGCATTCAGGTCCACGCTATTTCACAGAGGTCAACTCAATTTAAAATTGCTGGCCTTGCCACTGCTGCAAAATCTTACATATTCTCATTTTGTCATATATTTCAAAAAACAATATATTCTGTACCCAGTGTATATATTAAACAAACTACTGTTTTGCATGTAATAGTTTTCTAGAACTTTACAGTATTTAGATAAAAGCATTTAAATTTGAATTTTCGCATGAATTAAAATATTTAGTTTTGTTTTAATTACATCTAATTTTGGTGTGTTCTTTTTTCTAAGTTGATTTTATTGGTTTGTAGTTCAACTTAGATTCATTAAATTAATGAAACTTAAACATCTAATAGTAATACAATAATACAAAAACTTTTTCAATTAAAGGGGACATATCATGAAAATCTGACTTTTTGCATGTTTAAATGCTATAATTGGATCCCCAGTGCTTCTATCAACCTAGAAAATGTGAATAAGATAAACCCAGTTACTTAGTTTTGGTTAACCATTCTCTGCAAGCATGTAAAAAAATAGGTCATTTAAATTTGGCTCCTCTTGTGATGTCAGAAGGGGATAATACTGCCCCTTAATCTGCACTATCCATCCACAGCACTGCCATTTAGTGCAGAAATCAGCTCATTTGCAGTTAAAAGGACACACCCAAAACACATTTTTGCTCTAACCAACAAAGTGGCAATTTGAACATACTATAATAAATTATGTTTATGGTATTTTGTGCTAAAACCTCACATGGGCACTCTGGGGACACCAAATATTTATTTGACATCTTTAAAAAAGTCTTGTGAAATGTCCCCTTTAAATTGTTTAAAGTTATTTTCTGGTTTTCGACCATGAGCATCCAGACTTTTCGGTATCAGCTTCTCCCCAAATGTTTCATTTCACTTACTGTAATAAAAAGCAGTCATTCAAGCTCCAGTTGCTGTTTACAGTTTTGCAGGATGATTATCAGGCTTTCTCTTCTTCTCTAATTGTATGTATTTATTTTTTGCTTACAAAATCATTATGCAGTCCATTGTTTCAAACTCTTTCTGGCAATCAGTGATTTTTGCCCTATTCCATTTCAAATACACAGTGAGTAATTGGATGTGCCAATCACTTTACACCACGCCTGCAGCTGAGTTGTATATTTGCCTGTACAAGGCCAAGAGCATAAATGGGCACTTTTGAATGAATCTCTAAATGAAAGCGACATCCAAAACAAAGCAATATTATTCAGCCATATACTTAACATTAAAAATTATTTACTGCATCTCCTGCTTTTCCTTCCCTAGGATTTAGTTAGGTGCATTTTCCATTAAACTATTCTTAGCCTAGAATGTTTTACAATCTATCCCCAGCTTATCGCATCATATTAAAATATATGAGCACAGAGAAAGCGTTATAATAGAAATCGCACATAGCATATGCTTTATTTGCACACTCTCCCTGCGTGCGGCGCCGACACCGAGCTCAATATAGCATGCGTGTGACAGACTATTTCCTTTCATGTATCACTTGCTCGAAAAGAGCAAGAATTTATTTGTCCTTTTACCCTCCCAGATACAAGCACAGCAGTATTGAAATTGAAGGTGGAAACTGGGTGTGATGGATGAAGAGGGAGACACTTACAGCGAAGTCTTTGATGCTAAATGTAAAAGGTGCTTCTGTGATCAAACAAGCAATACACCAGCACGGGCTAAAAGTGGCAGAGCGTTTAGATATCTGGCAGCGGTGCAAATGCCTATCTACCCACGTCTGTGGAAAAAGATTTAGCGAATTGGTCTTTATGTGTTTTGACTCATTTTCATCTCATTAATATTTTACAACAAGACTGAGATATGATTTCTGTAGCTTTTCACACAGGAAGAAAGGCAGGGTTACAATAACACCCAATCCTCTTTCCTCTAAAGATGCTCTCAGAGGACCTCAAGTATCATTGATCGAAAACACTTCATTAAATTCTCTACCACACACTGACAAGGTTATGAATTTCTGTCTAGTAAATATATAAATAAGCAGATGCGTACAGTATAGCAATAAGCAGGGTTGTGCACGATTTAGATTATATATAAGATACATTTTCTTATTTAGATTGAGTCATAGTGAATGAACACTTAAATTCACAGTATGCTCCATATTACACCAAATTTTAATGAAAGATTTGACTTTTATAATGGACATAGGTGGACATATGGCAAAACTAAAATTTAAACTAAATTTCATAAGTTTTGGTGGCTTATATTTGTTTTGACATACTAGGTCTGTCACAATGATTAAATAATCATCTCACCGCAATTGTTTGACCTCATCATGATGATTTTAGATCACCACAATGATTGCACATCTCTCTGAAAAACATAAGGGGGCGCTACAGTGCCTGTATAAATGAGACCTTAGGTAATTTAGATAAATAAAGGATGTTATTTTTAAGGATCTGTAAGGAATTGATTTTTTTTCAGACATGTGGTCCAGTACTAATATAACCGTATAAGTAAATAACCTAATATAACTAATATAAGTAGGATTGGCTACTATTTAAGGCCTGTTTGTGGTAGTCACACTGTAAAAAGTAATACCTAAATCTAACTTATAAAAATGTAGGCAAGTGGCTGCATTTGATGTTTTAAGTTGAGTCAACTTGTAGCCTTTTTTAAGTATAATATACACTGTAATATTACTTAATACAAACGCAACAAAATTAAGTTGAGTTAACTAATAGTTCTAGTATTACTCAGTTTAATTTACTTTTCTTGGTACAACTTTTTATGGTTTGTTGTTGTTTTCATAAACATTGATTTAGACTTTATCTTTCTGTGAGATGAGGGCACGAATTGTTTATTCAATCAACGCACCCACCCAGTTTAGTTTTGGGCAGCTGTAAAGGCGACCTGTCTATGCACAAGCGCCAGTCTTCTGAACAATGGTAACTACAAAACTCAAAGATGAAACAAAAACATTTCTAAATCTCAAAGATAAATGAACATTAAACACTTAAAAGTCTTTTTTTAAGTTAAAAACACATAAAATAGCGTTTAAATTTAAATTTCATTGTCCAAATGCAGTCCCATGCAAAGCATGCTGGGAACTACGAGTCTACTGCCTAGTTAGCTATGTTTATTAAAATCATTCATGTACTTTCAACACAAAATTATTAAGTTAATTTCCTTCATACAAATTTAAAATTTAAAATAAAAAGATTATACATGATAAAATGAAGCTAAATTTACTCAGTATTTATTTAGAATTACTCAAATTTTTCATCTTTTTATGTTATTTTAACTCAAATTTTGATAAAAAAAACAAGAATTAAATTTTTTTTAGTACAGTTTACTCGTTTTATCTTAGTTAAATCTACCAAGGCACAGAAACACTTTTTACAGAGCAGTTTATTTTGATAGCATTTTTATTTTAAGTTATTTTTCAGACAGATTGTGTTTATTTTGAATTTTCATTTTTTTAAATATATTTTAATTAAATAATTACTTTTAAATATGTGTTATGTGTATTAATATTTACTGCCAGGATTTAAGATTTAATTATATAATCACAACAATGTATGAAAATGATTTCATGAACAAACAAAAAAAATATAAGAATTAAATGTCAAAGCAATAAAACAGACCATTAAAGGGCATAATCGCCACTAGACAATTAACTGTCAGCCAAATTTCATAATCGTGACAGCCCTAGACACTACTTTCAAGAAATACAGCACTTCACGTCAAGAAATGAATCAGCATAATAACTTTCATAATTTGTCACAATTATTATTGATATAATTGTTTGTTTTGTTGGTAATACGATTGCAATCAGTACATTTCTCTTCCTTTCAGTTCAGTAATATGCAATATACAACAAGAGGCTATGCGTACTGTAAATCAGCATGATTATGATTAATGGTTACAAAAAACAATTTCTTTACCAAGTAGGTACTTTATCCTATTTACAGTACTTACTTTCTATGGTTTGTACAACTTTGGTCTTGGACTCAAAAATTAACTTTTTGCGCTTTGAGTAAAGAAAAAAATTACTTAAAGAAAACTATTTTGTGCATCAACTTACACTTCTTTAATAAAAGTAGCCTCGCTGGCAAAAGGACACTTTTGTATTTTGTTGGTTTTAAGAGTTTTTTTTTACTTTGTTGGATTTTAGTATTTGCCTATGCTGAGAACAGGCTCTTTAAACCAACTTTAAATGTTGATTTGGTTACAAAACATTATATTAATGATGTCATTGCTGTGATTGGCTGGTAAAAATAAAATAAAACAATATTAATTTAATTTGAGTCAACTAAATTAATTCAACTACACTTAAAATTATACTGAACTCAATTAAATGAGTGTGTAAATACCTTATTTTACTAAATTAAGTTATGGTACACTCTAAAAATAACTGGCTTATGTTTTTACCCATAATGGATAAATATAATATATAACATGTACAGAACACATGCTGGGTTAAAAATGACCCAATGTTGTGTTGGTGGTTTGCAACCATGAGGTATAATAACCCAGCAGTTGGGTTAAAACAAACCAGCATTGGGTCAATTTTAACCCAGCAGTGTGTTGTGTCCATTATTTAACCAGTATGGGTCAAAAATAACTCAGGACATTTTTAGACTGTAGTGTGTTCATTTTTTTATGGATATATAAAAATATGAACTGTATATGGAATGATGCACAATAATATCTTTGACATGGCCTTGCTCAGTCAATATTACATATATCAAGGTTATATTGTACTGAATGTTCTTTACATTATGTAGGATGATTTTCTGTAGAAAACAATAAATCACAAGTAAATTACTTTAGCTGGGCTTTCACTGGTGGGGTCACGTAACATAATATTAAATTTAGACAGAAACCATCTCGGTCTTAAAGAAAGTCTTCCAGATGAACTTGAGAGGGCTGGCCCAGATTTGCTCGCAGAGATCTTGTCATGATAAATGCACTGCACGGTGATAAACATCTCCCTTGATACAATTTATCATCTGTCGTCATTTTCCATGCTGCAACAGATAAGAACAACACCAGATTTGGTTTAACTTAACCATAAAATATATCCATGCAACCCAGAAGGCTTTAGTAAAAGTGAGAGGAAATGCTTTACGAAGGATGAAACGATTGTTGAGAAAAGAAATGCAAAAGGAAACTTTCATGAGCCTAATCACAAAATCTTTTTTGTGCTTTTAATTTAACCTGTACAGATATTCATGAATCAAATAAATAATATAGAACAATAACTAAAAATGTATTGTTCTCTACAATTGTTTACCAATCTTTTTACAATTTTATGGCCCTCCATAAACTTTTTCTGCGTACCACTCCTTCTGATCTCACAAAATATATTGTACAAAATATAAAACCTTAACTTAGTCTCTCTAGTTACAGTGATGGCAAAACTGAGTCATGTCACCTAATGCATTCAAATAAAATATACAAACCACGCCATGCAAATTATTAATTTGTTTTATTTTTTTTAAATGTCCTACAAACTTTTCCCAAATATATGTGAATCATGTGTAGTTCACGGGATTGCCAATGGATAAAGAATTTTCCCAATGTTTCCTGCTCTGCCATTGCTCGTCCAGGATAAGCGAATTAATGTATAGTGAAAATCATTTGCATGTAGCCTCTCGGATCTGCGAGGGCAAACGCTCCACACCTTTCTGTTCATTAATCTTTCTTATCTCTGTCTCAGTTTTAGTTAATGCTATTGATTTAGTCCACTTTCACTGCATTATTTAAATCAATGTGCATGATTCTTCACCCCAAAATGGGGAGGGTGCTAATGGCTGATGAATACTTTTCATCAAGAGGACAAGTTTATCATGGGTTGCTAATGCTAATAGATTATTCACGATCCCGCAGGAACAAAAGTAGAACAATAGATAGCAGATTTCAAGGGCATCTCTGTTATTAAAATTGAATTAGAGTGGAATAAAACGTACATTCTCAATGTCGATCTGGTTTTGAGATAAAACAAAATAATAAGGTGAATTCAGGAAATAAGGGACAAATGGGTGTAAATTACTTACTGTATATTAGATTTGATGCATTTGGCTTTTATCCACTGATCTGGCATTGAGCCCTTGATCTTTGCATACTAGCGCCATACTCTTCCAGGTTGATTTATAGGAAAACCCCTCAATTCATGTCGACAAAACTGAGATTTTGTTTGTCCTTTGTGTTTTAGGAACAAGGCAAAATTGGAGTCATATTCAACATCGGTACAGTGGACATCACCGTGCAGGAGAGCAGCATGGCAGTAAATGATGGCAAGTACCATGTAGTGCGCTTCACCAGAAATGGGGGCAATGCCACACTTCAGGTGGACAACTGGGCCATCAACGAGCACTTCCCCTCAGGTAAGACCTCTCACCGACCGTTTCAACCTTTGGCTTACGACATCAAGAAGATGTATGGACAATACACAGAACTGGACAGCAACTGCTCGTGAGCTATTTGTAAAGTCATTCTGTCTCCCGAGTGACCGTGTAGTGTATTTTCAACCATTTGGAAACGTCCCTCGTGCGCCTCAGTCACCACGCTAGTAACAAACAGCGGGCTGGTAGCCTTTCCTTTTTCGATGCATTTAATTGGGTAACTTTCACAATGAGCAAGGTCAATGAGATTTTTTCCCAACATGTTTCTTTCTAACCTGGCTGACAAATGACAGCACGGACATGTGGGTTTCTTTGGAAACCATTGGTTGTGATGGTAAGGTGTGGTAACCATCAGGTATGCCACATCACATGATGCTAGATACTTATTATTTAAATATTTATTTTTTAAATCGTTTTTTTCCATTTCAGTCTTTCAGCAAGCTTACATTGGATTAAGTCTTTTCTCAGTTCATGTCGGTGCTCACTGAATCGGCCTCTCACGTCATGCTGTTCTTCTTTGACGTCAGATAATTCGATTTTATTAAGTTATTTATTTAGTTTATATTTGGATACTAAAGTTATTAATTTTTATTAATTTCTTGCTCTAGGAAATTTAGTATAATTTTATGGACCATGCAAGTACAGAGTCATTTATCTTGTCTATAATGTCAGTCTTTCTATTTTTTCTAAAGCATCTCGGGGCATCAGTTTTTTTCCTGACAGCACTGTATAAACTCATTTTATGTGGCCAACCCTACTAATGCACCTATTTATCAGTCTGCCATTTGTATGAATGATATTAGGCATGAAAAATAATATACACCAGTGTGTGTGACTGGATGCATACGGATGCATTATACGGAAGTCAGTGGCTGCTTGCCTTTTTAGGTCTAAAGTTTCATTTTTGCCTGCATGGCCATTTGCACCAGACACCAGAAGAGCTTAGGATATACATCACTGAGATTTATAGGTGGCACAGTTGTACAACACTTCTATTTAAATGTCAGCAAAATTTACTTTCTGTGCCAAAAGTTTCAACGTGATGATAAAATATTTATATATTCACATGGCCACCTGCGGATAGGATATGATTATGCCCGAAGACAGATGGACCCTCATGGCAACCTGCTCTTTGCTTTGGCTCTCGTTACTTTGTAATGTTTGATTTTTCAATTTGAACTTGTCAGGACATTGATTATGAAGTATCATCTGTAGATTTGATACACTGAAAAAAATATTCATTCAATTTACTTATTCAATTATTCATTTACAATTAATTTAAGGTAAGTGGTTCAATATCAATTTATTTAAACTACATTTAAAGAAAAAAAAGAAAATAAAACAAAATTAAAACTTTTTAAATGTAGCTTACATAAATTGATTGCAACCGCTTACCTTAAAAAATCTAGTAAATTAAATAAACAATTTTTTCGGTACTTTGGTATTATAATGCTAAAGAGGTAGTTTCAAGTCAGTTCAAGTTTAATTAAGTTAAATTCAAGTTTTATTTCTGTAGTGCTTTTCACAATTTTACAATACAAAAAAATGAAAATGGTGTTATTGCAAATATTCAAATATTGTGACCCTGTACCACAAAATCAGTCATAACTAACATGGGTATATTTGTAGCAAAAGCCAACAATACATTGTGTGGCTCAAAATTGTAAATTTTTTATGCTAAAAATAATTATATTATATGTTTCATGAAGACATTTTAAATATATCAAAAATGTATTTAATATGTGTTGCTAAGGAGTCTTCTTTGGATAACTTCAAAGGCAATTTTCTCAATATTTTTCGATTTTTTGCACTCTCAGATTCCAGATTTTCAAATAGCTGCATATTGGCCAAAAATTGTCATATTCTAACAAACCATACATCAATGGATTATGGTTAAAACAAATGTTTTGTAGAGATTTAGTGTGTTTGTATTAGCTATTATGGCAACCCCTAATTGCACAAATTATGTCGGCCTTCCTGAATTTCATAACAAACATTAAACAGCCAGTCAAAACGGCACACTTGTGTCCTTCGCAATAGACTACTAGGAAGACCGACATAATTTGTGCAGTTAGGGGTTGCTTATTTATTCTGCTTTCAGGTATATGTATGAATCTCAATTTAAAAAGAAATTACCATTATTACTGGTTTAGTGGTCCAGGGTCACACACTGTATTTTTTTAAGTCATTTCAACTTACTATTATTTATCTTGTCTAGAGATGAGTTGTTATAACTTATAAAATGAAGTTTTTCGACTATATTTTATAAGTTGTAGCACTCATCTGTTGTCAAGATAATAATATAAAGTTGACATGACTTGTAAATCTAAGATGATTCAACAAAAAAATTTAAGGAATTTTTATTTTTTACATTGCATATTTGCAAATATTGGGAAAAATATCTGTAGGTAATCGGATCGTTATAATCATAATGATATTAAACATGCTTTAAAATATGTAGAGTATCCACCTGTTTCTTGACATAAATGTGGGCGCCGCCATATTTGCGCTTACTTGTTTGTGACTTCCGGTGAGCCACTAAAGCTAATGGTAGTCTATTGCAAAGGACACAAGTGTGTCGTTTTGACTGGCTGTTTAATGTTTGTTATGAAATTCAGGAAGACCGACATAATTTGTGCAATTAGGGGTTGCCATAATAGCTAATACAAACGCAGTAAATCTCTACAAAACATTTGTTTTAACCAAAATCCACTGAATGTTTGTGGCGCACATGCACTCATGATCTGCATTTACAAATCCATCTAGTAAAACCTTTCATAGAAACTGCCAGTAAACAATAAATACAACAATTGTTTAAAAACAACTAATATTATGCTGATAAAAATATGCTGATTTAGCTGATTTATTTATTCTGCTACTATATATTATTACGAACTTGCGATTACAGTACAGAATATATACAATATAATCTGCTTAGTTAATGTTTATAATAGTTCATAATGTGTTTGTGCGTACTTTTGTTATTTTTTAACTGAAAAAGCAAATACTTTAAAAAGTAAGCAAATAATTTCATAAGCTCATGTCTCTGCCTAGTACGTAAGATGTAATAATATTTTCATAAAACGAAAACAATACTCAATACATGTAGTAGTTTAATACATTTATAATGGTTTGTTCAAATAACTTACAATGTGTTGAATGATACTGACTGTGTTGGACCGCGTGAAGCTCGACGTGTCACCGTACACAAGTCCATTAAAAATTACTGTTTAGAAAAACCTCACACCAGAGGGACAGTTGTGACATTTTAAACCATCCCCTGAAAAAAAAACGAAGTCTTGGTAAATTCCATGTACAAACACTTGACTGACTTTCCCATTGTAAAGAAACTGATATTGTCTCTGTGCTTTTTTATTTGCGCATTGAAGACCCGTCAAGACCCGATTAACAACACAAAATTATTGATTATATCTTCATATATCAAGCGACTTCTTAATTTCATCCTCACACTGGTTCATACATGGCGGGTGTAGTAAATATAACTGTTTAAGTCATGTTTTATGCATGCTCCCACTACACTGTTTTCTACCAGCTGGCTATTGAACCGGAACTATAGAACAAAGAAATGAAATCTGTCACATCACTTACTTTCGCGTTCGAGAAAAAGGTGGATATAAAAAATAAATTATTGTAAAAATAATTGTCCATAGGGTTGCAATTTTTTTATTTTTAGAATTGAAATGTCTATTGTTCTTTTTTTTCCATAAACTAGGCCTATATGACCTTGATAGCTGTAAAAAAATATTTCTGCAAGATTATAATCGGTTACAGTTACATTAAATTTAAACAATTTCAAGAAATGACAAGGCATCAGAATAATTGTCCTTTCATTCAGAAGTTGTACATACCTCATAGCTTTATGAAAAGACAATGCATGGTTGTACACTAAAACAGAACATGCTTTTTCTGAGAGTATGAGACATTTAGTTAGTAGTAGCATTACAGTTTAATAATACTTTGCCAAATTAATTATAGCCAATAGATATACAGCCAGTGTTCCTGTAGCTCATTTGGTATTCAATATAGCAATGCAAAAGTCATGGGTTCGATCCCAGGGATTACAAATACTGATAAAATGTACTATAAAAAATACTTGCGCTGTAAATCGCTTTGGATAAAAGCATCTTCCAAATGCATTAATTGCCAAGCAAAGTAGCTAATTACAATATTTGTTTAAATTACTTAATGTCTGTGCATTGATGTCTGTGCTTTTTCTATTTTACACACACCACTGCCTAATACATTTTATAGGCACTAAAGGCAATCTCTTTCTTTTTCTGTTTCATTTGCACACACACATCTGTGTTACTCTAATGACTTCATAAAAACAGCTCACGCTATCATTACTAGTTTCAAAGTGGCACTTTTGAATTAGTAATGGGTGCTCGAATGAATCTTACAACGACACCTTGAACAGTTATTTATTACACAACCAATATGCTGAATGTGCAGAAGAACGCAGTTCTACATACATGACATATTAGGGACAAAACCTGAAAAATGTCTTCATGTGTGGAAACTGTGGTATAGTACAAGCAGAATAATTCACTATGAATAATTAATTTAATGATGAACATGCTTCATTGACTCATAGTACATTCAGGAGATTAATTTGATCAGTTTGTATATTTGAATCCACAAACTTTTTATTGTGAACACGAGTTAAGCTACAGGAACATATATTTTTTAAACACTGCAGTGTTTCCACAGCTGTGCTTTTGCCAAGTTATTAAACCCTACCTTGCTGTGCTAAGCACATACAAATAGTGGGGGCAAGGAAGCTCATTGTGTCTTTCAAGCACACTCTCTATTTATCTCTCATGGGTCCCAAGAGGTCAAGCAGAGATGTCTACAGGGCCACGAGCACATGCACCTAAAGCTTATGACTGTCATTACAATGTAACCCGAGGCCATGTGCCGAATACTCAGAGAACTTTACGCCAACCGTCACTTTGAGAATAAATTGTGCTGCGCTTGTTTGTGTCACCACATGCCCTAATTCGTTCACCCTCCAGTTACAGCTAATGAATATGAGTAAGCATAAAGCGGTAGTATTACTTGTTGGTCGCAGGCCAGGATTGGCTGGATTCGCCTGGATTTTTCCAGAAAATGCTGAAGGGGAATTTGACGATTTCTATTATTTCGGTTGGCGTTTGCAGTCTGGAGTTGAAAATCAGCACAATCTTCTCTCGTTCGTTTCACTTCGCCATATAATGGACTTATAGAGTGCAAATGTAGTTTGCTAACTTACTGCCTGAGTCAGATAAGCAGTTTTTCGTTTTTTTAAGACACGGTAACTTCCTCTAGCGTGGACTAACAAATGCAAGACGTTATATTTAGAACACAGCAGATGCTAAGTCTTATGAGGAATTATGCTGATTGGCTAATCACATTCAAATGCAAGAAATTGTTTGCAAATAACGTATATTACTCTAAATCTGATTTAATCCGTATGTGTTTACCACCATTAAAATACACCTGGTTAATACAAAAAGCAGCACAAAAGGTTTAGAAAGGCTGTGTCAGCTGACTCAAGCCACGTCTCCGTTGAAAGTCCATGAAATATAATAGATTTAATGAGTTTTTGCATTTAAAGGGGATTTTAAAGAGTAAACAGATGGAGGCTTAATTCCTTTGTTGAAATGCATCCCTGACACGTTTCTCTAATAGCTCTGAATTATGTGGAGATCCGGAGAGATTTGTAGTTTTGTCCTTTAAATTTGAAGTCTAACTGTGTGTCTGAGGTAGGCTTGTTAACCTGCGAATCTGGATCTTTGATCAAGACTGATCATTGACACAATCTGAACCGCTATCAGACGTGAAGATTGAGCTTGATTTGGAGATATCGCGATAATCATTTACTGAACTCGGGTCATTTAGTGCCTGTAAGAAAAGTTGAATCCAGAAGAATAACCTATTAATTAAACCTAGGGGTGTGCGAGGCACAAACTAACGCGGGGTTAATTGTATCACGGCTACTTTACATATTTGTACAGGCCCAAGCAATCTGTGCTTTTGGTCTTTTTTCATTGTCAGAAGATCTCCTGTGAATTTGTGAAAAGTTTTGATGTGTTTTCGTTAAGAAATTGTGTGTTTTGGATGCATGGAAGTAAATATAAAATTAAGCCTTAGGTATACAATGATAATGAAATGAAAACAATGTAAATACTTGTAATCAAAATGATAACTGTTATAGAATTAGTCCATTTTCTTTAAAAAAAATTCCAGATAATTTACTTACCACCATGTCATCCAAAATGTTGATGCCTTTCTTTGTTCAGTCGAGAAGAAATTATGTTTTTTGATGGACTTTAATGGACCCCAACACTTAACAGTTTTAATGCAGTTTAAAATTGCAATTTTAAAGGACTCTAAATGATCCCAAATGAGGCATAAGGGTCTTATCTAGCGAAACAATTGTTATTTTTGGCAAGAAAAAAATATGCATTTTTCAACCACAACTTCTTTTCTTCCTCCGGCTGTGAGATGAGCCAGCGCGACCTCACGTAATTGCACAATGACGTCGAAAGGTCACATGTTACATATATGAAACGCACATTTCCGGACCATTTTAAACAATAAACTGACACAAAGACATTAATTAGTATCATTCGACATACAACAATGTCGTAACGGTCCTTTTTTCCACACTTGTAAACAATGGGGCATAGTTTCGATACGTCATTCGTGACCTCTTGACGTGATGACGTATTATGTGAGGTTGCGCTGGCGTGGCACAGGACCGGAGGAAGACGAGAAGTTTTGGTTTTGTTCGTTTCGCTAGATGAGACCCTTATGCCTCGTTTGGGATTGTTTAGAGTTCTTTGAAACTGCAATTTTAAACTACTGCATTAAAACTAAAAAAGTATTGGGGTCCATTAAAGTCCATTAAAATGAGAAAAATCCTGGAATTTTTTCCTCAAAAAAAATTATTTTTTCTGGACTGAACAAAGAAAGACATCAACATTTTGGATGACATGTTGGTGAGTAAATATCTGGATAATTTTTTATTTAAAGGTGTAGCGGAGGATTTTCTCGAATTTTAGAAAGAACCGCCTTTTCCACTTTTTAAAAAAATGCAATTGCGCAACACTCCTGACTGACAACTAGGAGGACCAATAGTCTTGATGATTCACCCGGAAAAAGAAAATCCTCCGCAATACCTTTAAAGAAAATTTACTAATCCTTTAATACAATATCAGGGGAAATAACTGACAATTATGATTTTATGTTTTAATTGTGCAGCCCTTTCAATAATATAAAAAAATATCCACCTTTAGTATATAGGCAGAATTTATTGAATGAATTATTTGTGTTTAAACTAAGTTTTCTCGCAGGTGTTCCAACAAACCTTCTGTTTGTTACAATGAACCCCACCTATGGGGTAAGTTGTAACATTTGCACTCCTGTCACTTTTGGTGTAATTGTGCGATAACGTTAGGACCATAGACTGTAAAAAAAGATTGACGTAGTGTCCTTGACATCACCCATAGGTTTCTGAAGATCGTTTTTGAAGCTTAAAGTAGGCGTTGCCTGCCGTCGCCATCTTGGCCACGCGTCACCTCGCATCACTCGCGGATATCTGAAAATGGGTAAAGAGGCGGGACGTGGGTGTAGCTGAGGTGACTGGTTGCTGAAACCACGCCCGCCTAGCTCGATTCTAGTGACCGCAGTGGCTGTTCACCCCTCACTAAAGTGGCCACGCCCTTAATTATGCAGAACTTTAAAGCTTAATATAATTTAAAAGGATGAGTTATAAAAAATCCACCCCCCTCACAGTTGTCATGAAGGGCAAACTTCGCTATACAGACCAAAAACTATTTTTGTACCAGGCTGTAAACATATTATTTTTTACTGTAAAGTTGGCCATTTTGACATAAAATTCTATGGCAATTGATTCCCTTTCGGAGCCTCTAGCGGCCAGTCGATGAATTGCATTTTAAATCACTTCCGTAATGGCTTCAGAGAGATTGGAATGTTCCCCCTCGGTTAGGACCCAGAAACAAATTTTAAGTGTTTGTAGCAGAGATGTGTGTGTTGATTGTGTAAAAAAAATATTCATCCAACTTAAATATTTTTTGAATGATAGAGACAAAAAGCATTACTTTGTGCCCTGCTCTCCCTTACTTATTTACAGAAATTAAATAAAGCCCAACTAGAAATTTTGGATGTAACCAGTTAATGGGTGATTCTCACGAAACCATTGAAACGCCACGGCACTGATGATTTTAGCTTTAAAATGTGTAATATAGTAACATTAAAAAGCATCAGAATTAACACAATACTGTGTTCTACCTTGCACAATGTGTGATTTCAACATAAGAATTTATAATTGTAAATTTTTTCTCATTTTCTGCTGAAATTCTCATTACCGCAATGTGTCCGGCTGTGCTTGAACATGCGTTATGTTGTAATTTAATCAAATTAACACAAAAATATTAAGAAAAAAATAAATGGATGTTTTGCTAGACTACTTTAGATGACAGAAAAAATATTTACTGAATATTCATGTATATTAATAATGAAGAAAAATTTGGAAAATGATGTGTCCATGCCTGATGTTCTCATCCTCCGCAACACTTTTTGAGAACAGTTTAAGCACACATACAGAATTTTAATAAAGATTTTGAGTGACCAAGCACATGGACCAGTTACTTCAATATGGCTACCAGGTAAGATCATTTTTTACAGTTAATTTGAAATATTGTCTTGTCAGAATGCTTACACAAGATTTTGATTATCATTACCGCAACAGATGCTTATTAAATGTTAATTTAATTAATAGAAGCATAATACTTTGATTTTAAATGCATGTGCAGATTCTCCAAATTATGTTCTTTCAGGTTTGTCATGTCATTTTGAAAATATGTCAGTGTTGATGTTTTCTGACTGTTGCGGTAATGAGATTTTTTAGGACAAATTTTTTAAATTATGTTACAAAAAGTGTTAAATGATAAGTAAAAGTTTTTAAATTAATGTTCCCATTTACTCCAGACTTTGTTTTTTAATGTCTGGTGGGAAAAAAAGTAAATTTAAGCAATTTTTACATTTTCATGCTTGACATTTTTAAAACCAAGTTTTCGTGAGAATCACCCTAATAAATATGTTTTAACTGCATATTTTTATTTTTTACAAAAACTAAATTCACATTGCTCGATTTTGATGTGGTAAAAATTTTTTTTTTAAGTAAAAATCTTACCAGGACAGCAAAGCGCTTAAAATCAGTCCACATCTGTATCACTCAGTCTGCCGTATATCGAACCTTCCCACACATCTCTGCAGTTTGGAAGGAAATGTCAGAGTTTTTCAATCACACGGGAACTTGATGCTGCGTCTTTGAGACAGGCGTATTCGTTGGACAGGGGTTATACAAAGGACCACGGAGGGAAAGTTGTATCATTTTTGACACACATGTACACAATATGATGCCTCAACAGTGTGTCTCCGTATCTACATATCTCTGTGTATGGATGAGTTCTTTCTGTACGGCTGTGCAGGGGCTTTTTGATGCCCCCGTGTCTGCTTTGGCAGCTCTGGAGCCAGGCTGGGTAATAGCCAATGACAGTAGGGAAAATGGTAGACGATTACATGTGCAGTGGGTCCTGCTGTTTTGCTATAGCACTGAGAGCGATTCAGACTGCTGTAGTTCAGTCAAATCAGAGTGTCATTTTTGTGCCATCAGCGCTGTTGGTAGAGACTCATTTCCCGTTTCTTCGTGCACACCTTTTTGAGAGCTGTTGGAGCAGATTTGTTTTTTCATCAGAATACTTTTGATTTGCACGACTATGGGTACAATAATAATGGGACACGACAATGATGTACTAAATACGTAAAAGTTTCTTGCTTATACATGACAATGTTGTTAAAATGTTCCCCATTTATGCAGATTCACAAAAAACAGGAAAATTCTGTATTATGCATGTCAGTCCAGTAGTTGCTCATGTCACCTGATGTCTAAAAGCACAATACGCACGCACATGACATTACATCACCATTGGTACAAATTTAAGTTTTTATACTTTATACAAAGGCAATAAGGGTGTTGTTTTCAAAAACTTGGACTTTGAAACCTTTTTTCAAAAGTTTGGAATATAATGCCGCCAAAACGATGTCGTCATGTTCAACTTCTAGTTAAAATGCTATTTTTATTTAAACAACCTGTTTTATTCTTCTGTTAAAAGTTCTTAGTAATTCTGTGCAAACCACCTTTGAATATATTAAGTGCGGAGGCATTAGCTTTTTAAAGCTGTAACACCCCCCTATTACATGTGATTGGATGGAAATGTATAGCTTACAGCTCACAGGTGTAATCATATGTGGTTACCTCATGCTGCTTAATGCCTGTAGTTGCTACAGCAACCTTAGAAATTATGCTATAGGGTCTTATATGGCCCCGTTCCAGAAACAACGCAGCAGTTTGATGCCAAATTAGCATGTTCTGCAAGCACCTACAACATGTCGCACCACTTTATTACTAATGCCTGAATGCCATTAAATGGCTAATGATTTTGACCTGAACTCATGAATGTTTTAGTGACCTATCAGTAAGGTTGTGTATCCTTATTTTTGTTACAACATTTTGGAGCCTTTTTCCACCTGGGATTGAGGTGTGATGGCTTATTGCTGGTAAAGGAAGGCAGGTTACTGTAGCGTACCTTACTGTAAATTGCAGTACAAATAGCCCCACCTGCTCTGAATAGCTTTACTAGTCTCTAATAACAGCCTTACTAGTTATTGTATACCTGTTAAATATGTATGAGGCATTTTTCTTTCTTTCATGAGAAATCATACACTCTCAGAAACTTTGGTATAAAAGTTGTCTTGGGGACGGTACCTTTTGAAAAGGTCCTAATATGTTCCATTTTGGTACAGATATGTACCTTTTAGGTGCCAGTATGTACATCTAAGATACCAATGTGTACCTTTGATGTACCAATGTGCATCTTTTAGGTACATATGTGCTCTTTTTGAAAAGGTACTACATCAGTGACAACTTTTGTACCTATTGTATTTTACCATAAATTGCAGTAAAAATATAGCCCCACCTGCTCTGAATAGCTTTACTAGTCTCTATTAACATCCTTACTAGTTTTTGTATACCGGCTAAATATGTTGTGACATTTTTCTTTCTTTCATGAGAACTCGTATACTCTTAGAAACTATGGTATAAAAGTTGTCATGGGGATGGTACCTTTTAAGAAGGTCCAAATATGTACCATTTTGGTACAGATATGTATCTTTAAGGTGCCAGTATATACATCTAAGGTACCAATGTGTACTTTTGAGGTACCAATGTGCACCTTTTATGTATAAAAGTGTACTTTTTGAAAATTTAATACACCAGTGGCAACTTTTGTACTTATTGTACTTTACCATAAATTGCAGTAAAATTAGCCCCATCTGCTCTGAATAGCTTTACTAGTCTCTATTAACATCCTTACTAGTTTTTGTATACCGGCTAAATATGTTGTGACATTTTTCTTTCTTTCATGATAACTTGTATACTCTTAGAAACTATGGTATAAAAGTTGTCATGGGGTGGTACCTTTTACAAAGGTCCTAATATGTACCATTTTTGTACAGATATGTACCTTTGAGGTGCCAGTATGTACATTTAAGGTACCAATATGCAACTTTTAGGTACACAAATGTACTTTTTGAAAAGGGTACTACACAAGTAACAACTTTTGTACCTACAGTACCTTACCGTAAATTGCAGTAAAAATAGCCCACCTGCTCTAAATAGTTTTACTATCTCTACAGCCTTATACATATTTAACAGGTATACAAATAAGTAGTGAGACATTTTTCTTTCTTTTAGGAGAACTCATATACTCTCAGAAACTATGGTACAAAAGTTGTCACTGGGAAGGTACCTGTACCTTTTAAAAGGTCCTAATATGTAAAATTTTTGTAAAAATATGTACCTTTGAGGTGCCGGTATGTACATCTAAGGTACCAATGTATACCTTTGAGGCACCAATATGCACATTTTAGGTACAAAAGTGTACTTTTTGAAAAGGTACTACACCAGGGACAACTTTTGTACCTATTGTACTTTACCGTAAACTGCAATAAAAATAGCCCCACCTGCTCCGAATAGTTTAATAGTCTCTACAGCATTACTTGTTATTTGTATACCTGTTAAATATGTATGAGACATTTCTTTAGGAGAACTCATACACTCGCAGTAAAAAAAAACTACAAAAGTTGTCACTGGGACGGTACCTGTACCTTTTAAAAAGGTCCTAATATATACCATTTTGGTACAGATATGTACCTTTAAGGTGCCAGTATGTACATCTAAGGTATCAATGTGTACCTTTGAAGTACCAATGTGCACTTTTTATGTATAAAAGTGTACTTTTTGAAAATGTAATACACCAGGGACAACTTTTGTACCTATTGTACTTTACCATAAATTGCAGTAAAATTAGCCCCATCTGCTCTGAATAGTTTTACTAGTCTCCATTAACAGCCTTACTAGTTTTTGTATACCTGTTAAATATGTAGACACATCTTTCTTTCTATCATGAGAACTCACACTCTCAGAAACTATGATACAAAAGTTGTCACTGGGAGGGTACCTGTACCTTTTAAAAAGGTCCTAATATGTACCATTTTGGTACAAATATGTACGTTTAAGGTGCCAGTATGTACATCTAAGGTACCAATGTGTACCTTTTAGGTACACAAATGTACTTTCTGAAAGGGTACTAACCTAGTGACAACTTTTGTACCTACAGTACCTTACTGTAAATTGCAGTAAAAATAGCCCACCTGCTCTAAATAGTTTTACTAGTCTCTACAGCCTTACTACTTATTTGTATACCTGTTAAATATGTATGAGACATTTTTCTTTCTTTTAGGAGAACTCATACACACTCAGAAACTATGGTTCAAAAGTTGTCACTGGGAAGGTACCTGTACCTTTTGAAAGGTCCTAATATGTACCATTTTTGTAAAAATGTGTACCTTTGAGGTGCCAGTATGTACATCTAAGGTACCAATGTGTACCTTTGAGGCACCAATATGCACCTTTTAGGTACAAAAGTGTACTTTTTGAAAAGGTACCACACCAATGACAACTTCTGTACCTACCTTACATTACCTTACCGTACCTTACCGTAAATTGCAGTAAATATAGTCCCAATGGCTCTGGATAGCTTTACTTGTTATTTGTATACCCGTTAAACATACATGATTTATTTTTCTTCTTTTTAGGAAGACTCGTACAGTATGAAACGCAGTAGATGACCTAACATGTTTCCTTAAACACATCTAACCAGAAAATCTTAAACTTTTTTTTTTTAAATAAACACTCAGACAACTCAGGAGAAAAATAACGTCTGCGATGATTTGTCGTTGCATATTTTAAAATCCGATAGAGTCCGATAGCAGTTTCTTATCAGAAAACATCCCATCGCAGTATCTTCCAGTCAAGTTTTACACAGGTTCTCTCTTTAGTATTTCCAGGTTCAAATGAATAAGGATGCCTTATCATAAAATGTGCAAATTATGATAAGGAATCCTTAGTCTTTCCAAGTGTGAAAATATTGAAGGAGGGACGCTTGTATTGGTTGACTGGGCCGCAAGAAGGCAATTATCTCTCAAAACAAAAAGACAAGATTGCATTTTTGACAATGAAAAGAATGTTTTATCGGGAAAAGATTCAAGGCTGTTTTTAACGCGCAAAATAGATACTCGTGTACCCTACGAGCCAAAATACAATTACTTGTATCAAAAACAAAATCTGTTGCCCTTATAAATCTCACCAGAGGGGGAAGGAGATAAGCTTTCAATATGAGCTGTCTTTCTAATCCCACGATTAAATGAAACCACCAAGGATGGCCGGATAAACGTCCCCACTTTCATTGTCTCCTCGGGTACTGAGGGACGATCGTCTGGAGTCACATTTCTTGTTTTGGAATGTGTTTGGAGCCAGATAATGTGCAGAAAGCCTCTTTGGATGGAGGCTATGAAAAGTGAGGTGATGCAGGAGAGACAGGGGCCACGAGGCAAGTTTCCAAATTTCTCCTTGTCAGGGTTAAGGGTGTATTAAGTGTGCAGACAGTGCGACACGTTCAGTTCTTCACTTACAGTAAGGTTTACTGCGGGAAACCGCAGACGCTATCTTTCAACTCTTATTGTGGTCACACAAGGCTCCCAAACTTGGTGTATATTTTTAAATTAGGCAATAGTTTACCAGAAGAGAGACAGAATGGAAATCATTCGTCACTGGGCAACATAACACAATAATGTTTGTGATTTATTTATTTATTGGTGGCTTAAATAATACTTGGAAAGGGAATCTGTGTTGTGCAATAGGCTATATTTGTTTTCGGCTCTATAGCAATTCATCACTCTGCAGAGAAAACAACGGCACACAACAATGCTGATATAAAGCGGTGATCTGTTTACAGTGAGAAGGTTCTCGTGAAAATTTTTTTAAGAGTTGTTAGTAGCACTCTTTTCCACAAAGAGGGTGCCATGCTTTTCACATCTTACTTATCAAAACAAGTCATTCTTACTGTATGAAACATTTAAACATGAAGTTTTTTTGAAGGGAGAATCCGCAAATTTGGAGTTAAAGGGAATTAAAATGCACAGATATCGCGCATTCTTGAATGTGTTTGTGAAAGTTAATCACAGTCGGAGGAAAACTTCCCTGCAACGTGTGATCCTGTGCCGTGTTAACACCTCACACCGCTGTTTCATTTTCAAAGAGCTTTTCATGTCCTCAGGAGTGAGAAAAGGTGTCGTGGCCTCTGTACTGTTGGATCAAAGCGACACAAATCCACAAATGTCTGTGAAGTAGGAACTCCTTCATCCTTACCTTCACTTTCCAAAAAAAAGATAACTATAACAAAGCTCCTAAAATATTTTAGTGCAGTGTACATAATGTTTTTGTAGAGCTTAGATTAACTTAAAAGGGGAGGGAAAGAATAACTGCACCTCAATAGTTTTAATTTATCAATATTATCTTATTAGCGTAGCATTATTTTTAGATTTCAATGAGAGACTGAGTGGGAAGGTGACAAAACGTATACATTTATGCATTTGGCAGACTTTTATTCAAAGCAACATTACATCAGCATATATGAAGAGCTTTGATGCAAAACATGCCAAGTGCGTCTGACATAATTTCTTGTAAATAAGAATACATTTTTTATCAGACTCTTAAAGGGGACATTTCACATTTCACTTTTTTAAGATGTAAAATAAATCTTTGCTGTCCCCAGAGTACGTTTTAGCTTAAAATACCATAATTTATTATAGCATGTTAAAATTGCCAATTGTTTTGGGGTGTGTCCTTTAAAATGCAAATGAGCTGATCTCTGCACTAAATGGCAGTGCCATGGTTGGATAATGCAGATTAAGGGACGGTATTATCCCCTTCTGACATCACAAGGAGAGCCAAATTTCAATGACCTATTTTTTCACATGCTTGCAGAGAATGGTTTACCAAAACTTAGTTACTGGTTTTTACATTTTCTAGGTTGATAGAAGAACTGGGGACCCAATTATAGCACTTAAACATGGAAAAAGTCAGATAAAGATGTCCTCTTTAATAGTTTCTACCTATAAACTGTATTTCTGAATGGCCTGAGGGCAGGATTAAGAGGATTTGACACAAAAGTATTTGATGAACGTATAGTATGTGTCTATGGAAGGTATTTTTAGTCTTTTTTAAATTAATTAATTAAATGATAAAATAAAAGTTAAAACATTAAATTAAATTTCAACGTGATGAACCATCATTCCGGCCAAATAGAAAAATAAAATAAAATTTATTATTTGGCATTTTCCATATAATCTTGAGGCAAGACTGCCAATATTAAAATAAAAACTTAAAAACGAATCTGTAAATACAATTTTTAACCCGTTAATTGGCGCTGTCCCGTGAGCGGGACACCTACATTTATTTCAATATTTTTTATGTTAATGTTAATCTATCATGACAAACTATATATTGTTGGAAAGGACTAAGAATGTAGTTTTCATATTTCAAAACCTTTTAGCAGTAATAATAATGCAGTAACTGTAATTTATTCATTTGTGACACAAGTATGCAGCAAACCTCAAAGCAAACCAGCACCTCAGTTTTTTGACAATTTTATGTATTAAAAATTATACTATATTGCATTTTTATTTATTACAAATAAATGTAAACTGCTTTAAAAAAAAAAAAATATTTTCACCTTCAGACACTTCCCTAAAAACGTTGAAGTGTCTTCTTTAAAACCAAAAATTACCAAAATTAAAACCAAAATTAGGCTTCTAGACCAAAAAAAAAATGCCAGAGTTATATTAATTTAAAGGTGTATATCACCTTTTCACCAACCCCCCACTCAAAAAGGGCTGTGCCAGTTAAAGGGTTAAAAGGCTTTTTATTAGTGCCCAAGCAATTATAGGGACAAAATTAAAATGTAAATTTCTGTTTTAATTTTATATTCTCTTTTAATTATTGGTTTTCATTTTCAACTTGTATGCAAATTCAATGTTAATCAGTGGGTGGGGTTTACTTGCTCAAAAAAAGGGGATTGGCTAAAGCAGTGTTGCCAACCCAGCGACTGTGTTGCCAACTTAGCGACCTTATTGCTACATTTTAGCGACTTTTAGACCCATTTATACAAACCTAGCAACTGTTTGGATGAATCTTAGCTTCACATCTGTACAGATAGGCTACTTTGTTGCTTGCACTGGCCCAAGAGTGCCAGGTCTTGCTCTCACAGTGAAATGTGTCAAGAGCATTTGGTTAATATCTAATTTTCTGACAGTGGTGGTGTTTAGCAGCTCTTGCATCTAACCTCCATATGTTCCCTTGGATTGAACTCATAACCTTTTGCATCGCCAGTTTTTAACATGTGCCAGGTCTCCAGTCGTAACTCACATTTTACAGAAAGGAAACAGCAAGGAAGTGTAAAGAGTAAGTTGTGGAAGGAGTAAAACCATTGTCTCTGAGTCACCGAAGAGAAAGAGAGTCTATTTTAGGATCCAGTGTCCCATAACCATGCGGGAGCTCTAAACAAGCCCATCTTTAATGAGATACATCATCAGGCTAAATTGTAGAGCCAACAGTAAAAAACTTTTTTTTTCTCAAGTTTCTTTTCTTTCAAGGGCAAAAACATTTTATATTAAGTAAAAATTGGGCACTTAAAAATGTTAAAGGAAAAAATGGGAAATGAAGAAAACTGTGTGTGGTGCATGTAAATCTGAGAGAGGTCATGGCCCCAGTCTGCTATACTCAATTTTTTCGATAGTAATAAGTGTCCCAGTTGTTCTGTCCATCTGTTCAGTGCGCACCGCACCTCTTCTCATCACACTGGCCTCCCACAAGAGCCCTTTACCAGCCACCTGCAACAGCAGTGCTTACTGATATCCATCTGAAGAGCTGGCACATGGTTTAGGGTCAGGGCCGGAAACATAAGGATTGCAGGTGGGGTCGTGGGTAGGAGTGATCTTACCTGAAGTTACTGCTTTTATTCTCCTGTTCTTACTTGGGAGCACTTAATGGTGATTAGCTGCCGAAACAAGGCATTGTAATACACTCTAAAAATAAAGATGCTACAAACGTTCTTAACAGAGATGCTATAGAAGAACCATTTTTGGTTCCCCAAAGAACCATTCAGTCAAAAGTTTAAAATAACTATTTCTTTCTTAAAGTGATAGTTCGACCAAAAAATGAAAAATACCACGTGATTTACTCGCCCTCAAGCCATCCGAGTTGCATATGTCCATCCTTTTCATTTGAACACATATTAAGATATCTTCCAGTCTTATCTTATAACGGATAAGTATAGGGTCCAGCTCCTTTAAGTCCAAAGAAAGTGCATCATCCTTCGCACAAGTAATCCACACAGATTTACCAACGAAAATAACTATAGCTTCCGGTAATGCCGCCATCTTATACTGGATTCAAACCAAACGTGGTAGAGGCGACAAAAACGCGCTATTCGCACGTAGTTGGACGCTTGAACATTTTGAGTTAACTTGCTTCATTCGCGCGTGAAATTCTAGTTATTCGAGACATTTACGCGAAAATTAGCATCATGGGAGAGACTTCTGCGCTCTACTACAGCAAGCTCCTGATTTGTTTCCAGCGGCAAAGCTCAATTTGCATCATTCGCGTGAACTAGACGCGCAAATGAGACGGACTCGCCTCTTTCGTGCCGTGAGACCTCCAGATGTGAGTAAATGCGTCTTTACATTGACTTAACATTGAAATCACTCGTGCTTGATGCATCTACCGCGGCTGGTGTGAACGCAGCATTAGACTCTTCTGCATTCAGAAGAGATTATCAGTGCACACTTTTCGTAGACGTATGATGAATGCGGAGGGTTGTTTTGCTCCCCTGTCTGTGCCTCCACCTGTCCTGCAACGGGTCAAAGTGTGTAAAACGGGTGGATGTGACATTCTTAAAATTCATGGGCAGGGATGCGGGCGGTTAATTAACTCTGTGCGGGCGTGTAGTAGCGTGAATAAAAATTAGCAAAATTTGTATGTCTAATTGTGCACACCAAAAATTTTAAACACGTGGAGGACACTGCTTGCCAGCTGTTTTTTTTTAGCCGAGCACTTTTTAGCTGTGATACTTGAGCTGTGAGCCGGTTGGTTGTTGTGATACTTGTCCCGCCCCTACTCCACCGTGATTGGATGGCCGTGTGAGGACTGACATTGACGAGCGGAGCTTTTCACCCAAAGTTGAATCTTTTTCAACTCTCGACACTCAGCACCGAGGGCGGAAAAAACGCAGAGCGCCGGCTTATTTGAAAAACGCCAAGTTTCCATTGGAATCAATTGAAAACATGCGCCGGCAGCGGGCGTAAAAGCTTTGGTGTGCACCCCCCCCCCCCAAATTACCATTACACGCGCAACATATGACATTTGACCCATCACGTCACCACCACTGCGACAGTGCGCAACCTTTGTTGATTCTTATGGTAGCCTAGTTGGAGCGAGCGTTGCAGGAGTTGCATAAAGTTTTGCCGTTGATAGCCGGAAGCTGAACGTCTTCTCTTAAGAAAGCATTTCGATTTTTCTTGTTTTTTTTATTAATAGGTCTATTTGTGTACTTATCAGGTTCCATTTGTGCCGATGGTAGGCTACTTGAATAGGCTACCCTGTTTCATTAGCCCATTCATGATGGTGTTGTGATGTTGAGAGAGGTACGAGATTAAAAATAAAGCACTTTAATTGGAATGATTTTAGCATGTGTGATTTATGCATGTGCGGGTACAGGTTGGGTAACGGGTCCGGGCGGGTGTGGTTTAATTTTGATGTTATCACGGATGACGGGTCAGATCTGTTCCTGAACTTTGTGTGTACGGGTGGGAGCGGGTCTCCAAAAATTGACCCATGCAGGACTCTGCCTCCGCATTTGTCATACGTCACTATGAAAGTGCGTATAGTTATTTTCGTTTGTAAAGTTTTAAATATGAATATTTTTCTTACAAAATCGCATCAACTACCCTAGGCTAGGACATTTTCAGAAACTTCTGAATAAGTGTTTGTATGAAAAGGTAAGTCGCGGGTGAGTAAATCATCGGGTAAATTAGATTTTTGGCCGTACTATCCCTTTACATTTTTTATTGTCTAAAGAACCTTTTTCCGCTACAACCAACATTTTATGAAACAGAAAGGTTCTTTGGATGTTCAGACAAAAAAGTACTTTTATGGCATTGTGAAGCACTTGAAATGTCAGAGGCGATAAACGGGTGAAATGTACACAGCATTTGTTAAAATGGCAAGTAAATGAAGTGAATTGCACAACATATTCATCTCTGTCCAGTTCTTTCCTTACGTTATCCATTGTTGTTGTTTTTGGTGTGCGTTTACCTTTAACTCTCAGATGCCGCTGGGCTTGTGTGACTCACATTCTTGGTTTTGAGGATATTGGTTGTACTTCCCGCAGTCTGAAGACAACCCTGCCAGACACAAAGCCCCCTTTTGGGTTGCCCCCCAGCATACACATCCTCAGAGTCCTGAAATTTTGCTCTCGTGACAACCCGCAGCGTTGCGACACCCTTGCCACTCGCAGCCGCTGTCGAAGCAGCATGACATTGTTAGCCTCCCCTCCTGAAATGACACCCATATTCCCTCTCTCCCATGCATCCTGTTGTCTCCGCTAACCCCCATTGGTATGAAATATCAGCTCTTTAGGCCTGATATATAACAAACATCTACAGACGCATCTCACGAGGAAGGGGGGCTGCATCTCGGTCCCAGCTCATTCATCAAACATGTTTTCACAACGATATCATTTCCGTGGCTTTTGAAACCCGAAGCAGCTGCTGTCTAGTTCTTGTTTTTCCATGATTGGCTGTTTTTCCTTGTGATTATGACTGTTGATGTGATTTACTGTGTGAGAAATACAACATTTCGACCGGCATCATTAGCAATCAGCGGATAAATGTGTATGTAATCATGTGAAGCATGCGAGAGAGCGACTGTCATCTTTTGATAGATAGACGGACTGACCTCAGGCAGCTAATCTGCTTGCTTTCATTACGTGTCTCAGACAGACGGACCGATAGTTTTAATTATAAATATGTTTTTGTCAACTCTGGTAATGGCTGATTTAATTACAAGAGAAGATTGAGTAGCTTCTCAGTTTAAATAGCATTTCATGTAGACAAAACATTTAAATTAGCTACTATTTGAGTATGAAAATGAATCGTTTGAAATAACACATAAATTGACTAAATATCTCTAAAAGTGTTTAAACCCCATGTTAAATATTGTCCAAATTGCTGTCTTTTAAACTTTAAAGGTAACAGCGATAATGAGAGAATACAAATGGCAAATAAGAAAATTCCTTTCAAATATGCCCGGCCCGTAGAGGAGTGGCTTCAGGAGAAAGGTAACTCCCCGTTTCTTTTTCTACGTGTATTTTCATTTACGTTTACTTTATATTAAAATAATTAAGAGCAAATATTTTTTATTTTAAAATGGTTTGTATCTTTTTTTTGTGCCTTTTTTCTAAGAAGGTGTGCTTATAGGTATTTGTCTTGATCTTAAAGTTAGACTAAATAAGAATATGCATTGTTTAATGATTCTCTATTGGCCTAGTAAACATTTTCTGAATGTTTTAAATGTAAATGTTAAAACAAATTAATTGCAACATAAATTCAAATACAACAACAATGAAGCTCCTGTGTTTCAAGCAACGGGTTGTGACAGCACAGGAAATGTCATCTTGGATGAATAAGACGGCAGATAATTATTTCAAACATTAATTGCTTATCATCATGAGTCCAGCTCATTATAATCACTGAGATTACCCACAAAATTAGGATGTTTTTATTGTAATCATTTCAGCAGTAGTTGGGATGATTTTGCACTCATTTAACCAGAAATAGTTTTTTTTTCCAAATTGCTGTGATCTACACTCACCTAAAGGATTAATAGGAACACCTGTTTAATTTATCTTTAATGCAATGGTGTAATTGTGTGGGGGATGTTTTCTTGACACACTTTAGGCCCCTTAGTGCCAATTGGGCATCATTTAAATGCCACAGCCTACCTGAGCATTGTTTCTGACCATGTCCATCCCTTTAGGACCACCATGTACTCATCCTCTGATGGCTACTTCCAGCAGGATAATGCACCATGTCACAAAGCTCGAATCATTTTAAATTGGTTTCTTGAACATGACAATGAGTTCACTGTACTAAAATGGCCCCCACAGTCACCAGATCTCAACCCAATAGAGCATCTTTGGGATGTGGTGGAACGGGAGCTTGGTGCCCTGGATGTGCATCCCACAAATCTCAATCAACTGCAAGATGCTATCCTATCAATATGGGCCAACATTTTGTTGAATCAATGCCACGTAGATTTAAGGCAGTTCTGAAGGCAAAAGGGGGTCAAACACAGTATTAGTATGGTGTTCCTAATAATCCTTTAGGTGAGTGTATGTCATGCTGCAATTTTTTGGTCACACCTACACTGTCAGAAAAAAGATTTAAAACTGTACCTTTTCTGTCACTGGGGTGGTACTAAGGTTCCATTTTGTACGTTTGGAGGTACAGTATACTGTATATTAAACATTAAATAGTGTACCTTTTGGGGTATTTTACTGTACCTTAA
Source organism: Misgurnus anguillicaudatus (assembly GCF_027580225.2). Taxonomy (NCBI): domain Eukaryota; kingdom Metazoa; phylum Chordata; class Actinopteri; order Cypriniformes; family Cobitidae; genus Misgurnus; species Misgurnus anguillicaudatus. The sequence continues at coordinate 3,308,448 of NC_073343.2, read as the reverse complement.
TGATCTATTGTGTACCTTTAAAGGTACAGTTGTAAAATTTAACTTGGACAAAATTGTTCCTTAAAGGGATAGTTCACCCAAAAATGAAAATAATGTCATTAATGACTGACCCCCATGCCGCTCCAAACTCGCAAGACCTCCGCTCATCCTCCGAACACAGTTTAAGATGTTTTAGATTTAGCCCAAGAGCTTGTTGACCCTTCATTGAAAATCTATGTACGGTATACTGTCCATGTCCAGAAAGGTAATAAAATCATAATCAAAGTAGTCCGTGTGACATCAGTGGGTCAGTGTTGAAGCATCGAAAATACATTTTGGTCCAAAAATAAGAAAAATAATGACTATTCAGCATTGTCTTCTCTTCCGCATCTGTTGTGAAGTGTATGCATGTGACTAAAGTCACGTGACTGCAGTGACGTGGATGACGTGTTATCCTCAGACATGTTTGCGTGTTTTTTTTTCAAACTTACAGTGTGCGTCTCCCTCAGATTGTATACGAAACAGCTGGGGTGCACCAGATAACACGTCAGCCGCATCGTATGTCATTTGCGTCACTTCAGTCACGTGACTTTAGTCTCACGTATGCGCTTCACAACAGACGCAGAAGAGAAGACAATGCTGAATAAAGTCGTAATTTTTGTTATTTTTGGACCAAAATGTATTTTTGATGCTTCAACACATTCTAACTGACCCACTGATGTCACATGGACTATTTGGATGATGTTTTTATTACCTTTTTGGACATGGACAGGTATACCGTACGTAGATTTTCAATGAAGGGGCAACAAGCTCTCGGACTAAATATAAAACATCTTAAACTGTGTTCCGAAGATGAACGGAGGTCTTACGAGTTTGGAACGACACGATGGTGAGTCATTAATTACATTATTTTCATTTTTGGGTGAACTATCCCTTTAAGATAGGACAATAGGTCTTTAGGATATAATATTGTTCCCCTAAAAATTTCAATGGGCTGTATACCCATATAAGATACCAAATGAGCCTTTGAGGCAACCACCCTTGCAACAGAAAAAGTACAGTTTTGTACCTTTTTTATGAAAAAAATAGTTGAAAAATTATCTGTCACCCCTTCAAAAAGTATCTAGAGATTTCATATTTGTACCTCGGAGGTACATATTGGTACTAAATGTATACATATCTGTACCTAAATGGAACATACAGGACCTTTATATAGGCTACTGTCCTAGGGACAGCTTTGAACCATTTTTTGACCGTTCTTCTGACAGTGTATTAATTAGATACCTTATCATTGCAGTCAAAATAATAGCTTACTTTTATTACTAACTTTTTATTAGTCATTTAAGTATAACAAAGCACTGCTGTTTTAATCTTTATCAGACCTATTTCTCTGGCTTTTAATCATTTTGTTATTTCATGTGCCTGAGAAAAAAGTTTCTATCTCTTATAGAGACAATTACATCAAAACTTGCTTCAGCCCTCGTGGGTTTGTAGCCAGACGCATTTAGCGAGACGTAATAGGTCTGGTTTATTGTCTGGCCTTTGCAAATATTTACGACACATCTCATGGTAGAAAAATTAAGTTTGAAAAAATCAATGCATCCATTGTCTGGTGGTTGGGTGTGTTAAGTGTCCAAAACTGCTATTAGTTATGTTATCGAAGATGATATCTGGGTTCAGCCTGTACTAATGAATATTTCTGGATCTTTCTTTGCATCTTCAGGGCGGCAGCTAACAATATTCAACACCCAGGCCACGATAAGAATCGGTGGTTCGGATCGCAAGAGGCCGTTTCAGGGCCAGCTTTCCGGTCTCTACTACAATGGCCTGAAAGTGCTCAACATGGCCGCTCAGGGCAACCCCAACATCAGAATCAACGGAAGCGTGCGCCTGGTGGGTGAGGTTCCTTCGGCGGGTTCAGCCCGAACTACGGCGCTGCCTCCAGATATGTCCACCACCTTTATCGAGACCACCACTACCATGTCCACCACCACGAGAAAACACCGCACTCCACCCACAATACAGGTACGACCCCAAAGCTAATCTTGCGTGAGCAATGATGCTGGTAGTGACGATTCTCTCAGACCAATCAGTGATCTACAGTGTTTTCACTAGTATCCCAACTGAGGTGGTACTAAAAAAAGTATTGGGTACTACGTACTGTACCCAGAGGAAAGGCTCTCAAAAGTAAGCTGACCCAACCCGTGGGGTACTATGAAATGGAAAAGTGCCAATTGATACCACTAAGGTACATACTGGTACCTCAAAGGTACATATCTGTACCTAAATACCAACTTTTGTATCTTTATTTCTGAGAGTGTGCAAAAATGTCTGGTTTGCCATACCGATATATGGACAAAAATATATGAAGAGTTTGGTTCCAAAACGCGATAAACGGCATTTTTAAAAATAGTTACAGCCAAAATCAGTATTGTATCAGGTCAGTATTAAAAAGTCTATTCTTCATTTTACGCAAAATCCGATATCTGCCGTGTATTTATTCAGTCATCTTTTCTGCCTTTTTTCCAAAGCGCGATAAACGGCACTCTTCCTTCTCTGCAGAATGCAATAAATCCGCTCAACCAATCCCAGCGCACCATTCCACGCATTGTAAACAATAAGGGCGGTGCTTTGAATACACGGAATCCTAGTTTTCCTCATCTACTTTGTACTTCGTGATCAACAAACAAACAAAAACAAACTTTTAATACTTTTGATGGCATTGATAAACCTGTGGTGGTTTTGTGTGACGGGGAAGAAACGTAAGCCATCAAAAATAATTTACGTGAGAATGCACTCGAGCGAAGGAAAAATGCCGGCTGTTGCTTGTTCTCACACGACAGCATCAAGCTTCTGTCCTGCTAACACATTGACCCCAGGGGATCTTATGAAAAACTTTCCATTATTTTACTCGAAATCAACGAAAATCGAGCAGGACCAAAACATTTTATAGCTGATCGCTGTCAAAAAAGTTCAGCGACGACGTCCTACGATGACAGCAGCAATGACAGTGTTCTTAATATGACAAAGAAAGTCAAAGTGTTTTGATTAATGCCATTAATGTTTATTTTTTTAATCAGTTTATACCACTAGTCCAGTGGTTCTCAAACTTTTTCCGCGTGCGGCCCCCCTTGTGTACGGTGCATTCCTTCGCAGCCCCCCCAAAGAAAATGTATGACAAAAACTGTTCTAAAATTTAACATTTTAATTAAACAAAACATATTAAATTATACAAAAGTAGTGCTGGTGGTTAGTAGCCTTATTTTTTTAGGTTTAATTACACAGAATTCATGTTAATGAATGTATTTTATAAAATGTCATAAAACTGGGGCCCCCCTGGCACCATCTCGCGGCCCCCCTGGGGGCCCCGAACCCCAGTTTGAGAACCACTGCTCTAGTCAACTAAATGAACATAACATATGCACATTTATATATTGATTCAATAGATTTATAGCATTAAAAAAAAAATCAGTTTTTATAATAAATCTTTGAAAATCAAATTATGGATTAGATTTTTGATGTTGTTATAACCTAAAGATGCTATGTGAAAGTTTGTAAAAGAAAATAGTGGTTTTCATCTTGCCATGTTCTTGGTATAGAAAACACATTTTTACAGAAATTAGTCAAAATGGATTTATTGCGTTTTGGAACCAAACTCTTTATATACAGCACAAATCAACCATATCTGAAGTTCAGTTTATAAATAACTAAAAAAATATGCATTCAGCACAGTGGCTAAAATCTGCTAAAAATGGACACGTTTAAAAACAACATCGTGCTGACTTTAAGGCAATACTTACACCTGGCCTAACTGTGAAGCTGCCTAAGGGTTTTAATCATTTGTGATGTGGGCCAGCCAGCACTATGCCACAAATAATGCATGGCCCAGATTTACAATTCAGATAAATGGGGACATATTTTGTTGCAACACAACACAGAAAATAACTCAAAGAAATGGATTTTTATTACACAGCCTTTATGTCTCGGTTAGAATTAGTAAGTCAACATTTTTAGACTTATTAGTAATTTATTCAGTAACTTAGTAGTTTAACCCAGCAATTGATATAGCCTATTTTCCAAGCTTTGTTTTTCTATTTTGTCAATTTTGTGTATTGAATTAAATAACAATGATTTGACCAAGCCCACGTATGTCACATGCAAACTGGTAAACGCATTGCAACAACATACTCTGTGCTCATGTCAACCCATAAATATGCAAAAGACAGGTTTTGTTTCTTTTACGTGAAGTCACTCGACCAGGTGCGTTTGATTGATTTTCAAACAATATGCAAACCACTTGCTTTAAAGCGAAAACGAGGCAACCATATTGTAATAAAGTCAAGCACCTCTCTCACACGTTTTGTTTTTATGTTGTTCAAAACTGCTTATGCTACTGCCGGTTTGTGCGTTATTTCCAGTGTCCTTTAGATAAAGCTGTACGCACACTCTTGACAACCACACAGAGGACCACCCACATTAAGTTTGACCGGGAGCCAATAAAACACTGTGGTTTGGCGCAATGCGATTAGATTGGCCATTTCATAGGCATCCTGGTACAAATTGAGCCGGTGGAGGTGATATTAAAGCCATCAGTCTCTCTTGTCTCTGACACATTTTGGCAAGACACATTTATATCCCTGAAACCCCACAGTTGACCGTACAAACAAACTTGGTGTTGAGCTAATATTAAAAGAATCGGTGCTACAAACTTGGTATTCATAGCTTTAAAAAGATAGTTTAACGCAAAATTAAAATTATGTTATCATTTACTCACCCTCAAGTTGTTACAAACCTGTATACATTTATTTGTTTTGTATAGTAATCAAGCAGGAAAGAGGAGCACCATTGACTTCCATTGTATTTTTCTTTCCTACTATGGAAGTCAATAGTGCTCAAAAAAGTTTTGGTCAAAAACATTGCTAAAAATTTCTTCCTTTATGTTCAGCAAAACAAAGAAATGTATACAGGTTTAAAACAACTTGGGGGGTAAGTAATGACAAAAGATTTTATATCTATTTGAGGTAAAAAATGATTAATGTTAATAATTAATGTTTATAATGAGTCTAACAATAAAATTATGCATGTTTCAGGTATCATTTAACTTCATAATCTAATCATAGTCCCACAGCCCTGAAATCAATCAAATGTAACATCATTGCCGTCAGGAATGTTTGTGTACATTTTATGCAACAGCGATTTGCTTTTACTAAACTGATATGGCTGGTGACAGATAGGAAGCATATGTCAGATGACAGCTTGTTTTAACCTTCGGGTCAAGAGACACATGGATAGTTCATTGTTGTATTAAGATAGAGGGTGCATTCAAAACATGACCTACTTCTGTCCTAACTGTGATCTTGTGGTCCCCTTCGGATGCGGGGGTGCCAAACGTGACAGCCCAGGGCCCGTGAACAGTGCAGATGGAAATTTCCACTTACATTAAAGGCTGAAGTTGACCATATCTGACTTTAGCTGAAAACAGTTGATGCTCAGTCAAGCATCAGACGAGGTTTCAGTTGAGCACAAACAGGCAAAACGCATGCAAATGTTGCGGTACATTTGTGGCAAATAGATGTTAAAAAATACAAAACAGTAGATTGTAGTCTGATATAATGAACTTGCACCATTACAATTTGCCTGTAGAAAGCGAAAAAATTTAATAATGGCATTAGAACGTAATTTGATGATGTCACTAAATACTATTTAAAGAGTTCATGACATGTGTTTTTTAATTTGTTATTATGTTCCCTGAGGTAAACTTATAACATTACTAATAAGTGTTTTTGCTGAAAAACATACACATTGGAGTAATTTATGACAATTTTCCACCCCGTTTTGTGGGCTTCCCATTTAAAGGGATAGTTCACCAAAATATAAAAATGACCGCTTGATTTACTCACCTCAAGCCACCCACGATGTATATGATTACCTTTTTCAGACGAAAAATTGAGTTTTAACACAATCAGAGTTACGTATAGTAGAAAATGTGCTGGCTGTTCCAAGCTTTAAGGGACATTCACATTATAACGATAACTATAAAAAATATAGTTTTGAAAAGTATAGTTTTTTTTATTAAAGACAAAAGCGGAGTTCACATCATAACTATAACGATAAAGATACAACGAACGATATCGTTGTGTAATTTTCTGAGCGATTTTTCCCCCCACCTGATGAATGATAAACAATTGACAGCCAATCAAATCTATTTGAACTTTCAGTGCACGCAAACTTGAATGACAGTGGAAAAGCTCAATGCAGAGATCTATAACATAAAATTACCTCAGGTATCCAACGCTGATGCAGTTGCTGTGAAATTCACTACGTAATGCTTTTTTCCTACCACACCGACTATGCCAAAAGGTAAGATATTAAATTAGATTACACAAACTACATTCACTGTTTAGACTTACACACAGCGTGTTAAGGACATCTGCTGGTCACCCGCTGTGTAAATGCAACAAGAACAGCATATTTACATATTTTCAGTGACATGTAGACAATTGCAAGTTTTTATTAGCATAAAGTTATCGTTATGATGTGGACGCTAATATAGTTAGCGTTGTAGTTAGCGTTATATTTGTCGTTATAATGTGAACGGCCCTTTATTATGGTAGTAAATGGTGCTTATTACTTAAAGCTCAAAAAAGTCCATCCATCGTTTACTGAAGTAATCCACACGGCTCCAGTGGGTTAATAAAGGCCATTTGACAGCAATAAGTGTGATTTTGTGAGAAAAATATCAATATTTAAAACTTACAAACTAAAATTACTAGCTTCCGGTAACGGCGAGGTGTGTTTATGAGGGCTTTTCTAACATATGACGTGGGACATAGCGTTCGAGACGTAGAGACGAAATCTGATGCAAACATAAAGAGCTGGGCAAAAAACTCAATATCCTCTTGTCTAATATCAAAATCCTCTGACACTCTCTTTTAAAGGGGACATATCATGAAAATCTGACTTTTTCCATGTTTAAGTGCTATAATTGGGTCACCAGTGCTTCTATCAACCTAGAAAATGTGGATAATAATGGCCCTTAAAGGAGTAGTCCACTTTAAAGATGGGGCCCATTGACTTACCATAGTACTTTTTTCCTACTATAAAAAGTCAATGGGCCCCATCTTTAAAGTGAACTACTTCTTTAATCTGAACTATCCAACCATGGCACTGCCATTTAGTGCAGAGGTCAACTAATTTGCATTTTAAAGGACACACCCACACCTACAAAGTGCCAATTTTAACATGCTATAATAAATTATATATATTGTGTTTTGAGCTAGAACTTCACATACATACTCTGGGGACAGCAAAGATGTATTTTACATGTTAAAAAAGTTTTGTGAAATGTCCCCTTTAAATGGCCATTTTAGATTTAGTATTTCCTGACTGGCGTTTTGTTTCGCTGTCTGCACTTCAGGGTCCATCACTACATCCACCATGATCCTTGTTGCACTTAAATTTTTAGTTGAATCTACTTGAATTTACAATTAATTTAAACTTTCTTGACTAGTGAGAAGTTGCTATAAATTTAAGTTATGATGGGTATTAAAGTAATTTCAATTTTATTTTTAGAATTTTTAGCAACTCCTCACTAGTCAAGAAAGTTAAAATTAATTGTAAATTCAAGTTGATTCAACTTTTTACAGTGTGCATCATTCTGTACACTGGCGATTACACACACTCTCTTGAATGTGCGTCGGTAGTTACTGTTTTTTGTTCATATTTTAAATCCTGCCACATGCTCAATAGACCATCTCTGTATACAAACAGTCATATTGTTTTCCTCTGTTAGAGCTGATGTTTATATATTTAAAATAAAATTCTGTAGCTCAATTTGTAGAGCATTACTCTAGTAATGACTTTGATTCTCATACAGATAAAAACATAAAACTGTACAGCTTAAATGTACTGCTTAAATAAGCTGCTTTGAATACAAGTGTCTGCCAAATGCATAAATGCATGTAAATTAATTTGTGATGGTATTTTCAGTTTGCCACCTTCTTTGTTCTTCGATCCATCTTTTCTCACGTAAATTAAAGAAAATTTTAAGCATGGCACACTGAATAACTGCATAAAACTAAATGTCTGCATGGTTCTTACAGTATAGTTTAATCTTTGACTGAGTTGTAAGATATGATGAGCTTAAAATATAGCTTGAACATCTTTTCCTCTTACTACTGTATATGAAGATGAATAGAGGATTGTGGGTACTTCAATGCAATTGGCAGGAGATTTCTCATGGATTTCAATCAGTCTAGTAGGTCAACAGGCTTACGCTCATGTTTGCTTTCTCATCCTAATTTGTGCAAACAGGATCAGTAAACAAGGGTCTGTTACAGTAGGCTAAGTTAATTAATTGTGAACTAAAAACCGTGTATGCATTGTGTATGACGCTTCTATTTTTATTCTATTTCTGTCGAAACTAGAACTAAATCTGTTCATTTTATTCAGCTTAATTAAGATATGGGCTGTTGAGACGGAGAGAAGCTTTCGCGGGCCTACGTGGATCTCTTTCGAGGTTTAGTTAAGTACTTCGTGCTGTTCTTCAAACGAAGTTCTGGTGGAAAAAAGCCTAGAGAGAAAGAGACGTTTGCTTTGTTTTTTAATCATGTTTGGGAAATGTTTAGAAACTTTTGAAAGGAAAAATGAACGTGATTTCTTGTCTTCGTCTGACAAAAGAACAACTCAGAATAGTAATACAGTTTGCAATACAAGACAGGAATAATTTGCCTGAAGTTTTGCCTTTATTTACTACGCATATCCAAAGCGTGTTCCTTTTGCATCGCGCTTAAGTATGGAGTATGGAGGACCACAGTAGTCATGCAAAATGTAATAAAGAACTTCAATATTTATTAACTACCTGGACAATAAAAATAGCAAGTAATAGATTTGTTTAAAAATTCATTAATTAATCTATAAATAAATAGACAAAGTTACAAAAAAATCATTATATAACATTTTATTAAGCAATAAAATGTGAGATTATAAATTAAACATAGAAATGAAATATTAATCTATTAATAAATAGGTCAAAGTAATATAACAATTTACAAAAACAACATAAAACACTCAAAGAGTCACGGAAAAGCTAAACAGAGAGGTTAAAACGAAAAGCAAATCGAATAGCGAAAAAAAATGAGAACCATTGGGAAATGAAAACAGAAATGTTAAACGGAAATGGCCTTTTAAATGCCTAATTTAAACCTGTATTTGTAGTTCAATTTATAAATCCAGTTATTTATTTCTCTTTTTAAATCGCTTTTTGAAATACATTTTGAAATTCCATTATTTAATTAAGAATTTATAAATGCTATTTAAAATGATGAACTTATTGAGTGTTTTATGTTGTTTTTGTAAATTGTTATATTACTTTGAACTATTTATTAATAGATTAATATTTCATTTCTATGTTATATTTATAATCTCACTTTTTATTGCCAATAAAATGTTATATAATGATTTTTTTTGTAACTTTGTCTATTTATTTATAGATGAATTAATACATTTTTAAACAAATCTATTAATTGCTATTTTTATTGTCCAGGTAGTTAATAAATATTGAAGTTCTTTATTACATTTTGCATGACTCTTGTGGTCCTCCATACTGTTGGCTTTTTCCACATGAAATACAAAAGCATATATTTTCCCCTATACACTATCCCATCAATCTGTTTCTTAACGTATATAGTCTTTAAAGATGTTCATGAAGATAAATTCTGCAGCCTGATTTAATGTGCATGAAGTTGAGAAAATTGACTTTCAATTTACCTCCAGGTCTCTCATTATTTCATTAAAGCATCCGAGATCATTGGCCCGACTGGAATGATGGTAAACCGTACATACAGTATGAGAAATGAAATGGAGGAATATGTTTTCCTCATCTTTTTTAACTAATTTTTATCTTCTACATGTGAGATGATAATATGTCTTTCATGGCAGCCGTTTCATTTATATCTGCAGAGTGCAGAGGGACCTACATGTGGTCTCATATGTCCTTTCGGCTTCTAATACCTGTAGCAAGACTTTCAAGCACTTATTGGTAGTTCCATCCCCAAATCACCAAATTCTCCCCTTTGCTGAACTGCGGAAATATATTACATTTAAGGGCTCTGTGCCAGAGGGGATCAAACCCTCAGTGAGACATCACACAGGATTTTCTCCTCAAATTAGCCCACTTTCTACGGTGTTGTCATAAGCGCTCTAATTGCTTAAAATGGGATACCAGACAGCCTGATCTAATATACTGAGCATTAGAAAGGATAATGCCTATTATAATGTTGATTTTATTAATGGTCTAGCTTATATATAAATGCCTGAAAGAGTAAGGCAGGGTTTTGTCTGATGCAACCTTTAACAGTTGTCGTAAAGATGATAGCTTAAGCGATAAAAGCAGAGGTTAGGTGATAAACGTTAACTCGGAAGTCACTCAGAGAAAAAGATCCAACATAATGAACTAAAAGGTAAAGTATTTTCTTTTGCACTGCTAAATGTAATTTAAAGATGAATCACTGTTGAGTGCTAATGCAGACGGTTGGTTCATTTAATGCTCTTGTTTTAAAGTTGTAAACCTATGTGAGGCACGTATGTGGCCAATTTCAGGGAATGTTGTTTGTCACCGTACATCCGCTGTGCACAGCATCCTCTGTCTCTCGCTGTGTTGTGGTTGAGAGGACATGTCGAGAAACAAACAAATTACTTTGACACTGTGATGCACCTCAAGGAAACAACAGGATTTCTGGGCATTTAATTAAGCCGCCACTCCTGGACCCTCATAATTATCCACAATAGTAACAACTAATGGATATTTTTACATATTAATTGCTTCCTTGTGAACTAAGTGTAGATTTAGCATGCGCTTAACAGTTGTGGATGCCAGGTTTTAAATCTTATAGTTATTAATAAATAATTATCACACAACTGACCAGACTTTAGCAAAAATGTAAACGTAAATACAATAAATGTGTGCATAATTATTTAATATATGCACGCCGAGTTGCACTTTCAATGTCCGTCAGTGTCAAGTAAATTCACTCAGCAGTAACACCCCTAGGCAATGATTTTATATGTACTGTACAGTAGTGTGCAAAATCTTTGGATACCACCAGCTTTGTTGTTTTAGCAAATTTTTAATGACCATTCATATTTATTTTTTGCTCTCTTTATACGAACAAAAATGCAGGAAATATTTAAACACACAATTCCGGAAAAGTCAGTATTTAATGTGACCTTCCTTGGCACTAAACACATCTCGAACTCTTTTAAGGAGACTGAAGTCATTACATTTGAATTATACATTTTTCAATATTTTACTATGTTCTTACCTCAACTTAAATGAATTAATACATACCTATCTTTTTTTCAATGCGTACACTTTGTACAGCGCGTTGTGAATGTGTTAGCATTTAGCCTAGCCCCATTCATTCCTTACCGTGGGTTTACACCAGCCGCGTTTGAGGCGTCAAAATCGCCTCTACCGCGTCTAGTTTGCCACTTGAACATTTTGAATGCATTTGACATGCGTCAGAGCAAGATGACTGATGTTGATTGTGCATTCATCGAGAGAGTTACCAGTTTGTATTTGGTCACGTTACAATAGGGGGGAAAAAGTTTAAAAACGGCGGGAATGCTGCGGGTCGATAAACGTTATGTGACTCAAAAGTGAAATGTGTATTTACAACTTACCAGGTTGCCCAATGTCCTCACTGACAACCTTCCAAGGGAGGTCCTTTTTATTCCTGTCTCTATAGACGGTTTCAGCAGTAACAGCATAAACAAGCGGCTGTCGCAGTCTGCAGTAACTTCCGGTAAACTCTGCTAATAATAAATAACAACAAAGTCCTTTAAATGTAGTTTATTTATATAACAAGCAAAACAACAACACATAGATTACATAGGAAACCAAAACATTTGCTATTTTTGACGAGGCATTTGTTCAAGAGATCAGTTTAGCAACTAGTTAGACCATTAAAAAAACGAAACCGGAAGTAAGGTTCGGATCCAGACGTGTGTCTATAGACGGTTTCAGCAGTAACAACATAAACAAGCAGCTTTCGTGGTCATCATGTAACTTCTGGTAAACTCCGCGAAGAATAAATAACAACAAAGTCCTTTTAAAGTAGTTTATTTATATAACAAGCAAAATAAACAACACGTAGATTACATAGGAACCCAAAACATTTGTTGTTTTCGACAAGGTATTTGTTTATGAGTTCAGTTTTCAGCAACTTGTCAGACCATTAAACAAACGGAAATTGGAAGTAAAGTTTGGACCAGACGCTTATCGCGTCACCGCACGTGCCCCCATTGAAACGGTCTATAGAAATAAGAACTTGTGTCGTATAGCTCCGGGTGACTGCTCGCAGACAATATCAAGCGTTCCTCCATGTTGAATAAGTGACTCCGGGCGGGGCTGCCACCACAGCAGCAAGCAGGCTTCTGATTGGTTAACGCGGCGCGAAAATCCACCAAAGTTAAAAAATTTTAACTCGGGCGTCAGACGCAAATTCGCGTGAAACGCAAAATGCACAAACAACATCATTCGCGCGTACCGCACGTACCGTGCCAGATGCTCAATTCGCGGCATTCGCGCGAACTAGATGCGCAAATGAGACAGAATCGTGGCTACCGCGCTGCACTAAAATCGCCTCATTTGCGCCGCGAGACCTCCAGACGCACGTCATCGCGTCTTCACATTGATTTAACATTGAAATCACTTGCGCTGGACGCCTCTACCGTGGCTGGTGTAAACGCAGCATTTGGATCCAAACAGGGATGAATTTAGAAGCCACCAAACACTTCCATGTTTTCTCTATTTAAAGACTATTACATGAGTAGTTACAAGAGTAAGTATGGTGGCACAAATAAAACGTGGCGATTTAGTTTGCAGCACTTCAACCTCGGTGCGCAGTAACATCATCACTTCTGACTAATCCCCCTCTCGCTCAAACCTTCACCAATATTACTGCGCCCGAGGTTGAAGTTCTGCAAACGAAGTGCTCTTCAACCATACAATGTAGTTCTCATTTTATATCCGCTTAAAAAATCGCCACATTTTTCTGGCACCATGCTTACTCGTGTAGCTACTCATATAACGGTCTTTGGGTGGGGAGATCATGGGGGTGTTTGGTGGCTTCTGGGTTCATCCCTGTTTGGATCCTGGGGAATGATTGGGGCTGGGCAAAGGGCTAACACATTCACAACGCGCTGTACAAAGATTAAGTGCATGCATTGATTAAAGATAGGTATGTATTAATTCATCTAAGTTGAGGTAAGAACATAGTAAAATATAGAAAAACGGTGGTGTTTTCCTTTAAGAGAGCCAGCAGGTTTCTGCTACTGCACAAGTGTAAGGGGAAACACTTTAGTTTATAATTATTTAGTTTTTTTATACTGCATACACATTTCCTGTACTTTCTGTTGTATTCTAATAAAGAAATTGAGAAATAATTATATGGTGGTCACTATATCGTTGCAAAAACAACACATAGAATAGATGCATGGTGGCCTAAGACATTCACACAATTAAAAATTTGCATGCAATCTTTATCTGCACAACCCTCTTATCACAAAAGTAATGGGCTATTTTAACCAAAAGGCGGGACCTCTATTCTTACAGCCACGATATTAAGCGCTACGCGTTCTCCCAACAATAGAAATGATGTATTGTTTTATAATAAAAGCCAAATCTATGTGCTCTGGTACATCCGGCGTGCCTTCTTCATGAGAGCTGGTAAGACTGGGTACAGGGGTTAACCGCATAATCCACTGAGACGGATGAAAAAACTGTCAGCAAGGGGTGGTGAAGCAGCACTACCACAATAAAGACTAATATTTCTCCAGAGTTGTGTTTAGAATCCAATTATATGGAGGTTGGGGGCGGCCGACAGTGGCTGTGGTGCGGAGGACTGATACGTTTCAGTAGGTGCTGACGAGCCGCGTGGGAGCAGGATATGAGGCGCGGGCAAACGCCGCCATCCTAAGAGACGGCCGTCTCCATTTATTGAAATGTGCGGATGCCGTAGTTAAAAGAGCCACAGTCAGAAGACGCGAGTGCAATCTCCAGACCGTGCTGGTGTATTGAAATGTGAATCGAGTTTCACTTTACCCCAATTTATTTTTCGCTCAAGGCATGATGCTTAAAAAGCACGAGCAAGGGGAAGCTATTAGGAACGTATAGGTTTGCATTACAATGGAAGACACATTTAAGCTGAATCACCAAAGACTGTTGCACTCTTTTCCCATTTGTCATTTGGTCAGAGATGCTTGGAAACCCTTTTCATTGATTTAGAGGATCACAGCAATATCTTTATCCGATGATGAAAGGATAAAGGTTTGAAATGAAATGTAGACATTGCATCATGTTACTTGGGCTTGCTAAAAATAAAACTGATGAATGAAACCATAAACTGATGGAGACATCTGGGCAACAAGGGAGCTGTTTTCGAAAAGACATAGTGAGTTGCCTTGATGCCTACAACATCTTAAAAACATTGTGCAAGCTTAGGGTCTGATTTGCAATGCTTTAGATGGGCAAGACGCACATAGAAGACCCATTTTTTGGTTTCATAAAAAACATTTAATACCCTGTAAGACTCAAATATAGAAAAAAACTTTGAAAAAAATATTTAACCTTTTATATGTTGTTGTGAGAGTCATCTTAAGCAAAAATCAATGGGTATTGACATTTTGGTAAGTTTTTATGTTGTAATATAACAACATTGGGCTTATGGGGTAGCAGAATTGCTGTGATTTCACTCACTGTCTGAACAAATGTTAATAACATCTAAGAGTTCATTAGCAGGGTGTACTGCTTATGTAGCTCAATAACAATAGCCTATATTCTTAATATACATAATCACACAATACATAATAACCAGACAAACCATGTTCTTATGAAAAATCATTTTATTATAAAAATATGCTCAGATTGTATTTAAAAAACTAGATAAACTAAAAGAAAACTGGTATTTACTGTGTTTAGTTGAGAGGCATCACCACAATCCTTCTCATCAGTTATATCAGAGTCCCACCTCAAAGTCACTTTTTTCACATTTGGATGATATAAATGACATCATACACATTGTAGATAAGACAGTCCTGGCTAGTAGAATTCTGAAATAAAAAACACACAGATTATTTCCATGCTTATTAATCTTGATGCAAATCAATTCCAATCACATTTATACATTTTAAAGGATTCACCCATTCCACAGAATTCACACAACACTTTCTGGCAAGCTTATTGTTCTCTATTTATAATGCTAATATCACCTATACCCCCCACCCCACATTCCAGAACATTATCACCTGGCCCTCATGCAGCAAACAGATGTTTGATCAAACAAATCCCAGACAAGAAAACAGGACCAGCAAAGAATATTTTATAAACAATAAGATACAGATAGTTTAAAATATTGCCACATAAATACTTTCAAATTCTCAAATAAATAATTAATTTCCTATAAACGTATTAAATACTCTTAAAACTGTGATTAAAACTCAAAATAGACATTTAACATCAATATTATATTTTGTTGCTACAAAAAATTATTTAACATTTTTAACAGTTTAGAAGTACAGAAAATTCATGTAATGTGCAAGGTGCACAGGTAAATTTTTGCTACCCTTCAGACCCAACGTTGTAAAATTACAACATTGACATAACAAGATTAAAATCTAAAATCATCAAAACATTTAGCTGTATCTTAAAATCTGCTTGATCTAGACGCATAACTAATCACAGAAAAAATATTTTAGGCATTTTACTTACGTGATTGTTGATTTATTTAGTCCAGTTAAAAAGGTTATGTTCTTCAAGGCAGGTTTGCAGGTTTTTTAAGTTCACAGCCAAGAAAACAAACCTATTTACAAAGTCTACCTTTTAAAATCATTGCAGGGTTAAACATTAAAACTTTTTAGTTGTGTAAATGTGGTTTTAAAGAGAAAAAACATGTACAGGTATACTTTATTAGATTTTAAACTGATGTTGTAATATAAAAACCTAGGGTTAACATCCAAAAAACCTTTCACAAAAGGTTCTTTGTATTGAGAAATTATTTTTTAGATTATGAAAATATATGAAAATATGATTTTTGCAGTGCATTATGGGATTGCTTTTACCAAGTATTAATGCAATGTCACTACTAAAGTTGCACCAATTGAGGTATCTTGCAAGGCTGTGTATGTCACTTACCTATCTTAGATCAACTCCATATATACATATGGTATCACCGAAGACATATTAATGTTCAAAACTTTATTCCTCATCTCATGAGGACAAATTTCTCATATTCTGATATCTGTCTGGGTAATGAAGTCAGCCTGGTAGATGCTCTCTAAACTCAGTTTTCCTGTCTCAGTCTTCCGTCTCTATCTTCGTCTTTCAACACACCTCTTCGTCCCCCAAGGCCATTTTCATCCCTCTTCAAATTAAACTGGCACACCATAATAAAAGACGCCACTTTAGATTTGAATCTATAATTGAAACAAACTGTGTATTGCTTTCTACTTTTAGCCAGGACACAAAGAGGAGTGTTCAGCGAGCTAGTTTGTCATAAGGTCCCGAGCGACCTTGCCCTCCTCAGCTCGAGAGTGATTAAAGATAAGGTGCGAGACCGTTACCGTGTAAACAGGAAGATGAACGACGGCTGTTTGAAAGCTCCAGCGTCGCTCACGACGATTACACTTCGCCGTGCGGCACTAAAGAAGTTACGAGTACATTACAGAATGAAGTGTTATGGACGGAGGTGGCTGCGGGCCATACTGGTAAAAAGAGGTAAAGTGGGCTCACTTAGATCTGTAAGTCAAACAGTTACAGTATGTGAAATATATGTGAGGTTAAATAGAAATGGAACAAAGATAGGATTTAGTAAATGTTGCATCTACTGATTTAATCGGACAATGGAAGATCTCAGCCCACTTCATAGAGTACAAGTCAATGTCAACAAGTTCTAGTCACTGTTCTTTCACAGTAACATTTATTATAGTACTTCTATTGTAGGTTAACTGTATACTGTCATATTAAAAATAAATCGTTAAAAAAAAAGTTCAGGTAACACTTAAATTTTTTTTATTTTTTAACATTAGTAAATGAATTAGCTAACATGAAATAACAACAAGCAATGCAGTTTACCAGCTTTGTTAATGTTTGTTTATGGGTCAGTGACGTGACGTTAATTATTTTGTGTCCGTATTGATAAATTAAATGTAAAAGGGTTAAAATTTTAAAATAAATTAGCAGATTTCTTGCATACATTCGCTTTTTTGAGGACCAAGTCAAAAATTTCTGGGTTTATTTCATTTTGAAAGAATATTTGGTGGATAATTGCAAAAATATCAATGTGGTGTAACCGGACTGTGTCAATTGGTGTAACTTGTATTTTATTTAAATAATAATATAAATATATTCATAAAAAATGTGGAATAAAATATAATCATATAGTTTAGTGTAATATGATTTTTTTACACACATCGTTTGTCAAAGACTATTTATAAAACAGAGCTGTTTTCAGCATATGTCAGGACAAATATTACAAAAATGCATTAAAATTTAAATTTAGATATAACTAATAAAATGAAATTTTTAAAGGTTTTTTATGATGATAATGCTTACATGCCATCAAGTTGGATAATTTTTTTTATATTTCTCATTATTTGGGGCAATTGGTGCTTACACCTTTTGACATTTTCAGGTCCAGTCTTAACTTTCATTAAAATTGTGCAAATGTATTTTTTATTGCATAAAATGAACATAAATACACTGTGCATTGAAATAAACCTGATGCATGCTTTTAAAACAAGTTTAAAAAATATATTTCTCATCTTGTCAAACCGTTTTTGTCACCGGTTCATTCTTCATTTAACCATTAACTTTGATTTTAAAATGAATTGGTAAATGCTGAAATTAATATGAACTAAGATTAATAAATGTTATAGAAGGTATTGTTCATTGTTAGTTTAAGTTAACTTATGCATTAACTAATGTTAACAAATGAAGAGTCATCTTGTCACTTTCTTGGTATAGAAAACACGTTTTTACCGAAATTTGTCAAAATGGATTTATTGCGTTTTGGAACCAAACTCTTCAAATACATCCTTGCTGTAGTATACCATATGTTTTTATAAAATTCATTAAATTAAATCTTTTTTTTTGTAATGTTTAAAGATTAAATTTAAAAACACATAAGGTCACAGGCAAACCCAGTACTGATACTAATATTAACTTCAACCTTTTTGTAAGCAAGGGCTATCATAATGCATAAAAAAATCTGGAGGGTTATTCTGATTTTTATAGTCTACTCAAAACTTTTTTGTTTAACTTGTTAATTTAACTTGTTGATATGTTTTATCATTGTTTAAAATGTTAACATGCATAAAAGAAGCCAAGCTAATATAAAATATGAAATAAAAATATTACATTTGAGGCTATTAATGGAATGTGCTTTGGTGGGCAACTCACAAACTCTTTTGTTGAAAACCACTGGCTTAAATGACTTAGCATTGATTTCTGAGAAAAATTCTGACTACGCTATTTAAGGAAAATCACTTAAATCACCGTCATCTTTAAATTTTGCACAATAAAGATATGTGCGATAAGACGTCAAATGGCTGTCATCTGACAGGAGGAGCTCTGAATCGTTCTGAAACCGATCTTCTCCCTTCTTATTGATTCAGTTTGTAATACAAGCTGTTCACTCCTTGTACTGCCAAAGTGGAGATAGACGTGATAAAATCAAGGCCAGAGAGACCCACAGGAGGGATGAAGGAAGATGAATATATGACAGTCAGTCAGCAAACTTTTGTTTTAATGTCTGCTTGCGTCTGGCTCCTGTTTTAAAGCAACACAGAATCATTTATGGGCATGAAGACAGCTGGATATTTTCTTTAATGCAGCATTTAGCTCTAAAATCTGATTGGATGAGAGATGTTTGAAGAGACTGGGCCACTGGAATGCTTCATTGCTTTGTTTCCCTCAGTCTCAAGTGCGATTTATACTTCTGCGTAGGACCTACGACATAACCTTTATGCCATAGGTTACGCATCAGTTTTCATTTATACTTCTGCGTCATTGTTCTACAATTACACATGCTGGTCGCTAGCAGGCATTGTCCATGGACATGTTAACTCTTTCCCTGCCATTGGAGAGTGATCTCGTCAATTAAGAGAAAACATTTGCATGAAAAATGTTCCTAAAAGGCATTTTGTGAAACTTTTGTGAAAATCAGTCTACCCCATAGGCTTTGCGACTTTGCTACAGTGTATTGAATTGGGCTTAAGTAATCGTTACTGTTATTACTGTGAAAAAGCGACTCGTTTTTTCTTACTGAGGAATCATTCAGTGCAACAGCCCTTAAAGGTGCAGTGTGTAAATGTTAGCGGCATCTAGTGGTGAGGTTGTGAATTGCAACCAACAGCTCAGTCCACTGCTCACCCCTCGCTTTTGAAACGCACAGAGAAGCTACGGTAGCCGCCACTGGTAAAACATTTTATTGTCGGAGACAACTTAGCAAAAAATGTTTGTCTATTAAGGGCTTCTGTAGAAACATGGCAGCACAAAATGGTGACTTCCACGTAAGGGGCCCCTCGGTGTGTGTAGATAAAAACGTATCATTCTAAGGTAATAAAAACATAACGGGTCATTATAAAAAGGTCTTTATACACCCATATTAATATAGTTTTGTATATTATTTTGCATTTCTGTCAAGGGATCCTTTTAAAAATTACACACTGCACCTTTAATATGATTTGTGCAATTACTTGTGCATCTATTACAAAATATGTTTGTGTATTAAAGTACATTTAAATTTGTCTAAACCATTTCTAAATATGATTGTTTGAATACCTTTTATAAGCAGGTTATATTTTAGTCACAGGCTACAATGGCAGACATGAACAATATTTCTCAAGGAGGTGAGAAACTTTACACCTCCCACAAGCAGCTGAATACTGCGATTTGGAAAAAAACATTTTTAATGCAACATATTTCTGAGAGTCCAATGTTCAGCTCTGTTTTCCTCACCACTTTATTGCTGTAACTTAGTTCATTGAAAAATTAATTTATTAGATCTGTCTGATTAAATCACTCTTATTCATTCAATTTTTCCTACACTGGACTATTTGCCTGCTTTAAATCTAAAAATATTTCAAAATTAATTTTAAAATTAACTCCATTTTACCTCCAAGAAAAAAAATGCAATAAAAACACTATTGTAAATTTTCATTTAGGTAAATATCTGTTAAAACATCTGCATTACCATTGTTTTTATGATCGTGATTTCATCATCACCACTGTTCCCATTATTATGATGTCAGCATCACCACTGTTTCCAGGGATTGTGGTGTCAGCATCACCTCTGCTCCCAATGATTACTCTATAAGGTCAGCATCACCTCTGTTTCCCTTATTATGATGTCAGTGTCACTACCATTCCCATTATTATGATGTAAGCATTAGCACTATTCCCATGATTATGATGTCAGCATCACTGCTGTTTCCATGATTATGGTGTGAGCATTAGACAACAGTGATTCTTTGCATCTTCAAAACAAAACCTCTGCGTCTTAAAACATGTTGAGCATGCTTGAACCTTAAGTCAGAAAGGGCATAAAAACATGACAGCAACTTTCTAAATCTACGAGATTATTCTAGTGTCAGCACTTCCCCTGGTGCTGTATAATCGATTAGGGCTCCTGTGAAATTAATGCTCTGGCTTCTGTATGTACTGCAAATCACAAGCTTGCTTCTACAGTATATCAACAGGATTTACATCCGCAGGCCTTTGGCAGAGGATATGCTAATCCAGTAGTGTATGCAGTTCAGCTAAACTTGACTTAGCATGACACAAAATATCATTGTTAATATTTGCTCGTCCTTTCAAGGAAAATTAAGATTTTTGATCACTTGAAATTTTGATACAGTAAGTTATTTCCACATTCTTCCTTTTAAGCATTAAGTGAAGATAAAGAGAAACATGCATTTCTTTTATGTGAATAAAGAACGGCAGGTGTGCCAGAACTGACTGGTACTTTCTAATAGGTTATCTATGTTAATGGAGTCTCGCTGTGTGTTCATATTGCACTTATTTCAGTGCTATAAATGAAATGCCATGTGTTGTTCGCATGCTGCTCTCTGACCTCAATTAAATAACCCTGCAAGAAAAGCCAAATGAAAAGAAATGATTCAATAGAAATAGCTATGTCATAGGTCAACAGGTCAGCCGCACTAAATTTGTATAGCTTTTTATCAAGCACTGAAACTATTAAGCTTTCACACCTTTTGTATTAAAAGGTTTTGTATGAAGTCACTGCTTTTCTACAAGACTCTCTAAAGAGTCTTTAAACATGAGGAAAGCCTTATTGATGAATTAATGAACCGTGTCAGCTCTTTAGGTTTTATTAGAATACATTTTTTCTAGCTAGCTTGTTTTAGGTTCAAACATAAGAGCAGTTTTGCACAACATGTTCAATTTTATTATGGTGACTGCTATTTGGGATACAAATAGAAAGAAAAATGTGCCATAACACCATATGGGCCCCAAATAGAGCTTTCTCTATTCATGACATTTTAAAGTTGTATTCTGAGAAAAGTTGATTAGCTTCAAAAAATGGGCATGAAACATAATGCCCACAGGCAAAGATGGCAGACTAGAAACTGCTATTAAGATGAATCTTAGCTTTCTCTGGACTTCCTAGCATAAGCCCACCACTTATTGCCAAGTCTTCATAAACATACCAGCAGGGCCGGCCCATCCAACAGGCAGTGCAGGCGATTGCCTGGGGCCCCACGACAAGAAGAAGGCCCTCCAAGCATATAAATAAATTTGTCAGTACACAGACCGCATTGACGCGATCAGCAGGCAATATGCGCTGCATGCACATGGACCTTATTGCTTAACATAGGGATCACAAAAACTATATGTGAAGGGATTAATAACAGCATAAACTTTTCACACAATAATAAACAGTAAAATGTCAATAAATACAAATGTCTGCATTAGTATGTGATGCCAAGCACTAAAATCTCTATTTTTTACTAGTTTATCAGAATAATTTACGTTTGTTTGTCTTGTAGCTCATTTCAGAAGTCTTTGAGCAGACTCTGTATAATCTCATTTAAAAAAAACTTTCTTTTTTCACAAACTTCCTCCGAATAACCAAATTCGCCCTAATTGAGATGCTGGCCTCTGCCGCTCTTTCCTTCTGTACTTCCCTCCTGCTTTCTGTACCCAGTAGGATACTGGCACGGCTCGCCCGGCTTGTCAGTTATCTCTGAGCAGAGCCATGGTAAATATCCTGCATTGATTAGGCAGATTTGCATGGCCTCTAGGCAGAGAGATGAATGCTAACCAACATCCATAACGTCACAGGCCCAAAATACCATTTCGCCCTGCAGCTGCAGAGATGAGACGGACCGAATAGGCAAAGAAGGTAATTGGTGCTGGATGCTTTGTGGAAAGTGTCCTGGAAGTTGTTAAGCTTGCCACATTTACTTTAGCTGTATAGTGACGTATCTCTGTCCCCTTCTTTTTTTTAAGGATGACTTTCTTTAGCAGAGGTGCCATATTGGTCTCCTATAAATTTTAATACAAGTTGCACACTTTAGTGGAAATAGACTTAAGGGCCGTTTACCTGCACAGGTCCATTTTTGGAGGCCCGCTCCCGCCCGTACCCGCAAATTTCAGCACCAGATCCGACCCGACACCCGTTGTTGTTACATAGTATTCAATTTGTTGTTACATAGTATTTCTGTGCCACTTCGCCAGGATTCCTACAAGTTTCTGAAATTTTTTTCGATTACAGGTCCAACTGACGTTTCAGGGGTTTCTATACGTATCACTTCTTTATATGGGCACTTCCCCCGAAAAAAAACCCCGCCCACCCGTCAATCAGCGGGAGACGCTAGAACTTATAAACATTCACATCACGCGACAGCTTTGTTTAATTTCAAAAGTCAACAATGGCACGAATGAAGATGTGTGTTTTGGGATGTAAGGAGAAGAAATCCAGCCTTATGGAAACAATGGATATAGTTTATTATCCAGGGTAGCAGCAGAGTTTTGCATGCGTGTTTGATGCGCTCGATTTTCCGAACCGGGTCCCTAGTTGCATGTGGTAAGACAGACTTTTGTCTTATGTTGTAAATATGCGCGTGCATATTATATAAATGACACGAACATGTAATGAATCATAAGTTATAAGTGTTGCATGACTCGTACTCGCTCCACCCGCGGTAGTAACTCCTCCTTCTTCATTTTTTCTACGTGATCGGAAAGATTCGGTAAAGCTAATCTTTCTTTTATAAATCTGATTAAACTAAAGACTCTTCGGAGATAAAAAGGATGTCATACTACTCTATAGGTACTCCAGATTAACATCAGAAATGCAGAAACAGCGTGTGTTACATGAGCTTTAAAAAAAATGTAAAAAATAGTTATTGTTATCATTGTTATAATGTGAATGGCCATTTATAGTGCATTTAATCCATACATTTTTATTTTATATGTATCTGTGTTTCCTCAGCTTCGAACCAATGAACTTTGCAATGCCGACGCAAATGCTGCCCCATTCCTGTTTTGTATTTTCGATCACAATTCTGGCTTCAAACCACTTACAATGTAAACAACCTTTTCACGTTTTTGAATAGAATGTGAACAATGCAGGGATTTTTGTCTCTCTCCAGACTAGCCAGCTTTGATGTGGCTTGGATGATGATAGTCACAGTGAGATTATCTCAGTAGAGCTGAAGTCTGCAACAATCAAAGGATCAGGACTGCAGAGCTTGCGCTGCACCTGCTGTTGTAGAAAATAGGAATAGAAATTTTGCATATGCAATGAAAGTTTTACAGTGCATTTTAAAATTGTATGAAAACCTATTTATTTAGCCGGTTTTTCAGCTCTTATTGCTTGTCCCGAAGCTTGATTTTTATTTATTAGCTTTCATGTTTTACAAAAACATTCATCTTTATTCCAATTACATTGTAAGCTGTTTATTGTTTACTGGTTTAGTCCCCAAGGTCTGAAATGTCCACTGAATATGCCTGTATTATAATTTTGTTGTTTCATAGGCATTTGGCACACAAATCTTGAGAGTTGTTTCTCTTACACAGACTATTCTTGAAACTCAAGAGAAAAATACAAGCCCCTGCCTATAATGACCTTTACCATGTCAAGGTAGAATAATCAGGTTTCACTCTGTCTTTGCCTCAGCAGGCCGGCAGACAGCTCACTAAAACTCAGTACACACCAGAGCGGCTCATTTTCACCTGGGCAGATGGATAGCTGGTCCACAGGGCTCTGTCATCTACAATTATGTAGTCCCCTGCACAGCTGCATAGTTGTATTATTCAAGTGTCACATCTTTCAGCTGTGAAAGATGAAGTTATGGTTCATTCAGTATGTTGACAAAACTCTGAAAATGCAAATTTGCACAAATTTTAGGTGGACAAAAAATTATGTAACATGTAGAAATAATTTTCAGGTACACAAAAGTACAAGGTGTAAAAGTGCACACATTGTTTTCTATGAGTATGCGCACACCGGCGCCGACAGGTGGCGCCTTTCCGCGGCGCCCAACTTTGACTCAGGATGTTGCTCAAATCCCTGTCGCACCACAGAGCACCAGTCACATAGTTTAACATTAAATAACATCGTATTTGTCCCAAATCATTAATAAATACCATTGGCTGCAAATGTATATTTTGCATTTTGAAGTAGACCCTATCTGACTAAGCTCGCGCTTATTAATGTGCACTTCCGGTTTACAATACCTCCGAGTTGTCCTAGACGTAGTCTCGCGTAGCCAGACCTTCAATACTGAAGGTCTGGTGTTTTTCGCTGCTTTTTCTGGACAAAGCCCGCCCATGAGCTGTTTGACCGACATGTCAAACAACCAATCACAGTTTGTTTCATCTAGCGTCACGTTTCGGACTCCCCACAATCACGAGCCGGCTGGCAACAATTCAGTTATTGAAATAACCAGCCGCAACCAAATAGCATCTAAATAAACAACATTACGCACCATAGAACAACATTGTGCACTTCATCAACAGCCACACCAATGAGACGCTCCCGTTAAACATCTGTTTGAAACATATCTCTCCACTTTTTAACACCTACAAGCAATTCAGGAGAACCAAACTTTTTCACTCCACTAACTGCCTCAAGCAAAACTCTTGGACGTCTTTTAGGGAGTTTATGCCGCAAACTTTGCATATTTTTGAGAATCCAATGGTAAGATGATCACGATAACTGGTCATTATTAACCACGTGAACACGACTGATTTTCTTCCTCAATGGAACGTCAGAGCTTTGTTTTCCAGGGACCAAAACTGATCGCGTCTCGTGGAAATCCGGTTTATTTCAACCAATCAAAGACGACTTTAACATTCTCACAGGGTTTCCAGAAAAGTGTACGAAAAACATCAGACGTTCAGCCAACAGTTTGTGGGCGTGACGTCTGAGGCTGAGACTATCCTAGACGTGACTTGACCCGGCACTGAGCTGCGTGTCCGGTGTGCGACCCCCTTAAGAGCACACTCACATTATCCAAGCCATATTTCATATACCTTCTCAAGAAATAATAATTTAATCTAAAATAAGAAATTTAATTAAGATTAGTTGTTCTGGGCCAATAAAACATTTAAATATCAAATTAGCATTTTTTATATATTTAATACTTTAAAAATATACAAACAAATGTTTACTTTAACCAGGATTTCAATTTATCTCAACTTACAGTTGTGCGTAGCACTTCCCCATCCTCCGCCATTGTTTTGCCGCAATGACTTTTGGGGCATAAATCGATTTCTGCACTTGATGCATCATTGATATAAAGAACACATCCGGGTATTTTAATGCATCCTCTCATCTGTACTTGGGTCAATGACGTGACGCTAATTATTTTGTGTCCGTATGGATAAATGTAAAAGGGTTCAAATAAATTTGCAGATTACTTGCATACATTTTCTTTTTTGAGGAACAAGTCTAAAATTTCTGGTTTTATTTTATTTTCAAAGAATATTTGGGGGATAATTGCAAAAATGTCAATGTGGTGTAACCGGTCTGTGTCAATTAGTATTTTTTCGAATTCAAATATAAATATATTCATAAAAAATGTGGAATAAAATAATCATCTAGTTTAGTGTAATATGATTTTTTTACACACATTGTTACATCATTTGTCAAAGATTATTTAGAAAACAGAGCTGTTTTAGCGTGTCAGGACAAATATTACAAAAACGCTTTCAAATTTACATTAAGAAATGACTAATTAAATGATATTTTAAAATTATATATTTTTTGATGATTACGCATACATGCCATCAAGGTGGATACAATATTTAATATTTCTTATTCCTTGGCACAATTGATGGTTACACCATTTGACATTTTTGGGTCCAATCAGTCTTAACTTACGTAAAAATGGTACAAATTTATTTTTTAATTGCATAAAATTAACATAAATACACTGTGCATTGAATAAACCTGATGCATGCTTTTAAAACAAGTTTAAAAAAAATTATTTCTCATCTTGCCAAACCGTTTTTGTCACTGACCCACTAGCATCCTTGAGAATTAGAATTGAACTTTGACGGTTAATAATGACGTAGAGCGAGAACACAAGGACGCAAGATTGCTGAAGAACGCATATTGAGAAACAGCCCTGTGTAATTATATTTTAGAAAAATCAGGCTACTAACCAACAGAACTATGTTGTATTATTTAATGTTTTTTTCAAATTCTAAGTTTGAGATTGTTTAATGTCATGAAGTAACTTTGGAGGGGGCACGAAGGGACTCATCCTGCACGGGGTGGGGGGTGGTGGCGCATGCCAAAAGTCTAAGAACCACTGATTTAACCCAACAGCAAGGTTTGTCCATTTTTCACCCAACCAGGGGTTGAAACAACCCAGTATTTATTTATTTATTTAATTGTATTATTTTTTGTGTACCGTTTGCTTTTATTTTTTTATTGCCATATTTTGGTCATTAAAGTTACAATCATCATTATTTCGATAAAATTATTATTAGAGAAAATTATTTAGAGGTAAATGCCCCTGAAAAGTCAGCTTATTATTATTATTATTTAAAAAAAAAATTTTTGGCCAAACACATTGTTACTTAAATGTGTAATTTTCTTTAAGACTGAAAAATATGGTGGATTTTTGCGGATTTGCTTATCTGTCAGACATCATGGTGTATTACATGCTGAGCTTTGTGAAAAGTGAAAAAATAAGCTAATCTTCCAGGAGTAAAATATTAAGTTCCCGTCACCGTGGGGCTGAGGGAGGATTAGGCTCCTCTGCAGAGATGAATGTTGAAAGCTTATATACCACAGAAACACATTCTCATTGTTAGTATATGAGCTATTTTCTCATTTCCAGCAAAAGCATCAATAAATGTGTATAAAATGACATAATGCAGTAGATCTTACTGTATTGTTAGCCCTTTAGCAATACTGAGGTTGTGTTATTGTGAAAAAGATACACAGCTTTTGAGATATTTAGCACTGTTAACATATTCTGTGCTAACAGATTCAAGGATTTGAAAGTGTACATGCTATATTTGTCAACAGAAAGCTTTAGATGTGCATGTATGCACAAACACACATTCTTCAAGTATTTTGTGTCTGGTGCGTTTAATACTGAACATCAGCCGAGGGTTGGAGTGGTTTATTACATTAAATACTGCATTTTGCAGTCATTCAAAAGTGGAAACTCGAGATAATTTCACATTTTCCCTGCGATCAGTCAATTACGTTTCTTATTGCTGCGTGCATCTGTGATCTCCGTCTCTCCTTTCAGCCATAAAAATGAGTTGTGTGCCACACTAAATATAAATTCAATGAATAATTTTATGTTTACGCAAAACGATATTGCACACAGCTTTTCTGCGGAGAGCCGGCCCTGCCTGGTCTGATGTGCATTCAAATGCATCTTTGCACGCAGTATTTTAAAACCCTCATTCCAATACTGGGATAAAGAAAATATAATAAATTCTTTACTGGCTAAGTCCAAGAAGAATATATGGGGGAAAATGTGTTATTATGCCGTCAGACCTAATCATATTTATGGCCCTGTGCTTTCACCTGCGAGAACGCTTTCTATTGCTCCCTGCGTTATTTAAAATTTCATAAACTCGGTCAACGACAGTACTTATTTTGTCCCACATTCTAATCTGCCCCTAATAAAGACATGCCAAGCGGAGGCTGTGAAAAACGAGCTGGGTGCAGCGTGTGGCATGAGTAACGGAGAGCAGCGCAGATAAATCACAGTTGTAGACACGCAGATAATCTTGGACTGCTGCTGTGTGTTTGGTCCTTTCCTCTCAACCGCAGTGATATACAGTGATGGGAAATCCATGCAGACTTTCGAAAAGGCGAGATGGAGGTGACTCGCATAAATGTTTGACGTGAGCAGTTTTTCAAAATAAAAGTTTTTATCTTCCGAGTTTGGAATTGAGACGAGCACAGTAAACTCAATATCTGTCTATGGTGAACTACTATTTATGGACAATAAAATAATGATTTGTTGAATCTATATCCGTGGACTGTTTGGTTATGATGTGAGCGTAGAGAAGAACTGGAATCAGGATTGTAATTATTTTGTATCTTTTTAATCGTGAACCTGAAGTAGGTTTAATGTGTAACATTCTGCGCTGTCAGAAAAAAATGGTCCAAAAATGGCCCATAGCTGTCACTGGGGTGGTACCAGTGGTGTAGTGCAGGGTATGCGACGGTATACAGAGTATTCTCACTTTTTAATTAGAAAGCATGGGGTATATACCCACTTTTAAAAATTCATAATAATTTCATAACAATAGCCTCTTTCACACAGTAATTCTGGTAAATTACCATGAATTTACCAGAATGAATTTACCAGTAAATACAAAAATGTGCTGTTCACACATGCAGTGACGTTCCGTCTTTTTACCAGTAAGACATCATTCACACATCAGTATCAAAATACCGGTAAACTCGGAGAGAAAGCGGAAATTACCTGTGGCGCGCGGCCGGCGAGCTCCGTCCGTGTCGTATTTGTAAACGGCGGGTTATGACTTAATATCCACGGTCCGTATTTTGTTGTTTTCACATCTGTGGCAAACGGTCGCGAAGTTGCTCGTGACCAAACAACATTGCGTTAGGCGGCGTCAAACGGAACCTGCGCGTTTGCACATTAGGCTTCACAGATGGTGTGCTAAGGACGTCGGCAATTTGGCAATTAGATGGTAAGCTGTTTTAAACAACTTTGGTGAAGAAATCTGGATGTTAACTTCAGGTGTGCTCGACTTTTAACGTGTGTGGAAACGTCCGTAAACAGTCTGGGGGAAACCGCGTCACCTGTATAAAAAACTTTCTGATTGGCCCGCCCGATCTGTCAGCGCGGTCTGACGTCATCTAAATGCCGGTAATGCTATATTTTTCGTTCACACACAGCGCTTACCGGTAAATTACCGTTAATCTTACAACCTGTCTTACTGGTAAATTGGGAGCACTGATTTACCAGAAAGGTTCTGTTCACACATGACATGTTAACTGCAATTTACCAGTAAATTACCAGTAAAGACTGTATGTGTGAAAGGGACTATTCCTTACACTGAGGAGTCAAGCAGCAGAAGTTAAGTAATAATACTAGCCTATTTTGGAGTGAACTAAATATGCAAGACTATAGTCTTACATTAAATCACAGGGTGTTCAACCTTAGTTGATGGGGTGTAAATTAAAAAGTACACCCTTGTACCAAAAGAGTTAATATTAGTACCTCGAAGTTAGATTTTGGTACCAAAGAGTGCATATTAGTGTATCAAAGATGCCTATTTGTGACCCGCTTTGGCAAAATGAGTCTGAAGTCGCAACGTTCCATTTTAAGATATGGACCGATAATGTGGAAAAACAATAAAATAATCAAAAAATAATAATAATTGCTAATTTCAAAGAACAGACATTCAAAAATAATTTCCCAAAGTTTCATAGTCCAGATAATTGAATAAAGATATTTAAATGACGAAAAAGTTTTACTAAATTAGCTGGAAATGAACATTGCTTTTCTCAAATCCTCTCGTCACCTCGGAGCATTTCCCGGGTATCCCCTGAAACAATTTTTCCATCAAAAATTTAGCACTTCGGTTTAATCTTTCTGATTTTAGTAAATCTTTGTAAAAGTGCCTTTTAAAATATTTGTTTAAATAAATACTTGTATATCTAAATACTTATTATATATACAATAATTTGAGCTTCAGTCTGGTTTACTGTAATAGCATTTATATATGTTAATGTCTTTGGTCAAATTAAGCTGTAGAATAAATAATTTATCCCTGTTTAAAATGCAATGGATTTTGAAAGATCTACAAAAAATGGACAAAAAACTTTAAAAGCAATTTTCTCGGGTTTTCAGTTGGAAAAAGAGGGCAGACGACCATAATTCAAATGTTTATATCTTTAAAACCATTCAAGGTATGACTTCAACTAAGATATCATTTGAAAGCTTATGATCTCTTCTTTCCATTTGATACCAAATCTCAATTTTGAAATTTGGGTCACTGTGACTCATTTTGCTGGATCAGGTCACATTTGGTACCAAATGAACACATATCTGTAACTAAATGGTAGATATTAGGAACTTTTGAAAGGGTACTGTCCCAGTGACAGTTTGGGCAAATTTTTTGACCATTTTGTCTGACAGTGTAGTGTACGTGATCACAATGATGCTGACAAAGTGAAATAAACGCTTCAGTAATATTATCCAATATTAGTCAAGCGTGGGTGTTCATCATACGTTGCAGCATATGCCATGCCTGCAAGGGGACTATTTTCGGCTGCTACGTAATATCATTGCGCCTCTTGCAGCCATGTTACAGCAGCTGTAGTTACATCGTGTACTAAGACCGACAGAAAATTAAAAGTTGCAATTTTCTAGGCAGATGTGGCTATGAACTATACTCTCAGTCTGGTGTAATAATCAAGGACTTTGCTGCTGTAACATTGCTGCAGCAGGCGTAGTGATATAACGCACTGCCCGAAAATAGTCCCCTGCCATTGAAAGTTACTAAGGAGACTATTTTCGGCTGCTGCGTAATATCATTGCGTCTGCTGCAGCCATCTTACTGCAGCGAAGTCTTATCGAAGTCTTATTTCTTATATAAGAGTATAGTTCCTAGCCATATCTGCCTAGAAAATCGCAACTTTTAATTTCTGTCGGTCTTAGTACACAATGTTACTACAGAAGAGTCAAGTTTTAAATAGGAAAAATATCCAAACTCTTTAGTTATTTTTAAGCGCCATGCTAATGGTCTAATCAGATTCAATGGATTATGCTAAGCTATACTAAAAGTGGTAGCGCCAGACCCGGAGATCAGCTGAATGGATTCCAAAAAGGTACAAATCAAATGTTTAACTCTAGCGAAGCTGGAAAATGAGCATATTTTCAAAAAAGTGGAGTGTACCTTTAATATAAGGGTATTGTTTTGTTCAAAGTTACATGTGTTGCATGGTTTTAATATTAACATCCTATATTTAACATTGTAAAATAAATGCTGTAACACTATTGTGCGACTGGGTTACCACCTGTTTCTGGACTCACATAGTCAAAAAATGCCTTCTACTGCATTAAGTTTGTCTCTTGTGTGTGTCTCTTGTTCTGTTTTTGTGTTTCTCGTCTGATCGTAGACCACAGATGAAATGGTCTCATCGGCGGAATGTTCCAGTGACGATGAAGACTTTGCGGAGTGCGAAGGACATGCAGGTGGGCTAGGTCAGTTGAATTTTGCTTGCCTCTCTGTGGTGACGTTTCATTTGCAACTGAGGATCAGATCCTCAAAGCATCGCCTCCCCCCCCATGGATAGTAAAAGTGTAACTTCCCGTCCAATCCAACCCATGTACACCAAAACAGAGACATGGATATATTAGGATACCATTATAAATATAATAGGTATGCATTTCTAATTCTTAGTCCATTCTGTAGCATAGAATCTAACCATCTCCCCCTCCCAAACTTTTATTAAGAGCTACACTTGGCCATGGGGTTTTCCGAAGTGGTTAACATGGTCACACTGATTACTAATTTTGTCCCCAATGCTTGCAATGAGAGCATATGTACAAAGTTAGTACAGAAAAGTGACATGTTCTCTGCATTGATGCTTCAAAATGTATCATACTGAAGTTTTGTCTGTCATGTGATAGTGGACTGCGTTTTCGCATATGATACATTTTGAGATTTCTCTTGAACTTTGCTTTCAGCCAAACAGTAGAGTGATATCTATCAGATTAATTGCTTTTGAAGCAGTCTTTTCTGTTGCGTTTCCTCATTTCAAGAGGCTTGATCTAAATTAACTTTCTTTATAGAGAACAGATATCATCGAATTTCTGTGTAGAAATTTTTGTTTTGTGTCGTTATGCTTATTTTTATCGATATCATTTTGCCTCAGTGTGAACAAGTTGTTCTGCTAATTTTTTCCAACCCAAATATGAAAAATACGATTCAGTAATTAGACAGAGATATCGAGAAAGAAGGAGAGAGGTTTGAGAGAAGTCTGCGGCTTTTTGTAACATAATGATATCTTTGAAGAAACAGTCGGTCGTGTCTCTGTGAAAGATGTAAATGTATGATTGCAATTATAGTTACTTAATTGAAATGTTATACTTTAACACAGCATGATTCCAATCAGAGATCTACTTTTATCATTTTATAAATTTGCAAAGCCAACAGTTTATATTAATTGGGTGTTTTTTCTTTTAAGAAGGATTTGTCCCAGGGGTCGATTTATATTAAAAGTAGCCAATTTTTACAAAGAAATACACTGTAAAAAAATTCTGTAGAAATTACAGTATTACTGGGTATAACTGGCAACTAGATGCCAGTAACTTACTGTAGATTTTACATTTATATTATTTACTGGCAACAGTTTGTTCAAAGTTAAATGAACATGAAACATTTTCAGTCTTTATCTTCTACAGTAAGTTACTGGCAACCAGCTGCATAATTACAGCTATTTTTTACAGTGTAGCTATAGTAAAGCTAAACTCTAAATGTTTACTTTGTAGATCTTATTGTTTTCCGCGGGTAAACTTTTTTTTATTCACACTGCCATATATGTGACCCTGGACCACACAACCACACAGAAAAATCTTTGTTGCACTTAAATTTTAAACAACTTGAATTAATAAGTAATTTCTACTTTTTTTGACTATTGAGGAGTTGGTATAAATAAAAATAAACAAAACAAAGTTGAATGTGCTTAAGTTATTACAACTTAATTTTTATAATTCATGGCAACTTCTTACTAGTCAAAAAAAAGTTAAAAATTAGTTATTCATTGAAGTTGCTTAAACTTAAACATTTAGGTGCAACAAGACATTTTGTACAATATAAATTACAACTTAAAATGTTTAAGTTTAATCAAATTAAAAGTACAAGTTTTAACTTTCTTGACTAGTAAGAAGTTGCTTGAAATTGTATAAAAATGTTTAAATAACTGGTAACACTTTACAAAAAGGTTTATAATGTATTAGCCAACATGAACAAACCATGAACAATACATTTGTTACAGTATTTATTAATCTTTGTTAATTTTATTTAATTGAAATAAAGCTTTTAATTGTTTGTTCATGTTAGTTCACAGTGCATTAACATTAACAAAATTTTAATAAAGTATTAGTAATTGTTGAAATTAACATTAACAAAGATTAATAAATGCTGTTTAAGTGCAGTGTGTAGTTAACTAATGTTAACTAATCAACCTTATTATAAAGTGGTACCAAATAACTTATACTATTTAAATAACACATATTACTAAAAATAAATCAATTTTTTCAGTATGATCTCACGCAAGTTGTGTTATAGTCACAAAAAAAGTTATTTGTTTGTGTCCATGGCACGAAGTTCGGCTGTTTTCGTGCCTTGGGCATGATTGTCTTTCGTGTCACTCAGCACGAATTTCTATGAGTGGTTTTTCGTGTCCGTGGCACGACTTTCTTTTTCGAGTCATTTTATGTATTGTTTTTTCCTTTTTTAAATCATTGTCGCTTGGGGTTGGGGTTAGATTTGGGGTTTGGGTTATGTTGTACTTTTATGTACTTTTGGTTTCTACGTGTATTTCTTCCGCTTTTAAAATTATTTTCACCTGAAGTTGGGTTTGGAGTTGGGGTTTGGGTTAGGATGTCTAAATAGCTAACAGAAAGTGATTCGAACCCCAACCCCTAGGGACAACGGTAAGAAAATAGGAAGAAAACAATGAAAAAATACATAAATGGCACGAAAATACAATGTCGTGCCACGGACACAAAAAAATATTTGTGGAAGTTCGTGCAGGTGACACGAAAAGGACATTTGTGCTCGGGGCAGGACAGGGGCTGGGTTTCGTGCCATGGACACCAATAAATGAATCACATTTTTCAAAACTTTCCGTGAGATCAGTCTGGATTTTTTATACATTTACTGTAGGAAATGTACAAAATATCTTAGCGAAACATGATTTTTACTTAATATCCTTATGATTTTTGGCATTAAAAAAAATTAATTGTGGGCTATTGCTACAAATATACCCGTGCGACTTATAACTGGTTTTGTGGTCCAGGGTCACATACGTGTCTATAGTTGGAGAAACTAAAATTTTGTCCAATTCTGATAAATGGCCAAGCACATAACAAGAAGATCAAATCATATTCAAAGCCCAATGCCATTTCACAGCCTGTTAGTTTTATCTATTGCCTATAAGGTGGGCGCAGAAGCGTACAACATGTTTATAGTGTCCCATCTGATGAAATTGGTATATGGTTATGTTTTCACCTAGACACGACAGGCTAGCAATCTGCTTTTAAACCAGTTGTGACCCTCGGCAATTCTCTCAAATGTCAATCCCAATTTCTTCCAAATGACAGTCATCAGGTTAGCGGTTTGAGAACAATATCCATCTTTCGTAAATCTTTATGTACTCATAAAGAAAGCTATTGACAGGGTCCCAATCATCCAGTCACGTTTACACAGAAATTCATGCCATTTCTAACCTCTACATCAGGTGATGTGAAACTGCATGAAACATTATCGCTGCAGGGGTCCGTCCTCATATTTTCTGTAGAGAGTATTCTGTACCGCATGTGTGGAGTACTACTCCTCTTAATTTCATACGCTTGTTCGTTGTCTTTCGATAAAGTCCTCATTTTATTTACCAGCTATCCAAAAGCAAC
Organism: Misgurnus anguillicaudatus; assembly: GCF_027580225.2. Classification (NCBI taxonomy): domain Eukaryota; kingdom Metazoa; phylum Chordata; class Actinopteri; order Cypriniformes; family Cobitidae; genus Misgurnus; species Misgurnus anguillicaudatus. The sequence continues at coordinate 3,273,294 of NC_073343.2, read as the reverse complement.
ATTCATGTCATCTCGCCTCATCTTGTTCCGCATGATGTTTTGGTGTTGAAATCGATTTTTCGTCCATTCTTCTCAAGCATCTGTGGCATCAGGCTTGACCTGTCCTTGATCTCTGATTAACAAAGCAAATAACAGGCAACTAAAAATCTTTTCTTGCCATCAAAAGAAGTGGAGTAATCTTAAGAAAGTTGTGTTAAAAGAATGACCAGCACCCTTGAATCCCTCTCCCCTGCGCTTTTGCAAAGCCGTTCTGCATATGAAGTAATTTTTTAATGCAGATGGCACAGAAAGAGTTTTATTGCCACAAACTGTACGCTTCTTAACATCATGCTTTCTCAAGCAGTCATTTGTGGCATGTAAAATGGTAGCTGCTAGCCAGTGTCATTTTCTCGATTACCGTTTCATTATTCAGTGCATGGCACCATTATTTGTACTTAACGCATATCTTTATTGACAGACTAACCTGTAGTGCTGTATGTTTAGGCACCATCGCTCAGCTTATGGATGCATAGATTTCTGCTGCATTTTCTGTATTCATGTTTCTGTCTATCAATCTGTCTCTGTGTTGATGTGTTGTCATGTGATTCTGTTCTCTGTTTGCAAAATGGTTTGATTTTCCCTTTTTATCTGGAATTCCATAGGAGGGCTTATGCACTTAAAATCTTCTTATCTAAAAGTTGATGTCTACATACAAACTGCCTAAATAATATTTCTATCATGTAAAGTGGTATAGGTATATTTTAGGAGTAAACAATGTCCCCAAAATGTGCATTCATACTAAAGTAGTGTTAAATAGCTATCATTTCAGTGTTTAAAATGAGTGCGTTCCTCTCTGAGAAAGTGAAAAGGTGAAGTGAATTTAAAATTGAGGCCAAAAAGTCTCCAGGGACTGAATTATCTGGGCAACCGATGCATCTTATACTCTTGTATTTCAAAGTTGAGTCTATATATTCAGGGTCAGTGTGATGTATTCACTCTAAAGTTGTCTTACAAATCCATGTCAGCATGTAGTATAACACTAATCAGTTTTAAAGGTTAGGCTACATCTCTGCAGTTCTGCAGTCAGTTGAGTCAGTTCAAGTGTTTTATTTAAAGTGCAACAAAAAATGACAAAATAAACTTGCTTGTTGCACTTATTTTAACTAAATAATGTATGTAGTTTTGTGATAATTCTTATATCAAATATTACTTTCTTTATGGATTTTGGGGCTTTTATATGCGTTATATACACTGTCAAAAAAAAAAGGTTTAAAACAACACCTTTTTCTGCCACTGGGGTGGTACCCTCAATGGTTAATTTTTTTTACCTTCATGGGTATACAACACATTAAAATGTTGTCCTTTTTAGGGTACAATACCTACACAATTTTTATACACTGTCTGTGTAATGTTATTTTAGCGTTGACCTGCCTGGGGGACTATGGATGAAAACTAGCCTTTGGCTAAATCCGGTACAGTACATTAAATGGTAATTTTATGTTAAAAATTGTGCATGGTCCCATTATGAATAAATAAAAAAGTACAACTTAAAAAGTTACTTCAATTGCTAACACCTAAATATGTAAGTCTATTTAACTTACATTTTTCACATAAAGTGAAAAGTAATTTTAATTAATTTTTATTAAACTTTTTATTTTGCAAGGACAATAAAATTTGTTGGTTCTACTTTAAAAAAAAGTTACCGGGTTGCTTTAAAATGTTGAGTTAATTCAACTTAAAAATCTTAGTTAATTAAAAAATGGTGTAAAATTTTATTTTTAAAGGTGCAGTGTGTAAATTTTAGCAGCATCTAGTGGTGAGGCTGCGAATTGCAACCACCGGCTCAGTCTACTGCTCACCCCTCGCTTTTGAAACGCATAGCAAGAGAAGCTACAGTAGCCGCCACCGAAAAAACATGTCATCATCGCAGACAACTTAATAAAAAAAGTTTGTCCGCTAAGGGCTTCTGTAGAAACACAAAATGGCTTACACACGCGTTGTTTTTAACACAGGGCTGGGTAACTATTGGACAGAACACATTTCTGGGTTAAAATTACCCAAATAATGGGTTGTTTTAACCCAACTGCTGGGTTGTTTCAACATGGTTGATTAACAATAACCCGCAGTTGGGTAAAAACAACCCATTATTTGGGTCTTTTTAACCCAGATATGTGTTCTGTCCAGTGGTTGCCCAGCCCTGGGTTAAAAACACCCAATATTTTTAGAGTGTAAGGTGACTCTTGGTGTATGTAAATAAAAATCTATAATTCAAAGGTAATAAAAACATAACTGTTTATAATAACAAATGTCTTTATATACCCCTGATAATATAGTTCTGTATATTATTTTGCAATTCTGTCAAGAGATCCTTTTAAAAATTACACACTGCACTTTTAAAGTTGAATTAACTCAAAATTTGAGGCGGACCGGTAACTTAGTTTTTTAATTAAACATTTTTTTACAGTGAATTGTGTACCTTTAAGGACACAAAATTAAAAGTTAGGGGAACAATTGTACCTTTAACGGCGCATTCACACGGGGCGTCAGCGTTAACGCTTCCCATTCACTTTTAATGGGTGACGTCATGATTTGCCAAACTGAATTGTGGATCCGTCGGCGCCGCGTCAGTGCCGTTGCTCGCGGCAGAAGTTAAACATTTCACAACTTTTCAAGCGGCAACGCTTGCGTCAGCCAATCAGATCGCCTTATGCAAATAACCTAGGCAGAGCCAGCCAATTACGTTTATGGAAGAACGGAGCATGTGTAGCGGCCACTGTGATTGGCTGTTGGCCACGCTTCAGACAAGCCTTCCGTTAAGCGTTAACGCTGACGCCCCGTGTGAATGCGCCGTGAAGGTACACAATACACTGTAAATCTTTGCTGCCTTAAATTTTTTGTTGAATCGGCTCAGATTTGCAGGTCGTGTCAACTTACTAGTGTTTATCTTGACAAGAGATGAGTTGCTACAACTTATAAAAAGTTGAATTTTTCAACTATATTTTATAAGTTATAACAACTCATCTGTAGATATAACAACTCATCTCTGGTCAAGATAAATAATAGTAAGTTGAAATGACTTGTAAATCTGAGTTGGTTCAACAAGGGATTTGAGAAAGCAAAGATTTTTTACAATGTAGGTCTTTAAAGTACAGTAATGTACTCAGAAAGGAACAACATTGTGTTGTGTTTTGTGTACCTGGCTGTAAAGGTACAAAACAGAACCTTCGGGTACCACCCCAGCAACAGAAGAGCTACAGTTTTTTTCTGACAGTGTACTGTGGTTCAGGCTATTTTTAAATATAGAATTACAAAGAATCAAACCCAGATTCATAGAAGTATTTCCCATTTTTCATTGGTGCTTCAGTTTAACTCGATTATAAATGAATAACTGGTGGAATAAAAGAATGCATCCTGTGTGAAAATCCTACCTTAGATGACAAACAGTGATTAAAAGGTGACATTGAAGTGATTAAAAGTATTTATTGTGTTAATTAATTAGCATATGTAAATTATTTGACTACAATTTGTTTCAAATGCAACGGAGAAGAAAGGCTTCAGCATCCCTGACTAAAATGAAACGCCTGTTAAAGCTGAAGAATTTCCAGTGAAATTTATTTTTGTACTAACTGTAACTGATGCATTCGTCTTTCTTATATGAACAGCAGGTGGCATTATATGCTACACTCATAGTTTCAGACTCTCATAATACAAAGAATTCTCTAAAGATAAGGGAAATGCAAGTGTAGCTTGTTTATGCCATGATGATTGAACCCAAGTGAGAATCTTTGGACTCAAAAGCAATTAGATTCCATCCGAATGCATGAAATTGGAATAAAGGTAGAACAAAGGAAGAATGGTTTGGATAGGAAAGACCGTATTGCTCAGCCCTATCCTGCACCAGAAGGGGTGGGCTTTGCTTTTATCACGGTCCAGCAGGTGACTGTTCAGCATTTGAGCTACTGTTTAATTATCTATCCATAGTGGGACCAGAGATAAGAACACACAAGACATCTCACATTGAAAGACACCTCTTGTGTGTGAACAGTTTCAATACCCTTCTTTGCAAATAGTTTGTGTTACCTTGTGTGCATTTTAATGGGGCACATTACTTCACAGTTTAGTTGCTTAGTAGGTTTTAAAGACGCACTTAGCTCAGGTTCAGACTCGAGACTGGGTACGGTTACATGACAATGATTGTACTAATAATGGAAATTTTTTTGTAGACACAAGAACATTGTCAGAGTGATCCCCGTTTACACAGATCCACAAAAACAACTAAAAATGCTGTATAAGGGGCCGTTCACATATCGTGTCTTTTGCACGCTCAAGTTTGTTATTTCAAATGTAGGCGGCGGTTTGCGCGCTCATAATAGAAGCGGTGTGGCCGTGGCGCGCACGCAGTGTGATGCGCTATTTTTTTTCCAGGCACGTCCGCACCGCATTGAGCTAAAAACATCTCAACTTTTCAGAATGCCGCAAGCACACCAAAGGTCATGTGACAAGAACCTATGCACCTAGTGTTTTCCTCATGTTTTTAGGCGTGACATGTGAACTGCCCCTTATGCGTTGCAGGCCAGTAGTTGGTGATGTTACTTTGTAAAGACATTCCTCAGTCAGTCAAGACTCCAAAGGCATTTTGCAGTTTTGTTTGAAAGAGGTAGGTTTATTACAAGGTTTACTATAAAGCAGAACACTTTTATAAACTTTGTTGGAGAGATGTTAAAGGGACGCTCCACTTTTTTTAATAAGTGTGATCATTTTCCAGCTCCCCTGGAGTTGAACGTTGGATTTTTGCCATTTTGGAGTCCATTCAGCTGATCTCCGGGTCTGGCGGTGGCACTTTTGGCGTGGCTTGGCGTGGTCCATTGAGTCTGATTAGACCGACTGGCATGGTGCTAAAAAATTAACCGGGGAGTTTCGATATTTTAAGCTTGACCCATCTGTGGTTACATCGTGTGCTGGGACCGGCGGAAAAATACAAGTTGCAATTTTCTATGCAGATATGGCTAAGAACTATACTCTCATTCTGGCGTAATAATCATGAACTTTGCTGATGTAACATGGCTAAAGGAGGCGCAATAATATTACGCACTGCCCGAAAATGGTCCTCTTCTATTTAAAGTAACCAAGGGGACTATTTTGGGATGCTACGTAAAATCATTGCCTAGAAAATTGCAACTTTTTGATTTTACGTCGGTCTTGGTGCACGGTGTAACTGCGGAAGAGTCACGTTTTAAATCAAAAAAATATATCGAAACTCTTTGGTTATTTCTTGGCGCAGTGCTGATGGTCTGGTCAGATTCAATGAATTATGCTGAGGGTGGTACTGCTAGACCCGGAGATCAGCTGAATGGATTCCAAAATGGTAAAAATCTATTGTTTAACTCCAGGGGAGCTGGAAGATGGGCATGTTTTCAAAAAAGTGGAGTGTCCCTTTAAAAAGCTTTATACAAAAATAATAATGATCTTCTTTAAGGGAAATTCTGTCATCAGTTACGCTCATGTTGTTTTATACATATATGAGTTTTTCTTTTGTGTTGAACAGAAGGGAAGATATTTTTTTGATATTTTAATAAATGATGGTGGGCACGCGGTTGATGGTACCCATTGACTTCCATAGTATTTGTTTTTCCTAATATGTAAGTCAATGGGTGCCGTCAGCGGTGTTCTTGCCATCATTCATCAGAATATCTTCTTTTCTGTTCAACAGAATAGAGAAACTCACAGATTCAGAACAACATGAAGATGAGTAAATAATGACAGAAGCTTCATTTTTGGGTGAACTATCCCTTTAACAATTGCTCTTACATCAGCCAAACCAGGAAAATATTTTTTACACCAACCGACTGCGTTCTGCTGTTCAATAGACACAGATCTCCACAAAAGCACAACAAGTGCTCTCTAATCTATCCATTTATACATCTTGCAAAAACGTGCCTGTATGCTAGCTAATTATAAAATGCTTATCATGAGCATAAAAGTTACACTTTAGTAACAATAACATCATGCGTATGCTACAATATGTTGGAACGAATAGTTTTAATTCAGTCAGTCTGGTGGTGCGCAAAACAAGAAAAATTAAAGCGTCAAGAGTTGTCATAACTCAAACAAACAAGCTCTGATGGTCACGTAGCCGTACAATTTCATTTAGAAGAAAATTGTGCGTCTCTCACCGTTGATTGAACATTGACTCATGTTCAATCAGACCCCTGCCTGTATAGGAATGTCAAGATTTCCCAGCATGCAATGTTCTAGAATGTTGGATAAAATAACTAGAGAAACATATACTGCAGAATAGTTTCGTTTGATTGTTAAACCTTTGGGGAGTTTAGGCTTCACACTGAGTTTAATCATATACATGTATTCATAGAAAGGGAAAATTTTCAGTTCAAATAAATGTTGTGGACAATTTATAAACCAAATATGTATTACAAAAATAAATACTTTATTTAATTATTAGATTATAGACAAAATGAAAGACTCATAAATCAGAAATTTAACCCAAAACATCCAGATTTTTGTATTGCTAACCCTCTTGTGGAATTCCTCAGTCAATTCTCTTTTGCTTTTGAACCAAAGTCTGTAGGTACAAACGTGGTCATGGATGTCATTTGAAAGCAGTTTGTTCACATATAATGACTTCAGATGATTGGTATAAAAACCCTGCTATTTAAAATTCACAAACAAACGAACATCTGTGACCTACAGGCCCTGGTTAAAAGGCTTCACTGACCCCAGTTAACTTTTGATGTCCGATTTGACCCCCAGCTTGCTGTATTGTTCGTCTACTTTCCCTAAATGCAACTTAGTTTACGCATGCGTCAACATCTTGCAGTAAAAAAGAAAATTAACCCATTTTCAGCCAATTTTCCTCTCTCTTGACATACATCCAGACTGCACGCCTGTTACATGTTTAAGACTAACAATGACAGATATATTTGTCTCCGGGTCACATGACAGAGGAAGCAGTTGTCTGTTAAACTGTCCCTCTGGATTGTGTCTGTTTTATAGTTTGTGCATCTGGTTGTAGTGTGTGAAAATTAGAATTGCTTTGTTCTTTCGTCTCTGGGAATTTTGTCTCTTTATAATTTATACACACTCAAATCAATTTCATTTTTTGTTGGTTCCCATTTTTGAATAGCTGAATTTTTGGGCTTCGAAATTAGTGCTGAATTTTTTGCCTATAGATGTGAATATCAAATCACAATTATCATTAATTTGATAACATGTTTTTTGGTCTTCTTCTTAAGATTTGGAACAAATTCAGTGAAATTTCCATGTGCTTAAATGTCTTAAAGTCTACACAAATTGCAACAAAACCAATTTATGCTTAAACTCGCATGCAAAAACACACTAGTTTTTTTTTTTTTAAGATTTCAAAAGGCACATGGACATCATTGAAAAGGTTCCAGATCTATTTCTTGTTTTTTTTCAAATTCTGCAGTGATCTTGATAAACAATTGACTTTTAAAGAATGTTTCAAAACTGCATGGCGAATAAGTTGCAGTTTAGGGTTTGTCAGATTGTCAGTGTTAGAGTTTTGTTCTTTTTCGTAGATGGGCATGTATATGCTCATTGTTTGTATATCCCCATCCCTTCCTTACAGCCAAAAACGTTAATGCTGCCCGACCGCTTCGTACTGCCTATACATGGACATGGCAACTGACTTACACAATCACCCCCATCATTATCATCTCCTATGTAGTATGTTCATAGGTCCGACACCCTTCTCACAACGCCCCTCCCCTTCCCCCTTTAGCTATGGTCAAATATGTACAGTCATCCATTCACTCAAACCTGAAGATTTAATCCAATCTAAGCAAAAAGTTTAATTACTAGAATGTAGATATTTATTTAACAAAAAAGAAATGCTATATAAATCAATGGCTCTAATATGTACAGTTTTTGTAAGAAAACTGGATTATTTATCAAAGTAATGACAAAACAGAATAATGGTGAAGTTTATTTTTCATGTTACGTGGTGTGGATGTATGTGTTGTTGCCTCCCTGTATTCTCTCTCTCATGTGGGAAGAAAAGTATATATAAATATATATCTAACCAGAAACACGATAACCAGTCACTTTGTTTTCACAAGAAAATAACTGTCCGAGAACATTCTTACACAACTTTCTTTTGTACGTTTTTTTCTTCATGCCAAAATCATGCGAGCAATTTGTTGATGTAAGTTGACAAAACTTGGTATGCCTTTACGTTTTCTAATGTTGATAATGTTAATAATTTGCTTGTTTAAATGTACTGTATAGTATAGTATGTATTTTGAGATCAAAAGTTGCTAAATACTGTATTTATATTGCCTGTTTGTCAAGTATAGTACAGTTTGCTACGATAACTTGTGGTATTGGCTTTATTTTTGTTATCATTTAAGTCTGCCCTTTAATATTAAGATTTTTTTCTCTTTAAATTTGTTTTTTTTGCAAGTCCTTTGGTATGTATATATATGGCTGATGGCAGTTTTGTCTTACAGTCGCAATGGCAGTTGCAAAATAAGATTATGGAAATGTTAAACAAAGCTATTTTTGTTTATATATTAATCTTAGCACAGCAGATAAGACTGAGATGTTTTTTTATTTAAGTTTTTTATTAAATTGTCACCGTCAGTAATATCTGGGCATCTCAGTGGCTGTAAACAAGAATAACATACAGTAACTTTCTATGTGAACAACTTAGTCTATCTAAGTGTTTGTATCCCAATCACCGAAGTTTCAGATAAATAATTTTGGCCTATTTAGAAAGATCGTCTTTATTTTTCACATTTTAAAATGATAAACACTTTAATGTCCATAGCAATTCCAATTGTTTCTTTCTTTATATTTGTACTGAATTACTTATTAATAAAATGTTTCTTTTAGTCTTAGGCCCATAAAAACAAACTATATCCATTAAGTAACTGTGTTTAATATTATTCAGCTGTCATTGCACAGTGAAGAAGAATAACTGCCATTAGGAAAGCCATTCAAAAGGCATGAGTTAGTGTGCTGCTGGGGAGCCAGATCTTTCTTCATATATAATGTATATATGTATATACAAACAGACACACAGACAGACAGACGGACAAATTACGTTCTTCTTGGATATACTGTATGTGACCCAGGACCACAAAACCAGTCATAAGTAATGTTGAGGGTAACGCATTACAAGTAACGCACATTACGTAATAATATTACTTTTCTGAAGTAACGAGTAAAGTAACGCAGAACTTTATAAATGTACACATTAATATTTGAGTTACTTTCTAAAAAAAGTAATGCAAGTTATTTTTCAGTTTAATTAATTCAGTTTAAAAATAAAATAATGTACTGAATTAAACTGAACATATTACCGTAAAATTATGCGCCTGAGCGTGAACAGTTTGAGTCGGAAACGGAGATGGCAGGCCAGCGCTTGACATTTTTGCGATCATAAAAAACACTTGCAAGGCCTGATGAAAGAGATCAAGCCTCAGCCAAGTAAGAAAAAGTTACTTAAAGGTAACGTAAGCATTACTTTCCATGAAAAGTAACTAAGTAACGCAATTAGTTACTTTTTTGGGGAGTAACTTAATATTGTAATGTATTACTTTTAAAAGTAACTTTCCCCAATACTGGTCATAAGTAGCACGGGTATATTTGAAGCAATAGCCAACAATATATTATATTCATTAAATCATTAGGATATTAAGTAAAGATCATGTTCCATGAAAATATTTCGTAAATTTCCTACCGTAAATATATCAAAAAATGTATGTATCATTAGTAATATGTGTTGCTAAGAACTTAATTTCGACAACTTTAAAGGCGATTTTATTAATATTTAGATTTTTTTGGCACCCTTAGATTCGAGATTTTCAAGTATCGTCTGGAGTATTTTTAAGTCGCTCCGGAGTATAAGGCGCATCAGTCAAAAATGCGTTTTGAAGAGGAAAAACATATATAAGTCGCAGCGGACTATACGTCGGGTTTATTTAGAAAATGATTTCACAAAATCCAAGCGGAAGAACATACATTAAAGGCGCTCTAAGCGAATCTGTGTGACCTCACTTTTTGTTGATGTTTGAACTGTTTTCAAACAAACAGAGCATAGCTATATCCTCCCCCTCCCTTCCGTGCTTTCATGAACGCGCCCAACCCCCACCTCCAAATCCTTCTTGTCATTTATTGGCTGGAACACTTTATGTTTCGTGGTGGTAGGTTTGGCCACTTTGTTTTTATTGCAGTTTGTAGAGCCTGGGCTGTCTACAGAGATCGCGTTTTTAACAGTTTGATCAGCGGTCAGGCAGCAAGCAAATAGTGAGGGGATGTTTGCTGTATGTAACAAAAAATGTTTTATGGTCTAATACGCGTGAATTCGGTTAGAGCACCTTTAAATCTGGAAAGGCAATTCAGCTTAACAATAGCACAAAGTAGCAGGCTGAATAGGTGTCCGTACATGTTAAAGTAACATAAACAGTTATGTACATGATACACAATAGCATACAGATAACAGGATAAGCCAAATCAAACTCAAAAAGGTCCCAAAGTCATTCCGCATAACTGAACCCATTGAATTACATAAATACAGGAAGCAGTATAGAGCGGACTCTCGCGGCTGTAGACGGTAATGGTTTTGCTTGGTTCATATAAAATAATTTTGACTTATAAGTCACACCTGACTATAAGTTCCAAAACCCACCAAATTATGAAAAAAGTGCGACTTATAGTCATACATCAAAGAAAAGCGTATTTATTCAGCTTATAGATTGTTTAAATATTCATTTTAATTTTTTTTATGACTGGTTTTGTGGTCCTGGGTCATATATAAGCTTTTGAGATACAATTTGCCTAGGTCACATATTAGGTGAGGCAACTCACCTCATATTTTATGTAAAAGAAAGAAATGTTTCTTTATTTGATTCATTTGAACATCTGAGCTATAAGACTTTTCACACAATGACTGCGTTTACATGCAGCCAATAACCCCGTTCAAATCCGGAATATTAGCAATAACCCGGTCGCGCACGTCCATGTAAACACCGGCAAAAACACGAATATGCTCATATTCCTGTTTTTAAAATCCGAATATTACCCCTGGGTTACCCCTTTTCTAACCCAAAATTTTGGTCATGTAAACGCGTATAATGTCTGTGTCAGATCCTAGCTCACCAACACAATCTCATGGTAGTTTGTGCGGATTTTACAAGGTAAACATACGTTTTGGTACATTTGGTACTATTTACTTCGTACAAATTCCCTTACTTCATCGTCGCCCAGTCAGTCAGTGCAGTGTTTTGTTTATGAAAGTGCCTTCTAACTTAACCAAGGCATGTCTAATCACCTTTTGTACAATACTGTATTTATTATATATAAAAATCACAGAATATCAGGGGAAAATACATCGGTGTTGCTTTTAAGAACCAGCAAATTTCATGCAAACGTTGGATTTGAGTGTACTTGCTTACCTCCTTTTACCATCTACCAAATTTGTTAGTCATGCAAAATATTTAAAATAACATTCAAACGTTTCCGTGAAGCATTAAGCAGTTTCAGATCATTCGAGAAAGACTCTGGCTCACCCACAAAGACCTCTCGAGTCCTTTTGATGCATACGTATTAATAGTTACGTTCTTGGTTATGAAATATCATTTGGCTTTTGTCTTTTCGTTTCTTTTGGTTTTCTTTATAGAAGCCTTGTATGCGTTAGCAGTCTCTTTTATCTTTTACGAATTACCGTGCGGTCTCGCTGACGTTTCCTAACCTGCCCTCCGTGTCTGTGTCTCAATTGTAGGAGGTGAATTAGTTATCCCAGTACTTGTAAAGGACCCCTTAGAGCTCCCCTCTGTAGCCAGTCGTACACCCTCCATCCCCTTTCCCCCAACCCTCCGCCCCCACCTCACCATTATTGAGACCACCAAAGAGTCCCTGTCCATGGCCACTGAGGCGGGGGTACCTTGCTTGTCGGACCAAGGCAGCGATGAATGTGATGATGATGATGGCTTGGTGATATCTGGGTATGGCTCTGGGGAAACGTACGACTCTAACCTGCCCCCTACCGATGACGAAGATTTTTACACCACCTTCTCCTTGGTAACAGATAAGACCTTGTCTTCGTCGGCCTTTGAAGGTGGCTACAAAGCTCACGCGCCTAAGTGGGGATCCAAGGACTTTAGCCCTAACAAAGTCTCCGATTCTGGTAGGACATCCACTACCACGTCTCATTCCCCCAAGTTGAGCCGCTCCACTTCCACGCCACCCAAACCGCCTGCAGGCAAAATGAATCACAGGGAGCTAAAGCCCCAGCCCGACATAGTCTTGCTTCCATTGCCCACTTCCTATGAGGTAGACAACACAAAGCTGAAGAGCCCATTAATAACCTCCCCCATGTTCCGTAATGTACCCACAGCAATCCCCACGGAGCCGGGCATCAGGCGGGTTCCGGGGGCCTCGGAGGTGGTCCGTGAATCTAGCAGCACCACCGGAATGGTCGTCGGGATAGTGGCTGCTGCCGCTTTATGCATCCTAATTCTCCTGTACGCCATGTATAAGTACAGAAACAGGGACGAGGGATCCTACCAAGTTGACGAGACAAGGAATTACATAACCAACTCGGCACAGAGCAATGGAGCAGTGATGAAGGACAAGCAGCAGAGCGTAAAAGGCGGCAGCAAGAAACAGAAAAACAAAGACAAGGAGTACTACGTGTGAGGACGAACGTTCCCAAACCTTTCCGAGGCAAAGAAAGAGAGACCAACAGATACACGCAACAGAACATTGAACTATTGGGAGCTGCGCCGAGAGATACGGCGCCAGAAACCCTGTGCTGAGACTGCGGTAAACTCTCACGCGAACTGTACCATAAAGCACACTTACTACCGTAAGCATACCGAGAAGGTAAATAGCAACATTAGTGACCTTATTCCTCTATATGGTCGGAGACGTTATCAGTGTAGAAAATTCCACAGCTACATTATAATCCTAAGTGACTTTTAGAGGTGTGTGATCCTTGGCGTAAATATCATTTCTTTTTTCCTTTTTTTGTGTAATTCTGTAAAAAGAAGAGAAAGTTATATCGGCCATATCAAGCATGTAAGAGACAGAGTCGGGACCGAAAAATCACGAGTGATGAAAGAAGACTCCTGCCAACAAAATACATATATATATATATATATAAAAAAGTATATAAATATATATATATATGAGAGATTTGTATTGTTTATACATTACATGTGGTGTCTTATCATTTCTGCAAAAAGAAAAAACTGTCTTATCTGCTAAAGACAGGTCACTAAGACTCTGCCAGCACAGCACTGTTAACGAATGGTCATTTTTGAATTGTACAAGCAACTGTAATATTGAAAACGTGCGAGTTCTGAGAAAGACGGTGAAGTTTCCTTGTCTGATTGTAGTGCATGCCATGCCATCCCTCGCTTCGATATACGATGTTCAACATCGTCAATCACCGGGCCAATCCCACCATCAGCTCTCTCTCGTCCCTTACGTCAGCAACAAGGGAACACGTTTTGGTTTCTTTGCAGCCAGTTGCTGTCGGAACTTTTTCAACCGTATGTATGTTGGTCCATATGCTCTCGTCTCTTTTATATAAAGCTGTCTGGTGCAGACTGGCACAATGCTCTGATACTGTTAAAGGATGTCTATACGAAAATAAATTTCATGTGAAAAGTGTGAAGAATTTTATCTGTTGTCACAGTCGACTGTGTCGAACAACAAATTTGTTTACATATTTTATTACATGATAGCGGTTGTACTTTGTAGGTAGATGATGTACATACAAACCTAAGTTGTATTTTTTTTAGTAATTCTATTGTACAGAGAGATCATTTGATTTATCAGTGTGTATTCATGAAGAAAAATCTATTCATGTGAACGAAAACATACAGACGTTTTGTAAGGAAAAGAAGAGAATATTGTTAGATTAGAGGTCTAATCTTTCTCGCAGATGTTTCTAAGTCGCATGGATATTTGACTACTTGAAGCTGTCAATCAAATACAAGACACACTTCTCAATTGTATCGGTTGTTTTATTTATAGAAGAATCAAAGAATATGTAATAAAGACAGACTTATATGGATACGCACATGCAGCTCGGATAATTTACGCTGTGTGATTCTTACCTTAATGTCTTAATTCAAGTGGCCTGGACTGCGGTTAATCCTGTCGCATCGATGCACAAATTTCAGTTTTTTTGTTCATGTATTTATTTTCTGTTTCCATTTTTATTCAATTTGTTTTTATCACTGTGCCATACATGAAATGTGATGATGTGGCCATGTTTTAATTTTATTTTTCTATTCAACTTCATGTGCAGTTTTATTCTTTTCATTTATGACATTATAGTCATGGCTTCGCTTGGAAACAATATTTGATGATGGTCTATAATAAAACATTCCATTGAGGTTGATCATATATCAGTTGTCTTAATGTGAACTAACATCTAGCACATCTGCTCTTTTATGGTATGTGCGAGTGATACATATTTTTCTTGCATTTATCATTCTGGGTCACATTTAAAGGGTTTTAATATGGTTACATGCTCGGGTAATTTGGTCTTGATAAGAATTCTTGATTCTTGAGTTCATACTGAAATTATACATTTGGTGTCAAACAGATGAGTTTTAATTCATTCTCTCTTTTCATTTCTTTCTACGAGAAGCAACTGAGATAATACAGAGATCTCACATGTGGATTTTCTTTTTTTTGGGGGATTTTTGAGACCATGACCACGACCATTGAATTATTTGACTGATAATCACTGTGGTCTACAAAAGCATAATTTGTTTGATTACAACATAAAAGGGTCATTCTACAGAAACGTCCACTTTTGGTATGGCAAGATGTCTAAAAACTTTATTTCTTTTTCTAACATTTAAACTTAGACCACATTATTAGATTACTCTTTGACTTTGAGTACGCATAAATGAAAGCTTAATGATTTTTTGTGTGCATATAAAGACTGCATACACCATTTTTGTCACTGGTGTTACTTCTTTAGCAATATTAAAGGTGTTAATGAAATGTGTTTTTTTAGCTTTTAAGCTTAATTCTTAAAGGAACAGTATGTAAGAAATGTATATCAATTAATCATAAAATAGCTCTGATATGTCACTAGACATTAAGAAAACATTTTATTTCAAATACTTATATCACTGACAACAGCGGTCCAGCCAGAATATTGTCATTTAAAAAGTGGAGTTGCAGCCCTCAACTGATGTTTATGTCGTCATTTTGTGTATTGGCCATCAGTTGTGTGATTGCAGTACCAGTTTTAGCCACAAGTTTTGTGATTGCAATACCAGTTTTGGCCACAATCCTACATACTGTTCCTTTAAGTGTAGCAGATTATCATCATGTCACATGTGAAAGATTTTATTTAATGTGAAAGGGAAAAAACACAGTAACACCAGTGACACAACAAATCACCAGTCACTGGTGTTATTGATCTTTACTGGTGTTACCCATAAGGAAGGTACAATTTTCATGAAAACTGCATTTTACAAAATGGCTGCTGCAAGGTATCAAACATGTTGTTAATCATTGTATACTCACTAAATTAAGTAGTTTAATAAATTTTTATTCTAAGTTTTTTACAATTCCCAAACGATAAAGGAGGTCATACCAGTGGAAATTGAAAGAAGGAAGTCAAGTGATGTCATCAGTGTGATTTTTATTTAAACAAATAAGAGCTTTTTTGTTAAACGGTAACACCAGTGACACAACTCCAGGGGACCACTACTTTCATTATGTATTTTATAATATTTATTAAGCATTTTGTTTTTCATGAAATTTACATCATATATTTGATATTTATGAACACATTGTAGGGCTGAAACGATTCATCGAGTTACTCGATTAACTCGATTCAAAAACATTCCTTGAGGCAAAAATTCTGCCTCGAAGCCTCGTTAAATTCCTATGACGCACACTACACGCACCGAGATTTGATTCACACGGACAGTTGTTCATTGTTCAGGAAGCACATCATAGCGCGTGATACATTTTGAATTTAGTTGGCGCCACATTATTTTTGTTATGCATTATTTGTTTTGGTTGGCGCCACATTATTTTTGTTATGCATTGTTTGTTTTGGTTGTTTAAAAACACACACAAAAATTGTATCCGATTACTCGATTAATCGATCGATTCAGTGCTAGATTAATCGATTACAAAAAGAATCGATAGCTGCAGCCCTACATTAGTGTATTTTAAATGGAAGAAAACACTGTTTTTGATCTCAAAATAAAGCATTTTCCATCTGTACATGACTGTGGGGACGGGCACTTCTGTGGTGCTTGGAATTCTAATTAATTAACAAAAATCAAATTTTGCTACATTGATGGCTCAAGAAAGTGTAATTGTTCAAATAACATATTGTTTCATTTTAAAATATAAAAAATTGTAACCTTAAAATGTTTTTAAGTGTATATTTCTGTAAAGGCTAGGGACAGAAAAATGAACATTTCCGTAGAATGACCCAAAAGTCTTGATTGATCCTGTATGAAAACATGAATTGTGTTAAGATTGACACATGCATAAAACTAATGCAGTAATTTTTGTAGTAAAACCAGGAAAACAAACAACACAGAATCCATTTGTTAGTTTTATTTCATCTTAAGGTACGTTTTAATCAGTTGCTTGCAGCTGCAATCTTATTAGACGCAGGTTCCCCAGGTAGTGAATAAGACGTGTGGAGTTACATCAAGGATGGTAAGTAAGGCTGAGGCCTTATTGATGATTAATATATTGTTTAAATTAATAAAACCACTATAAAAGTACAGTAGATGTGTAGTATTTTATTTGATCTTTTATGCAGTTTAATCACTGACAGTATGAATATTCAAAATATAAAGTAACGTTATTTGTTTCATAATAAGAAAAGCATCTAAAAAGACAAAAGGGATAACATATGAAATGTGCTTTTACAAATGACAAATCTTAATGCAGGTGACCTTTAAAGCTAACTAGCTTTCAGTATCAAGTTGCTTGTTGTTAAAGAGCACCTATTTCATTGCTAAAAACAACGTTATTTTGTGTATTTGGTACATTATTTTCCACATCTGTACGTTTTTGTAGCTCCAGATTTCACTCGCACTGATTTTGTAAAAAACTCATCAATTTGAAAAGCGTCCCTGATTGGCCAGCTAATCTGTATGTTGTGATTGGCCTGAATACCTCTGACATCAGCCAGAAATGTGACACTCCTTACCATGTTTGAAAGATTCGGTCACAATGCAATGCTTACAGGATTTAACTTACAGGCCGAAGCGGGAGGAATTATGATAATGTCGGTCTTGTCCACGTCAACAGGCCCAGGAGGTAAACTGTTGCCGTGTGTTTGTTGTAATTCAAGAAAAGAGATTTACTCGCATCAATGTTACTTTAGGGTATGTACCTTTTGCATCTTGTTAAAGGAAAACACCACCTTTTTTCTGTATTTTACTTTGTTCTTACCTCAGCTTAGACAATTAATAAATACCTATCTTTTTTCAATGCGTGCACTTTTAAAATCTCCGGTGAATGTGTTAGCATTTAGCCTAGCCCCATTCATTTTTTTATGGCTCCAAACCGGGATGAGTTTATAAGCCACCAAACACTTCCATGTTTTCCCTATTTAAAGACTGTTACAAGAGTAGTAAAACAAGTATGGTGACACAAAATAAAACTTTTGTTTGGAGCCATGGGAATGAGTGGGGCTGGGCTGGGTGCTGGCACGTTCACGAGGCACTGTACAAAGATTGGGTGCGCGCATTGAAGGAATATAGGTATGTTCATCTAAGTTGAGGTAAGAACGTAGTCAAATGTTGAGAAATTGTGGTGTTTTCCTTTAATATGTACTTATATACACTTACACACCAAAGGAAATGAAAAAACATGAATCGGACCATAGGTGCCCTATGTGTTGGGTGAAGAAAAATGTTTTAGTCAAAATATCAAAAGAGCTCAAATCCTATAGCAAATGTATACATGAACAGCACTGCACAGTATGTCCTGGAGCAGAGGATGGATACACTGTAAAAAAATGTCTGTAGAAATTACAGTATTATTGGGTAGTACTGGCAACTAGCTGCCAGTAACTTACTGTAGATTTTACATTTATGTTATTTACTGGCAACATTTTGTTCAAAGTTAAATGAACATGAAAATTTTTTTACTTTATCTTCTACAGTAAGTCACTGGCAACCAGCTGCAAAATTACAGCAAATTTTTTAGAGTGTAGGCTACATAGTAATACAGAGGTAAGATGATGTTTAATATCTGCATTCATTTACAAATTATTATTTTTCTTACAGTCTGTAGATGGCACTGTATGATTGAAGTTTGTTTCATTATGTGTTGGGATGGTAACGTTGTTAATATTACTATGCCCTGCGTCTTTGTTGCTTGGCAACCACTTTGTTGATTTGTTTCTGAAGAACTACATTGCCTGGCGAAGAAAAAATATTTTTAACAATAATTTTTACATTGTGGTGGTTGTGTTTATTTTATAAAACTTTTTCAGGTGTGAGAAATAACCTAATGCCTCAATAAAAGCATACTATAGGCTATTTTACAACATCAGCCTCTCTGAATATATTCCCTCACAAACTGCATGTAATGTTTATCATAAATGCTTTTAAGATTATTTCTTTATTTTTAAGATTTTAAGGACTAAATCCAAACTAGCAGAAAACAGGTTTATTGTGTTTTAACAACTGAGATGTTATGACCTTATTTACCTTTGTACTGCATGTTAGGTAACCAGGCCTGTCAAAATTAATCAAACTGTGTAAAAAAGTTCAAATGTATCACTTTATTAAAGGCGGAGTGCACAATATCTGAAAAACGCTTTGGAAAAGAGAGTCAGGCCGACTACCAAAACACATTTGTCAATCAGCAGTAAGGGGCGTGTCTACTAACTGACATCGTTGCCTGGGTTGCGTCTGTGTGGGGCAGGTCTTTCAACAGAAGGTCCAGATTCTATTGGGGTAGGGGTGTGTTTGTTTAGGTGATTTCAAATATCAACATTGGCTTTCAGAGATCATAGACCCTGCCTTTGAGATTTATGTTGTTGTTTATCATCATTTACATGTTAAAACACCATTTTTACTTTATTTTTATTCATATTATTATATATAATGTGACGCTGGACCACAAAACAAGTCATAAGATGTATACATCATCTAAAAGCTGAATAAATAAGCTTTCCATTGATGTTAGGATAGGACAATATTTGTCCGAGAATCTAGAATCTGAGGGTGCAAAAAAATGTAATATTGGGAAAATATGGGACATAAAGTTTTAATAAAGAAATTTACAAAATATCTACATTGAACATGATCTTTACATTTGAATGTGGATTTTCCGCATAAAATACTATGTAAGGATATTTCTACAAATATATACCCGTGCCGTGAGACTTAAGACAAGGTTTTGTAGTCCAGGGTCACATCTATAATTATATATTACTATATTAAATATTATAATTAGTTAGCAACTTTATCTCATCTGTAGGAATCTGTTAAAAGATTGATCCACTAATTTTACATTTAAAGCAATATAAGAATCAAAACAGTCATAAGGGTCAATTTTTGGAAATTGAGATTTATACATCATCTAAAAGCTGATTAAATAAGCTTTCTATTGATGTTAGGATAGGACAATATTTGTCCGAGATACAACTATTTGAAAATCTAGAATCTGAGGGTGCAAAAATTAAAATATTGAGAAAATCACCTTTAAAGTTTTCCAAATGAAGTGCTTAGCACCTGCACCATTCACAGAAATAAAGTTTTGATAAAACAATTACAACATATCTTCATGGAACATGATCTTTACATTAAATCCCTTTGGATTTTCTGCATCTATTTCTACAAATACCTATGCGACTTAAGACTTTTTTTAGTCCAGGGTCACATATATAATTATTATATATTATAATTAGTTTTCAACTTTAATCTAAATCTAATCTGTAGGAATCTGTTGAAAGATTGATCCACCAATTTTAAATTTAAAGCAATATAAGAATCAAATGGTCTTGTAGAGAATTTAGCCTCGGCTCAGGTATATTATCAGGTATATTTGATATTCTCTTTAGCTTCAAGTTTCACTCTCATGGGCAGAGCACAGATTTTGCTCTGAATAAAAGCAGAGCGTGAAATGTACAATTTGGTAATGAACATCTTATTACATGGGTGGCTGGATTATTGAACTGCACTGACTATGGGAAACCATTTTCTGGGCACAGAGAAAGTTAATTAAAATCCTACAAAGGCTTAAAATTCAATAATCCCCCACAACTTCCAGATAAGTTCTGTTGATTGGGATAATTCATCAAAAAAGACCTTTTCTCTGCCAGGAATTAGTCCTTCTTCTTTCTATTGGAAAGACTTTTGATTAAAAATCTAATCTAACTGCTTTAGTATTGTGCCGTTTGATCCTGTTGTCAGTAAATATAAAGAACTTGTAATGAATTGACATGTTTTATCACCACTTAAATAAAAGAATACATGACAGTGGATATACTAAAATATAATATAAAGTAGTGTTAGTTGTTATGGCATTACAACATCTAATGGATACATTTCCTGATAAAGTTCTCATACAATCATAAATTTTAGTGTCTTTTCACGGTTTCAAAATGTACTTACTGTAAGTAAACGGAGGATAATCAAAGTGTATGCCAGACCATGCCAGTCCAAAAATGCTGCAAGAAACTGATACAGAGAGAGAGAGAAATCGAGATGACGTGTGGTAAAAGCCTTGATTCATTATTAATCTAAGCTGCAGAGCACTGGAGATCAGCCATTGCTTTACAGGAATACTAACATACCCATATAGGACCTTGCTGCTGTGTTGGACAGAAGAGGGTGTACAGTATGTTAGTGTACAACATGCATCATTGCTTTTGGAGGATTAGCTTTTGTAAACTGCATATTCAAGGGCACAGTGTGTTGCAAGATTTATTTTCTCTCTTTGCACATTTTGTATGTTTTTTATTTAAATGTTAAAATATGTAAAGATGGCATGGTGGGAAAAGTATGGTATATATTTAGCCTGTAACCAACTTAGTTTTTAGTGTCAAGAGTTTTTATTCAATACTCAAAAAATGACATAGTGTACAAAACAAAAGGTTACAGATCATCAGAATAGTCATTGCATATATTTAATGTAAATTTTTACAAGAATTTGTACAGTTGGCTATCTAATAACACTATATGCATGTAAACATGCTCTGCAGACAACTTGGGGACATAAATAAGTCTACAGTATACATTCACACTGCAAAAAAATACTTTTGTCTTGTTTTCAGTAGAAATATCTAAAAATACTGTTATCAAAATGTATTTTCTTGATGAGCAAAATGACCTAAGAAAATAAGTCTGTTTTTTAGACAAATAAATATAAAAAAGTATCTGCCAATAGGCTGAGAAAAATTTCTTGAATTAAGTGTTTAAGAAAAAGTAAACTTATTTCAAGATTTTTTTTCACCCCACTGGCAGATTTTGTGTGTGTGTTAAGCACAAATTCACTTAAATTGTATGTTTTTTGTCTAAAAACTAGACTTATTTTCTTAGGTGATTTTGCTCATCAAGAAAAAGCATCCTAAATGTAAGAATTTTTAGATATTTCTACTGAAAACAAGACAAATTTCTAAATTAGAAAGTCATTTTTTGCAGTGCACTCATACAGGACAAAAATTAAAGAATAAATATTAAAATATTTTTATAAAAACATTATTGATATTAATTTGTATATTTTTGTAAGAACCAAATGTATGAGACGATATGATAATGGGGAATTCAAAAGTAAATTTTAACCTGGACATTTTAGCGATCTTGGCGAAACAACGCAGGAGTTGTGGAGTCTATGCATATCACATGCATGCCTTTATGACATTTAGCTTAAACAATTTTCCTTTTTTTTTTAAACTATTATAAACTACTATAATATTAAGTTATTATTTTATTTAATTATAAAGACAAGAAAAAGAAGCAATTTCACAACAGGACTCAGACATTTGGACCCCACTGTATGAAATCTGTTATTTCATATCTCAGAATATGAATTGCATAAATTGTAAGACTTTGTTCGATTTTTGGAAAACTTAAATCTAAAGTTCATTTTAACCCTACGGGTGTCTCACTCAGTGGACATATATATTACAAAAGTCAAGTTCATATTGTGTTCTTTGTTATTGAATGCACAGCGCCCTCTGCAGACTTGTCAGCTTAGTGCAGATGTATGTGTGGAGTTTTGCAGGGGGATTCTGACGAGAGCCTGTGATAAAATGTACAGCCGTGGCCAAAGGTTTTGTGAATGACACATAAACATCCTCCCAGAGCCGTTTTTCCCAACCATCCAAGAACAGTTTGGTGAGGAACAATGCCTTGTTCGGCATGACGGAGCACCTTGTCATAGGCAAAAGTGATAACTAAGTGGCTCTGGGAACAAAGCATCGTCATTATACGGTCAGGAAACTCCCCAGACCTTAATCCTATTGAGAACTTGTGGTCAATCCTCAAGAGGAGGGTGGACTAACAAAAAACACAAATTGTGACGAACTGCAAGAATTGACTATGCAAGAATGAACTGCCATCAGTCAGGATGTGTCCCAAGAGATGATTGACAGCATGCCTGGGTGAATTGCAAAGGTCTTGGAAAAGAAAGGTTAACACTGCAAATACTGACTTAAAAGCCTTTGACACTTATTAAATGTGTGTAGTTTACCTTAACTTAGTAATATCTAATAAAAAAATCTAAAAACACTAAAGCAGCAGACTTCGAAAATTAGGCCTAATATTTGTGTCATTCTCCAAACTTTTGGCCACGGCTGTACTTCGTGTGCTGGCCGGCGTGACAAAGACAGCACCATGTACCAATGCTGTATTGTCTGAAAACAATGCCACAGTTCTCCCAAACATTCCCCTGCACCAAGAAAGTGGAGCAAAATGTCGCCTACTGAACAGTATGGTTCTTGTAAAGACTTCCTGCCTTTTGTTGAATGGAAGAAAGAAAGTACTTTGCTAATTCAACCCTAAAAGAACGTCCTGAAACATTACCTTGATGCGGTTAAAGTCTTTGTCTGCACTTCTAATATGTTTTCCATGCTTCTGCAGTGAATTCATGGCATGTGTTAAAAACTTTTGATCATGGTATAATGCAGAAGACTTACAGGAAATCATACGAACACATTTATAAATGTATAATGACGTATACTTTAGTTATTAGTAATATTAAAACTTATTTTTACTAATTTAAGTATAGCCAAAGCTATCTAATGACAATTTGTACAGTGGTGGCCAGTGACTTCTTTTTCGAGGGCGCTAAATTGGATGTATTTAGCACGTCACGTAAAGTTATGTGCATCATGCGTCATGTCAAAATACGTGTCTGCTACAGACCCTTGGAAGGGGTTTATGATTAAAGAGAAGGTCACGTTTGCCAGATAGTCGCTTAATCTCATGTGTAATCAGAGTTTGGTGTCTTGTGAGTATTTCGTGAACGTGAGCGTCTCTCTTTTATCATAACACTTTTGACGAGTGTTATGTGTAGCAGGCACATATTTTGACATGACACATGATGCACATAGGTTCACATGACGTAACACATATTTTGACATGATGAGAAACACACATGACACTACAAGCACATATTTTGAATTTACGTTCCTTTGAAAGAAAAGTCACCGGCCGCCACTGAATTCGTACGTATTTTACGAGGTGGCTAATTTGTACGACCACATTCATACATTTCTGTACGATTTTCTTTTGGCCCAATGACATTGGTGTTAGGGGTGGGATTTTGTTATTGTTTATTTTTATGATAATTATCATATGTTTTTGTACGATTAAGTTCGTACGAATTGATATGAATATGCACCATGTTTTCCATGTGATTTTACAGTGGCTATGTAAATGTGCAGTATATTTCTGTTATTTTACCATTTTAACTGGATTTAAAAAACGTGGAAAATCTGTAAAATAAAACTGTAAAATAATTTTTTACAGTGTAGGCACATTGATGTATTTTTCATGTGATTTTACAGTGGATATGTACACTGTTAGAGTTTTTATTGTATATATGCGGTAACTTACTGTGTCAAAAACTGTGTAAATCACTGTAAATTAAATGTTAATACCCATAATGCAATGCATATTACAGTAATGAACTTGAAAAGAAAATTATGGTATTTACTGGGCATTTTGTGGTAAGTTACTGTAGAAATTACAGTTTAGTCTAACAGTGTAAATTTGCAGTATATTTTTGCAATTTTACCTTTTAACTGTATTTTAAAAAACGTAAAATAAATCTATAAAATAAAACTGTAAATTCCGTAAAATGACTGGTTTTTTACAGTGTATGCAGATTGGCGTATTTTTCATCTGATTTTACGGTGGATATGTAAATTTGCAGTATATTTCTGCAATTTTACTATTGTTAACTGTATTTAAATAAACGTAAAATAAATCTGTAAATTATAACTGTAAGATTCCGTAAAATTACAGTTTTTTTACAGTGTATGCACATTAACGTATTTTTCATGTGATTTTACAGTGGATATGGAAATTTGCAGTATATTTCAGCAATTTTACCATTTTTAACTGTATTTAAAAACCGTAAAATAAAACTGTAAAAGTCTGTAAAATTACAGCTTTTTTACATTGTAGCCAACTCATAAAATACAAATGAATTTTCATGATATCAGGCTGGTAAAGCACACACAACCCCGTAACCGGACAGCTATATGCTTTATACAGTATTTCTGCCAACCTGAATTTTGTAAGCATTTTTAGGCTGAACTTGCATTCCAGGTTTATTGGTCCAAGCCCAATGCTAATGTTGGTCAATAAATAAAGGGGAAAAACAAACTAATCAAAAAGCTTTTCTGCAAGGTACTTATAGCATTATTCTTGCTTAAAATTAAAGCACTGCTTTCATGATTAATTAAACTACTAAACAAAATGTATCGGTTCTGGGTTAAAGTTTAGTGTATTTGCTCTTAAGACATTAGAAATGAAAATGTTGAGGGGTCTTGGTGGTGAGAAAATCTGAACGTTAACAGCTTTATTGTTAATCCTGCAAAGTTTAGAGGCTTTAGCACGAGAAGAGATGAAGAAATGCTTCATACGTCAGTGATGGTCTATGGAGAGAAAATGATTACCGATGAGCTCTCGTCAGAGAAATGAGCACATTTGCATTGGTTTGACAAGTGTGTCAAGCCAACATAAATATACAGAGCTTTCAGAAAGAACAAGGAGGAGTTCAGACTGTTACTATGGAGGTGTATTGGCAAAACAAAAAACATTTACGAAAGTGTGAAAACACTTTTCTATCTTGTTATGAAAAACAAGAGATGCTATTGTGGAGACTGTAAATAAATGACTGGAATTCAGTCTCAATCCCGAAGCGACTGTCAAAAGTTTGAAATGTTTTGTCAGAGTAATGAGCCGAGCTGGACTCGCTCACGCAATAAACACATCTTAACCCGCGTGAGATATCCTCATACTGGAAAACCCACTGTCATCTACAGTAAATCTTTTTAAATAACAATGTTGTAATTAAAAGCATAATTTATTAGAATGTAAGGCCACTTAGTCACTTTAGATGTCCGTTAAGCAAAAGTGTGATGGAAAACTGAATGTTTGATGGTAATGTATTTAATTGTGAATAGTAAATCTGAATGGGTAATTTTTGTGTCAACTTAACCCTCTGGCACAAATTAATTCTAATTTAAGAGAGAAAGCCTTAAAGGGGAAATTAACTTCAAACACTTAGACGTTTTAAGAGGAATATTTATGTCTTGTTGAGTAAAAGTTCAAAAAGAAAGTGTAATATACTTCTGGCTAATGGCACCTGACAGTGTAACTGTTTTAGTAAACAATGATATTTCTCATTAAAGTTAAATAAAAGTTAAAGACAAGGTGCACCTCACCTGGTCTTAAATTTCCTATACAGCAAACTCTTACACGTTTTTTTTTTTTTAATATATCTACCCAGCAGTCAATGGGGCATTAAAAATGTCCTAATGTACCCTTATGTAAAGATACATTTGGCATCAATATGTGCCTTTGAGATATGAACATGTATCGTTGATGTGCTAATATGCTTTCTTTGGTATGAATATGTACCTCTGAGATACTATTATCAACTCTTTAAGTACAAAGGTGACATTTTTGGAGGGGTACCGACACAGTGACTGCTATAAAAATTTTAAAAATAATCTTTGCTCCCTTATATTTTTAGTTTAATTTTAGTTAAATCTGAGTTGATTAAACTAAAAAATGTAAAGCAGCAAAGATTTTTTTACAGTGTATGGTACATATTTTGAAAAAAAAATTCTGACAGTGTAGAGCAAACTTGGATCAAATCGATTTGGACTCATCTTGGACTCGACTTGGAAACTGTTATAGACTGGATCCATCAGATTATTGAATTAGTTTGTATACTATTCAATTTTAATAACAGCTTAACCAAGTTATGAAATAGCAACTTAAATTTTCACCTAATGTAAAGTGTAAAGTTGAATAAATGTAAAAAATTGTATGTGTCAACAATTGAAGAAACTTTTTAAGTTGAATCAACTTTTCACTTTTTACAGTGACAGATTGTGGAAACTGGCATTACAAGATTTACATTATGGTCTATAGCATTTCTTTTCGTAACAATTTGACATTTGTTGAATGTATCCGTCTTTTATCAGACATACAGGAAATACATTATGATTTATGACAATATGATTTATAATACTTGATAAAGAATGCATCTGGACATCTGCTAAATTTTAATTTATACTTAAAAATAAAATTCAGCAGAATGATTGGGTAACATTTTACAATAAGGTTCATTATTTGATTTTGTTTTACATATACAGAGAGCATACCTATGTAGTTATGTATTAACTAGTTAACATGAACTAATAATGAACTGCACTTATGCAGCATTTATTAATTTTTGTTAATTTTAATTTCAACAATTACTAATACTTTATTAAAATCTTGTTAACGTTAGTTAATGCATTGTGTGAACTAACATGAACAAACAATTAAAAGCTTTATTTCTATTAACTAACATTAACAAAGATTATTAAATACTGTAACCAAATGTATTGCTCATGGTTTGTTCATGTTAGGTAATACATTAACCAATGTTAGCTAATGAACCTTATTGTAAAGTGTTACCAGTGATTGTTTAGAAACTATTTTGTCTGATCAGTGCTTAAAAATAAAACTTTGTTAAAACCAGAAGATTGCTCGAATCTGATATGAACATTTTTAATGGCTCATTTTAATGCAAAATTATTCTGTTTTAATTTGAACCTCTAAGTGTTTTTAGCTTTCTTATTTTCATTCACCGGTTTTAACAACATGAGTGAGAAAACTTGCACAGAAAGCTTTTATTTGATTTACTTGGACAGAATATGAATATATTGTGTATGCAATATAAAAGTTAATACTTTACATAAATAAATGAAAAAAATTTAAAAGTGTCAAATGTGTTCAGAATACTTAAAAACCTTCTTTGCCGTATTTAAACAAGATCACATTTTACCAATTTGTATGTATATGTGAATATAATGCCACCAAATATAAAGCAGAGTATGTCAATCAAAATATAATGTGACATTAATACCAAGATTTCAGGATTACATTTGTGGTTTTGTGGTTTTGTTTTTCATCAACCAAGATATTTAGCCTGTTCAAACTATTCATAGTGCAAAAACTTGACTCTAGAATCTGACCTTTACAAAACTTGGATAAAAGCATGTTTTTGCCTTATCCATCACTGACTGTGCATCACTAAAAGCTGCTAAGAGGTTCAGTGTTACAGGGGTCACAAGGAAAGAAGATAAATACAAGACTTGAGATCATGGTAATAATATCAAAACTTTTGGGGGTGGCTAACTGTGGCTAAATGTCAGTACGTGCTGTAGATATAAAGGTTACAATCAGAGGAAAATTAACTCATTCCCCGCCAGCATTTTTTGTGATTTTCACAAAAGTTACAGAAAATGCCTTCCAGTAAAATTTCCTTTTATAAATATATAAACATACAAATATATCAAATGAAAGAATAGACCCTCTGCTTTCAAACAAACAATTGAAAAAAAAAACATTTCATCCTAACCTCATTTGTTCTCTTTTTATAACCTCTTAAATATGGGTAGGTTTCTTAAAAAAGACCAAATTTTGAGCAAAAAGCTGAAATAATTGCATTTTTGTAAAGAAATTTTGTTAGAGATCAGATTTAGAACGATTATCAAAACATACATGGAGTTTAAAATTAATTACATTTCTTTTTGCTTCAGTTTATAAATTGGGTAAGAGCGCCATCTAGTGGATAATTACAATAGCGGAATTACAGATTACCGTAAAAACTCGTCAGGAAAGCGTCATTGGCAGGGAAATGTTTTCTCTTAGTCGCTATGAAATTGAAATGAAAAACTATATATATATTTTTTTAATATTGTGGTATTATTAACAAATGACTTATCTGTGAGCTTCATTATTTTTAAAAAATTTGTGTGTGTTCATAATCTTAATCATAATCAAAAATGCAAATCTCCTCCCCTCCTCAAAACGATCTCTCTTCACTTCCCGTCATAATGTATGGCAGGTGGGCGGGGTCCGGGAGAAGATCGCAGTGATTAGCAATTAGCAACACGACCCAACTTCAAACGATCGAATCAGATCTCGATGGACAAATTCAAATCCAGCCCTGCCTTATTTCATTCCAGAAGCCGTTTCATTCGGATATACGTCATCACGGGGAAAATAAGGCAATCACTACTTACGTTTCATGGCGACTTTAATTGACGAGATAACTCGTCAATGGCGGTGAAAGCGTTAATATGGTTTCCCATTTCTCAATCACAGAAGGGTGATTCTCACGAAATCCAGATTTAGAAGGTGTCCAACATCAGAATTTTTAAAAAGCCCTTGAAGCCAATTTTTTTCATATATAAGATTAAGGTCTGAACTTACTATAACCATTATTTTTAATGGATTTAAAAAATATTTCCTATAGAATTATTAAAATTTTTTAGATAATCATTATCAAAAATTCTCATTACCGCAACATGATATTACATTAAATATTTGCATTTACAAACTCATGTTTCGGTAATGAGAACTAAAAAGTTGTCTAGGTACTATGACAAAAAAAATTAAACTTTTATCTGGAGAGAAAAAAATAAAAACTGCTTACCTGGTAGCCATCTTGAATGTCAAAGTCAACTACACCCCTTCCAACAATTTTTTTTGTTGAAAATGTTAGTTCCTTGAGTGCTTTAACAATGATTTAAAATTGTTGCGGAGGATGAGAAAATTGGTCTTGGACGCATTTATATTCCATATTATTGTGTCTACATTACCAATGATCACCAAATACAACATGTTACTTTACTGTAAATGTTTATAGTATAACATGAACTGAAACTTTGTATTTTTTAGATTTTTATTATATATTTCCATGTCAAAGAACCCAAATCCAGTCATGGATTGCACGTTGCAGTAATGAAAATTTCCCCCTTAAATGTGGAAAAAACAACAAAATTGGTTTGTATGTGCAAAATAGTACATGAAGAGATGTTTTTAACTGTATGCTTCTTATTTTGATAGCATTTACTTTTCATATCAAAATGTTTCATGACACCTCATAAGTCTAATTTCACGAGAGTCACCCAGTAGCATGTCACAGTTCGTGTTTCTGACCTTTAGGTACAAAGGTGTACTTTTTGAAAAGGTGCCCAGGTGACAACTTTTGTACCTTCTTGTGCCTTTATTTCTGAGAGTGTACTGTAGGTGTAGTTAAGGTGGATGTCAACTTGAAAAAAGAGATGACAGGACATAAAACATCGGAAAGAGAGTGTTGCATACTCACTACCAGTGACTCTGATATTCTGTAGGCAGGCAGAATGTGATTTGATTTGATCAAATGCAATGCCCAATTAATATGACCAAGAGATACCATTCTCTGTAGGGTTTCCTAAAAGCTTCCAAAATTTGCCTAATTTGTTAGAGAAGCTCACTCTTTTATTTATACTTGCAGGACAAAAATAAATTAAAATATGAATACAATGTTTGGCATCCCTTGGGTCGGACGCTGAGTTGATTTTCTGAATATATTGATACTGAGATCATTTCTGAGAGAGAGCGCTCCCGTTCACATCCAAACTAAATACATAAATGCCTTATCTTTGTGCCGCAGACACATACATTTTAACGCATCAACGTTTTGCTTTATTTATACGGGGCTATTTGGCAAACCTCAGTTTGTGCCTTGACCTCATGTGAATAAATGGGAGCAAGTTTTTCCCTTTCGGTTCTGCATCCTCATCACAGCCTGTAAATGAGACCACTTCACACACACACACACACACGCTGCTTAGGATTCTGTTCAGTACCTGTTTACCAGACGCATTCCTTAGCAGGCACACCACGGGATCCTTTCCTGGAGTGGGCCTTGTGTTCGGTACTGTTGTGTAGCTTTCTTTTTCTGGATCTTCCAACTTTAACGTTGGCAACTTTTCCCACTCTACCGTGCAGCGCTTTCCAAGTCCCGGGACAGTTTGTGAATAACATCATACCCCGGTCCAAATGGACTAGTTCCGATGCCCGGCCACAACAAGGGGTACTGTTTCGTGGTACATGTTCTCCCTGAGCTTTTGCTATTTAGTTATTGGCAGCCTTAAAGAAGCACAAGTTCAGCCAGAGACCTCTGCGTCACACGGTCTAATTGTGTTGCACATGTTCAGACTCATCTCTCTATGCATTGCTAAGGACACATTTTTAATGGAAAGAAAAAAATCCCATGTACTCCACGACCCCTTACGGCTCTCTCCCATTTTCTTTCATTCTTCCTTTTTTTTTAATTATCATGCACTCAGAGAGAGAGAGGTTTTCCACCATCTGGAGTTTTCCTGTGAACTCCTTCCTCCCTTTTACAAACCAATCACCCCTCATTGAAATTTCCCAGAATTAAACGCACACACACAAACACAAAAAAAGGAAAGAAATCATTTGAGCAGCAGTTCAACTTTATTTTTTCTCTCCTTTTATTTATTAAAAGGAAGAAAACAGTTGTACTACATGGAAACAGTCCGGTGAAACAAAACTCAAAGCCTTAGGAGATTCAGAGTGATTGTTTCAGCATGTTAACAGTCATACTGTTTTGGATCAGCGCAGAGAGGTGTGGTCTCTCATCCAACCACAGACAGGACAGGAGACCATTTCGTCTGTGATTTTCATGCACACACCCACCCCGCATTGATCTAAATGAATGACTGTAAATCTGTTAGAGTCGGTTCCTTTCAAACAGTCCATGACATTCAGGGGTGTAACACCCATTAAAACTTTACATGTTTTTTTCTGTACACCGTAGAATAAGCAAAGTGTCCAAACTAGACTACGGGGAATATTTGATTTATGAAAATGTGCCACTGCACGCACGCAGTTACATTACATTACATTTATGCATTTGGCAGGCGCTTTTATCTGACTTACAGTGCATTCAATCTATACATCAGTTTGTGGGTTTCTGCCATCAAACCCATGACTTTTGCATTGCTACAAGAACATATAGATTAAACAGTCCTTTGTTTGTTATGTTATGTACAATACAATATGGACCAAATGACTATCATTAGTGATTTATCCAAGCTGGGTAAAGCGGTATCGACTGATCTTGGGTGAAATGTGCTGGACTGGGATGTAAAAGCTGATGGTACGTGTAAAATGAAATATGGACGATTGTCATTTTATGAGAGGGGAAGGAAAAGGGTTACAACCAGGCCACATATTAAACATAAGACATTGAATGTCAATAAAAAATAAATTATTCTCTTTCATAAAACAGCTGGGTACTTGTGCTTTCTCTTCCGTTCAACAATTTGGTTTACTTTCTAAAGCAATATACGTTATATGGCGCATAAAAATATTGCACATTTTAACTCTACATTAATTGCAAAAAGTCATTAATAGTGCATCTACAAATCGTTTTGCTGGCAACAATCGAAGTGCAAACCACATGTCAGTATTTAGTGTCTATATCCATTTCATTTTAAAAGTGGTTAGGAATGTTGAGCTCCACCCAGGACACCCGCTGATCATTTTAAACATTTCAAGAAAATGACTTGGAGCCCAGCCAAAGAGTTTCCACCGGAGCCACCTTCTGAAAGCACCTTATAGTCTCTCCGTTATACAAAAATAAATTCTTCTCTTTTCAAAGAAACCATCACTTTCCGTAACTCTTTTCGAGCCAGTGCCGCACATCTTTAAGGTTGTAGAAAAATGGACCCTTACCCCCAAGGTAAGCGATTTTGTTCTTCTGGACGATGCACACCCTCTCGTAGGACACACCGTAGGATATGTTGGCGTTATTGTCCATGCAGTCGGCCACCAGTTGGCACTGAGGGGGCAGAGAGAAAACCTCCAGAAGTTTACGGGCTGCCAACATCCTCTCCTCCAGATTACGGTGTTTTCTCACTTCGAACGAATAGGGCTCCATGGGAGGAGCGACCCAGCCGTCGGAGGGGTGAGCCTCATCGATGTAGACGAGCAGGAAGTCTGCCACGTCGGAAAAATCCTCCACCATCCGCCGGAAGACCGGCAGCTGGCTTATGAATGGGGGTCAAGTGGCCGAGCCGAAGTTGACCACTAGTGGGCGGTTGGGTGACTCAAAGTCCAGCAGGTGGCACTCGTCACGGGTCTTGCCCCTGATGCTCCAGCATCTGTTTATGCCAGGAACCTTCACCACCTTGGAATTTGGAGCGGCCTCCCCTAGCTTCACCTAAAAAACACATACACATACACATAACAGTTTAGTACGGCTAAAGGCGACCTACGTTCTATGTAAAGAAATAAGAGAAACTAGCAGGCAAAAATTTATGTGTAAAAAAAAACATAATTTGGTCTCTAAAACTCTACAGTAGATCGGATATATTAGAAATCTCACAGTTACAGCTGCATAAGTATACAAGTCTCATAAATTCTTCAAAGCTTAGTCACCCAACTAATCCAGTAATGATGTTATAAGCTTGTTTTGGATTTCACCTTTTAACACCATTTGTAAGAATGTAAGCATCTTAAGCAAATCTAAATTAATAAATAACTTACAATAGTTTTGTGAGCATTAAGTGTTTGTTTTTTGCTGAACTGCTGTGCAGTGAGCACAACAAATCCCTCTCATCCCATTTCTATCCCACCTCTCATCTTCATTTAAGAGTGAATGTCTTTTTATGAAACCAAAGGATGATTGGTGATGACTGTATGTAAGGAGATGTCTGAGGAGATTCATGCCAATTAATCTGGTATATTTTACCCCACTGGGTGATGTTTGATTGATTTTTAGTTAAAAAGTAACAGGACTGAGGGTCCAGACATTTAATGAATATCTGGTGAGGTCACGGACTGTCTGGAGGGCAAAGTTCACACACAAAATTGAGCTGAATGGCATAACTTTTGTAACTAATCAAACAGTAAATAAATAAGCAAACTATTATTTTGGCACAGGTCATTTTACCTGAATAATAATTTACTTAAAAGTATCACAGATTACAATGTCAAATATAACTGTTGTTTACAGTAATACAATTTTTAAAACGTGCTTAAAAAATATTTAAATAATATTTTCACTGAAGACAGCATGCACATACACTTAACATTTGTCAGCAGACAGCCTCGGAGAAACCAACATACGTGCTGTCATCCTTACCTGTTTGTATGCATCCAGCAGAAAGCTGTTCCATATGGAGCGCACACCGGCCGTTGTTAACATCCGCTGCCACTCACCCGTCGAGCCCGAGCAGCTCAGGAGTGACACCACGCGCTTCACCAGCACTATCGAGTCATACAGCACGAAAAACAAGCAGTTGGAGAAGAAACCTGGCAAGATCTGCAAAGTTACTAGAAGGTCCACGCTAAGCATGCCCATGTCTCGCAGATTTATAACAGGTGGTCGACTTGCGCACTTTTGGTTACTCGAGTTCACCTTTCCGACTCATCTTGGTCAGATATCATCTTCTCTGCTGTCCCCCCTCTTAGTAAACTTTCATCTACCTAAGGAAGAAAGAAAAGCCGACTCGTGGATGTGGGCGTATACGCACGGTAAACCCGATTCTTCTTTTCTCCAAGCATCGGGCGTAAAGACGCACAGAGGAGCGCCTGTGCCAAACGTCTCCCCTCTTTTGCGCTTTACAATTAACTAAAGGCTGTCCGCTGGGCAGGATCCCGGACCGCTCGGGGTGTTTTTATACCGTCAATCATTGCGGGCTTTAAAATAAAGCTCGCGGGGCTTATCTCGTGGTGGGAACATGACGTCACAATAAGGGCTTTCTCTTTAGACACAGGGCGCGCAATGAAAAGATGGAAACTAACATTGTTTTGTAGAGCGTCACTTGTGGATTACGAAGGAGATTGTGTGACCATGCATAATGAGTGGCATTTACAATGAATTTGCATTGAATAATGCAAACAAAGCATTTCCATTCAGCTAAATAAAAACGATAGAGAGAGGGGGGGAGGTAGATGGACAGATAGATAGATAGATAGATAGATAGATAGATAGATAGATAGATAGATAGATAGATAGATAGATAGATAGATAGATAGATAGATAGATAGATAGATAGATAGACAGATGGACAGATAGATGGACAGATAGATGGACAGATGGACAGATAGATAGATAGATAGACAGACAGGTGGACAGACAGGTGGACAGGTAGAGAGATAGATGGACAGGTAGAGAGATAGATGGACAAGTAGATAGATAGATAGATAGATAGATAGATAGATAGATAGATAGATAGATAGATAGATAGATAGATAGATAGATAAGTAGATAGATAAGTAGACAGATAAGTAGACAGATAAGTAGACACATAGATAGATAAATAGACGGACGGACGGACGGACGGACAGACAGACAGACAGACAGATAGATAAGTAGACAGATAGATAAGTAGACAGATAGATAGATAAATAGACGGACGGACGGACGGAAGGACAGATAGATAGATGGATGGATGGACGGACGGACGGACGGATGGATGGACGGACGGATGGACGGATGGATGGATGGACGGATGGATGGATGGACGGACGTATGGATGGATGGACGGACGGATAGATAGATGGACGGACGGATGGATGGATAGAGAGAGAGATAGAGAGAGAGAGATAGATGGATGGACAGGTAGAGAGATAGATGGACAGGTAGAGAGATAGAGAAAAAGGTAGATAGATAGAGAGAGAGATCTGTGGGTAAATAGAAAGGTGGGTGTATGGATGGGTTGGTAGGTAGGTGGGTAAAAGGTGGGTGGGTGGGTGGGTAAAAGGGTGGGTAGATAGATTGGTAGCTAGGTGGGTGAATGGATGGATGGATAGGTAGATGGGTGGATGGATGGATAGGTAGGTAGATGGATAGGTGGGTAGATGGATAGGTGGGTAGATAGATAGATGGGTAGATAGATAGATGGTTGATTAGATATATGGTTCATAGATAGATTGTAGTTAGATAGATGGGTAGATAGATAGATAGATAGATAGATAGATAGATAGATAGATAGATAGATAGATAGATAGATGGTTGATTAGATATATGGTTGATAGATAGATTGTAGATAGATAGATAATCTAGATAGATGGGTCGATAGGTGAATAGATGGATAGATAGATGGATGGATGGATGGGTAGATGGATAGATGTTTAGAAAATTATATTTTAAATGCACTGAAAAAAATGATTCATTCAATTTACTCCATTTTTTTAAGGTAAGTGGTTGCAATCAATTTAATTAAGCCACATTAAAAAAAAAAAAATTAGCAATACAACACAAAACAAAAAACTTTTGTTTAAATGTAGCTTAAATAAATTGATTGCAACCACTTACCTTAAAAAATTGAGAAAATTGAATGAATATTTTTTTTCATTGCATGCATTCTTTCAAATTAGATTTTTAACTAAATGGATTTAGCTAAACTTGTTAGAACAAAGCAATGCAGGCAAATTACTTATCTATCTGATTAGCATATATAATAACAGGATGCTTACTGTTGCGATCGGACAAGCTTTGACACAGAAAGATTAAAGTAATACTCTTTTCACCCATCAAAAGTGAATAAAGATCCATGGCCTCGCCCACAAGTATTTCCCAATGTGATGTCGCCCAACCATGTTTGCTCTTGTTTATTACTAATGTCCCTGATATCCAGCCAAACTGGTTTGATTCCATAAGTCATAATGTTTCTTTATGCCTAATGGCCAAGTTCATCTCATGAAGAAGATCAAAGCTGTCCGGGTGGTAACCCTCAATGTGACTCCATACATGTGTCGGAGCAGTTATGGCAACATCGCCTCTCATCCCACTGACCCAGCAACTTCATCCAAGCCAATTAAGGTCAGCAGCACAAAGATTTCTTTGTCCCGTGGTCATTTGCATCTCAAACACACACATATCAATCTCTACTTGTGTACGCGGGGTTTATGCTTATAGTGGTTTTCACCTTAGATCTGTGTCCAAAAGAATACATGGTGGATAGCAGGGGGTGTGCTTGGGGAAATTATGAAAATCTGTTTAACTTATACATCAGCCATCCCAGATGAATAGTGGCATAACAATAGCAGGATTGACGAGCAGGGTGGAGAATATCACTCTCTCTCTCTCTCTCTCTTTCAGCCTATGTAGTTTCGTGACCAGCTCGCTGGGTCCCACTTGAGGCTTGCATGCGATGGGTCGATGGGTTCATCTTTACTCATCCATATAGTGTTTGGTACTGTGTTCCAACATCATTCTTTCACATAACCGTTTAACCTTGCATTTCGATGCAAGTGTTGTAGTTATGTTTTGTACTGTAGCTCAGTCTAATTCATTTGGTAAGATGGATTGCTGTTTTTGGAAATGAAGACCTCAAAGAATTTCA
The DNA here is from genome assembly GCF_027580225.2 of Misgurnus anguillicaudatus. NCBI lineage: Eukaryota > Metazoa > Chordata > Actinopteri > Cypriniformes > Cobitidae > Misgurnus > Misgurnus anguillicaudatus. The sequence goes on along the minus strand of NC_073343.2, from coordinate 3,236,429 downwards.
GGCAACAGGACATTACAAAAATATGCAGAGCCATAAAGTCTATAATATGCTGTGCAGTTTGTTTACAGTGATATAAATATGTATATTCTTGCCAGACCGGAATAATCATTCACTTATTTTCAGACAGCGTTTTTATTTATTCCACAAATCCAATCTTTTCTGCTTAAACCCTGTTTGTAGAGCTTTTATCAGTATTGCAATGTATCAGACTATTTCAGATGGGAATGTTTTCGCTTTCCTCGCCAAACGCTGCAAAAATGGGTGACGCTTTACAATAAGCTTCCATTAGTTAGCATCGTTTTTGCATCTTATCTACTCTAACTCCTTAATGTACATCATAAGTACATCATGAAGTGACAGGTTGAATGTACACATTTTGTGACTTTTTTCTTGATAGATTTAATATCTTCCAAGTATCCTTCATTGTAAAGTTTTTATTATGTATTGACAATGAATATGTCAGAACTATGATATTCCTTACAGAGCTCATAACCCTTCAGCTCAATGCAATCCAATCTGTCAGCTGTTTTGACAGGAGTCCAGCTTCTTCCTGCTGAATTCATAATTGCAGTTATTTTGTAAATAAGTTATTCGATAAAGCCGACCAAGTAGAATTTAAAGGAACACACCACAGTTTTTCAATATTTTACTATGTTCTTACCTCAACTTAGACGAATTAATACATACCGATCTTTTTTCAATGCGTGCACTTACTCTTTGTACAGCGCGTCGTGAATGTGTTAGCATTTAGGCTAGCCCCATTCATTCCTTAGGATCCAAACAGGGATGAAGCCACCAAACACTTCCATGTTTTCCCTATTTAAAGACTGTTACATGAGTAAGTATGGTGGCACAAAGTAAAATTTTTGTTTGGAGCCATATGAATGAATGGGGCTAGGCTAAATGCTAATATATTCACGAAGCGCTGTACAAAGATTAAAAGTGCGTGCATTAAAAAAAGAGTATGTATTAATTGATCTAAGTTAAGGTAAGAACATAGTAAAATATTGAAAAACGGTGGTGTTTTCCTTTAAGACAAATGAGCCTTAATGACAGTTTGATAAGGATCATTTATCATCATGGTTAATGATGAGATATGGTTGTAATATAAAACAAAGGTGTGGCTGCGTTCATTTAAACCATAACAAAATCCCCAATATCTTGAAACAGATCTTCGTTTATCACCCGCCAGATAAAACAAACCCCTCTGATATTATACAATATCAATAAAGTGTTATTAAACCATAAGAATGCCAGAAAACTAAATTAGTGTTATCAGATTTCAGCTTGTTTTGGCTGATAGAAACACATGCAAGTCAAATAAAATGTTATGTGCCGAATTCATGAGCGGTTGCATCAGCCTAAAATGTTGTATGAACTATCAAAGACGTCTTTGATTTTGTGGAAGCCGTAAAGCACACACGCCATGACCTCAGCGGTACACTAGCTGATATCATCGTTTTAGTCATTCAATAAGTCAGACTGAATTGACTGCTTGTTTTATTGTTTAGTTTGGAATTGTAAACTGTCTCATCTGTTTTATATGTTCCTCGCAAATATTTATTCCCATCTCCACACTGTATACAAGCAGGAATTAAGCCAACAATGTGCCTTAGAATGCAAACTTGGCTGGAGACGTCTCTATCCACAACAATGTATAGCAGGAATAGAGCCAAAATTTCAATTATACCTCTGAGATGAGTGTAAACGGGATGATGGTGGCCCGTCCTAAATGTACTCTTTTTGGCCAAGGTTTCTTAAACTAAGAAAATGTTTTTATGAAGTGCATCCAGAATGTGAGGCTACTAATATGCTCGTAATGTAAGTTTGGGGATTGTGCACGGGTAGTTTACTGTGGGCATTTGTACAAACCTCCCAAATATTTTAAGCATGATTTGTTCTCACCGGCTACCAACATGACTTAAAGTCAAGTATAAGCGCACACATATTTATTTTTTTCATATTAAGTTGTTGCAAAAGGTTGAACTTTATTTCACCCTGCTCATCTCGATTCACCAAATAGGATTAGCTTCATCTCTCAGAATGTAACAGCATATATTTATATAACAGCACATACAATGCAGACTTGTATAATGTTTTGACTGAAAATGAAACTGCCAAGTCGGTCAGCAGTGATTTTTGCTGGTTTAAAGTATACAGAATCAGATGAATGTTCATTGGATCCGATGCTGTGGCGCCTCTGCCAAACTCTTACAGAACACAATGCTTATTTATTCAGTTGCATATCTGAAAAAAGCGCATTGATTTAAGATGATCTGCAGTTTAGACTTAAGCAAATAAAATGTAAATTAACAAGTGATGAGTGTTTTGTGGAGTACAATCAACTTTCTACATTATGTCCACAGCAAAATGCAATAATTAACATATTCATACACCATTGTATTTACTTGGAGCTACAATATACACTTCCAGAATCAAGTTTGCATAAATTTATGTAATTTTTTTGTTGTTTTTATAAATGTATGTAATTTTAGCTTCTCATATTAAAGTTTTAGCCAAAGTTTTTAACCATGGTTTAAATTAGAGCTGCATCTATATGAAATTTTTCCATCGATTATTCAGACTGGTATCGGCCGATGCTGATATTTTGGTGGTTATATTAAAGGTGCAGTGTGTACATTTTATCGACATCTAGTGGTAAGATAACGAATTGCAACCAACGGCTTAGTCCGCTGCTCACTCCTTGCGTTTGAAACACATAGAGAAGCTACTGTAGCCGCCACCGAACAAACATGTCATTGTCGGAGACAACTTAGTAAAAAATTTGTCCGTTAAGGGCTTCTGTAGAAAAATGGCAGCACAAAATGGCAACTTCCATGTAAGGGGACCCTCGGTGTATGTAGATAAAAAAGTCTCGTTCTAAGGTAATAAACACATAACAGTTCATTATAAAAGGTCTTTATACACCCCTGATAATATAGTTTTGTATATTATTTAGCATTTCTGTCAAAAGATCCTTCTAAAAATTACACACTGCACCTTTAACTTGAATGAACTAAAGTCTAAAAATGAAAACATCTAAATGTTATTCATTCATATAATGACCATTAATATTAAAAATTAAACTAGTGATGTTCTTTACATTTTCTATACACAAAGCTCAAATTAATTGCCTTTCCCTGTTCTCATTTGAAATATTGGCCATGACTATCGGCTGTTATTATACTATTAGCCGAGCAGTGGCGGCTCGTGATTGCTCATTCGAGGGGCACAAATTCATGTTCATGTTATTCAAAATATGTGTTTGGAGTGTCATGTTGCTTGTGTTTTCATAATTTGTGTTTGTTGCATCATGTGAACCATGTGCATCACGTGTTTTGTCAAAATAAGTACCTGCTGCATATGCGTCAAAACCGTTTATGACAAAAGAGACGCTTACGTTCACAAAATACACGCAAGACACTCCCTTAACAGTAAACTCTGATTATGCAGGAGATTATGCGAGAGTATCTGGCCGCCACTGGCCGATAGTATGAAATATTTGCTTTATTGACAAATAAATTATTGGCCGTATTGGTGCATCTCTAGTTTAAATACCTTTGCAAAGTCTCTATTAAAGTTAACATTTTAATTTTATCTCATAAATGCACATACAAAACTCAAAAATAAATATTAAATGCTCTATGAAGAGTTGTCCCTTTTCCATTTGTTGGGTAATATTGCTTCTGGTTTGTGCATTTTACTAATAAAATGTTGTATGTTTACGTATGTTGTCACCCAAAAACTCTTTTTTGTCACATCCTTAATGCATGCATGTTTTCTTCATCTAAAATAGACAGCATGAGTACAAATGTCTGGACTCTATCATGCACTGTAAAAAATACTTTGCTGCCTTAAAGTTTTTTGTTGAATCAACTCGGATTTACAAGTCATTTCAACTTACTATTATTATTATTTTTTTTTTCAAAACAAGGTACATAGAAAATGTTCAGTAAAAAACTGATTTCCAAAAGCACTGCTTTTATAAACTTACTATTATTTATCTTGACTAGATGTTATAACTGTTATAACTACATGTGAGTTGTTATAACTTATAAAAATAAGTTGACTTTTCTCAACTATATTTTATAAGTTGTGACAACTCATCTCTGTTGACATGACTTGTAAATCTGAGTTGATTTAACAAAAATGTTTAAGGCAGCAAAGTATTTTTTACAGTGTGAGGTTTACAGGGCTTTTTAAAATTCCTTTCTTTAATAAGTACAGAGTAATAAATGAAATGGTGTGGCATAGATCAGTGGTTCATAAACTTTTCGGTGTGCGGCCCCCCCCCTTGGGTACAGTGCATCCCTTCGCGGCCTCCAAAAAGAAAATGTATGACATAAAACATTCTAAAACTTAATCATTTTAATTAAACAAAACATATTAAATGATAAAACCTATTGCTGTTGGTTAGTAGCCTTATTTTTCCGAGGTTTCATTACACAGAATTTATGATAAATTGATGTATTTTATAAAATGTCATAAAACCGGGCCCCCCTGGCACCATCTCGCGGCCCCTAGTTTGAGAACCACTGGCATAGATTATGGTCATAGGTTCAATCCAGTAAATACTAACATAGCTTGAGAAAACTGTTGGTTTAAAATTGTGATTTAACACAGCTATGGCAGACATCCACCAGTCACAGTGACACTGATTGGCTGATGGCACAGCAAAACCATGCCCAGTATCAAGCCCTTCAACCCATGTTTGGGTCAAATATGACATTTTCTAAGCTTAATTAAAGCACCAATTGGGTTTGACCATATTTTAGCTATATAGGTTGAAGCATCTCAACCTTTTTGGGTTGTAGAAAGATGGTGTAGTTATAACATCTACCAGTAGGGGCGAACTGGAGCATGCTAACCACCTAACCATTGACAAGATAACCACAGACAGCTGTCTGAGAAAACTACACTGACAGTTACTTTAAATGTAAGTTATGGATGACCACCAAAGAAGATATTTCTGTAAGAGACAAAATATCCACTGGAAATGTTTGTTTTGAGATGTTATTGTGCTGAATTACTTATCAGCATTAATCAATAAATGTTTTTGTACAATACATTATTTAGCTCCACTTTAAACAACCGGTTATATACAATGTCTCATTCAAATGTCTAGGCCTATCTATATACTGTACTCTAATCATATCCATACACTCTCTCTCTCAAAAAAAAAAAAAAATACTACTGCTAACATCCCTACCTCTGAATTACCTATGCAAGCCCCAAAATATTAGTGTAATAAACATCTTCATCCTCATAATCTGACATTACAGCTTAATAAATAGTAGCTGCACAGTATGCACCCTTATTAAGACTTTTCTGTAAATCTTAAGACAGGAAAAGCTAAAGATATTTTTAAGCTTAGTCAAGGAAATAAGCAACACATTGATCCTATTCATTGAGTGCTAAAAACGTCCTCTCAGCTGTGAAAAGTTAAGGACTTTGGCACACCACAAACCCAGCATGGCTCCATTCTTCCATTTTTTTTTAAATGTTGGTGAGGAGGTTTGCTTCGCTCATCTGTATTTTGTTTTGTTTGTCTTGAGTGCACCAATGAGTGCTATTTGCCAGACAGTCTGAGTAAACATTGCGGTCTGAACATGAGGTTGGCAAAACTTTCTGTTTGGGCTCTAAAATGTTTCAGGGTACATGCTTGATAGGAAATTACAATTATAGGATGATTAAAACACTTTGCTTGATCTTTCATCGCTCAGAGGGAAAGACTTAAAAAGAAAATTAATATTTGATTGAAAAAGAACTACATTTTAACACGGAGATAATGCATTAAGCTCAGAATCAGGTCGTGCAAAAGTTATAAACACAGCTAGGAGTTCTGGCGAATCTGACTCATGTTTCGTAAAACTAAATTTGTCACATCGCTTCTTCACACCCTTTACAAATGCCAGATGTAGAGTAGCTGCCTGGAAGCATGTCTTAGGAGGAGATGAGTTTGTACACTTGACCTGTGGGTTTATTAGGTTTGCCGATACCATATTATATATATATAATTTCACAAATATATATTTTTTTGGCCGTTTTGTATATTTTAAAATATATTTGAATGCATAGGCTATATTCACATCTCAAAAACTTTGTTGTAAAGTTGAAAACATAACAGCTTCTACTGCACAAATATATTTCATAAAATGTTGTATTTTATACATAGGGGAGAGCAGGGGCGAAAGTACAATTTTTCAGATTTTTTTTTAAAAAACATGTTTTAGACAGAGATATATATTTTGCACACAAGTGTGGTCTATCAATACCAGGTGCAATTCTGAACAAATGTAAAACGACTTCTGTGTAATTTAACTTTGAATATAAGTAGTAGACAGCAGGGATGAAAGTGATTCACAGGTGGGTCAAAAGTAACACAACAAAACAAGATAGATTTTTGTGTTACACGTGTTTGTATTAAATATACATGACTTTGACCTCGTTAATATGTAACTGCAAACATATTTTGTAATTTATCTTTGTAAAAAATGATGAAATTACATTTTTATTTTAAATTTCAGTTTTATCAAATGTTTCAAAAGCAACCAACGTACGTTAAGTACGAACTTAAATTGTTGAGAATAAAAAAAAATTCAACAGTTTGAACACTATGAAAATTAAATTAAATCTAATTAGAATAATATCAATTTTCAACATATACAACCGTATTAGCAGCGACAGGATCTCCTCACATACTTTTATTTTGAAAAACACTAAATAACCTGTAGATTAATCAACACATGAAACGAGAAACACAACGCGTTATAAGAAAATTAAGTTACCGCTTTTGGAATTTACTTATTGTGATTGAGAACAGCTTTCTGGATCTACACGCGGCAAACGGTGAGTAAATAAAGCGATATTTGTCAGTTTTGTCCAGGATTTGCGTGCTAAAGATGTTGTCATAGTTTGCGATGCAAATATTATCAGGGCTCGAAGAAAACCGCGTTGTTCGTCCCGCGTTACATTCTTACCCGCTCTTACCTAATTTAAAAACGTATACAATTGGTTAGGAAAAATATATTTATTGCCACATGGGTGATGTTTTTAATGTGTTTGCTGTATCTGAAATAAATTTGAAATATATGTTGGTATATGAAGGTTAAAACTAAATATATTGTCAAAATAAAAAATATATTTAATTCAACTTTAGCCTACTTTCTACAAAATATATTTAGCATATATTTAAAACCATTTTTGTCGTATGGGTGCAACCAACATTTGTACACAAGACCATCAACGTAATCAACAAATTTATTATACATTACAAAGGTCAGTGACGTAAAGATAAGTGAACAAACGCAAGTTTTGCACCCAAACGCACTTACCTGATTTTATCTATGGCTTTACGAACCTCTTGCACATTAGCTTTATTACTACTTAAGCTAATTAAATCATTATTCAAAAGTCAGAAACAACAGAATGGAGGATAATTGAATTAATATTGGATAGTAATACTAATCTCCATAATCTCTGTAGCTTTCGGTGATGTCAGTTAAGTTAATCAAGGAAATGTTTTTTTTTTGTCCTAACATAACTCCAAAGAAATAGCCTATTCAATTGATAAACAGTATTAGTTTTCGAATGTCAACTTACACATTGTTGGTTTATCTAGATTTGGTTTTGATTTGCTTCAGACTTTTGTTATATTTTTTGTTCATTCCTCTTTCACATCTTATATTTGTATATAATAACAAAAAACTATGTTCTTGGAATCAAACTTTATAAAAATATTAAGATCATGATGCAAAATGATAATCCTATGTAATAATATTGAATCCCTTATTTACAATGTCTTTGACATTATGCGTCACATTCTTGTGAATGCACCTGGATGCTTGACAGTATATTGTACATGTTATTACATTCCTCCGTCTGTTTACACCCGTTCATTTATCCTGATTAAAATCCCAGTCAGTATCTTATGGAAGTGATTCATTACTGTGGCAAGTTTGGCAGGTGCAGAAATGTTGCTGCGGATGTTTAGCAGCATTAAAATCCTATAGAAGCTTAGAAAATTGAAACAAAAGCAGTGTAAAATAGCAACTGTGGTGTTATTTTGGCTGTCTTGGGGTAAATTGCATGTGAATTTGAATTTAAGCAATGTGTAAATGGATCACAGAAAACTTTAAACCTGTTTGAAAAGCCATTTAGATTTACAACACATCAATGCTGTAGATCAGGGGTTTTCAAACTGAGATGGTGGGGGGCCGCGAGATGGTGCCAGGGGGGCCCCAGTTTTATGACATTTTATAAAATACATTAATTTATCATGAATTCTGTGTAATTAATAAAAAAAATTGAATTGAATTGAATTGTAATTAAACATAAAAAAAATAAGGCTACTAACCAAAAGCACTACTTTTTTGTATAATGTGTTTTAGTAAAATGTTGAGTTTAGAACAGTTTTGTGTCACAAATTTTCTTTGGGGGGCCGCGGAGGAATGCACCATACACAAGGGGGGCCGCACGATGAAAAAGTTTGGGAACCACTGCTGTAGATGGTGCCCACCACCGATTACCACTTTAATTAGTGCTTTGTTAAAAGTAACAAGACACTGCATTCACTGCGAATGAATACACTAAAGCCAAACTCCAAGAGAAAAAAACAAGAGGAGATTTAAAATTATAGAAACGTCTGGATGGAAAATTCATGAAACCCTGCAGTCTTTGAGGTTTGCAAGGTTTGCATAGTCCCATATATAAATAGTTTGAGCTGTTTCCTGTATTGGCTGCCTTTGGGGGGGTGTTGGTGTGTATAGAGGTGAGAGACATACACATGCAATAGTGTGTGTCCAAAAAGACCCATATGGACAGTTTGTCCAGAGAGAGAGAGTAAATACTGTCTGGTGACCATATGACCGCAAATAATCAAACATCAGCATATATAGCCTCTGCCCTTTGCTATCGTAACTGTAATATATGCCATGTCATCTTTGTACATTAAAAATCCAGTAGCACGTAGATAACCAAAGATGTAGAGGGATATGATGGTGGTTTAGGAACAGTACTTTTGGACCCACACATTACTTAGAGTACAGTACGATCTGGCCATTTGTGATATGAATACAGTAATTTGTTATATGTAACAGATATCTGCTGACAGCAGGTGCAAGGCCACTTAGTGTTACGTGTGGATCATGAATAAATAATATATTTTTAAGTAATTTTCCACATTTATTTTCATTGACTTATTAGCATTAGCATTCATCGTCTTAGCATTAAGACGAGCACTAAGCAATATCTTAATTAAAATTATGAAAAAATGTTCGACATATAAAAAAACGGACAATAAAAAACCATCGGTGCATTCTTAGTATTAAAGGTGCATTGTGGGGCAACCTTCCGATCTCTTTATGAAGCCAATACGGAAATGACTTAAACTGCAATTCATCGACTGGCCACTTGAGGCTGGCTCCAAAGGGGAATCAATTCCCATAGACTTCCTTGTTAAACTGCTCAACTTTACAGCAGGAAATAATATGTTTACAGCCTGGTACAAAAAGTGTTTTTGGTCTACTAATTTTGCCCTTAATGACATCTGTAAGAGGGGTGAATTTTTTTTGTAACTCATAGTGTTGTAGTCAAGACCACCAAAACTGAGACCAAGTCATGACCAAGACCAAGACAGGCCGAGGCTGAGACAAGACCAAGACTTTAAAGGGTCAAGACCAAGACAGGCCGAGACCAAGTCAAGACCGAGACCAGTGCAAGTCACTGCTTTAAAACACATATGATAAAATGTGGAATATTAGGCACTTCTTGTCTGTGTGTGTGCGCGCGTGCGTGAGTGCATGCGTGTGTGTGTGTGTGTGTGTGTGTGTGTTTGTGTGCCATCAGAGAAGTTGATAAAATAATCAAAGGCATTGCAGATATGTGGGAATTTATCTTTGTCTATAAGCAAATAAAAGTGAACAAACACTAAAGAGCTGAAATCAACTTAACCATTTAATCTGAACTGTCTTGAAATAAATTTGTGATGTGCCATCAGAGTTCTCTTTGTCAGAGACCGAGACGAGAACGGGTAAAAATGCGGTCGATTCCAAGATGAGACCAAGACCTTTAAAAAGTGATCTTGAGACCGGTCTCAAGATAACTCATCCGTTTAAATTAAGCCTTAAAGTTCTGCATAATTAGGGGCGTGGCCACTTGAGTGAGGGGTGAACTGCCACTGCTGTCACTAGAATCGAGCCACCTCAGCTTTACCCACGTCCCACCTCTTTACCCATTTTTGGTTATCCGCGAGTGATGTGCGGTGACGCGCGGTGTGGCCAAAATAGCGACTGCAGGCACCGCCTACTTTAAGCTTAAAAAATGCTCTTCACAAACCGATGGGTGACATCACAGACACTGCATGCATATTTTTTTTTCAATCTATTGTTTTGTCACTATGTTGTCTTAGATGATGACGTGTTTGTCATGTGGCGGCTATTGTAGCTTAACTATGCGTTTCAGAAGGGGAGGATGAGCTGTGGAATGAGCTGTTGTTTGCAATTCACAGTCTCACCACTAGATGACGCTTAAAATCTACACAGTGGACCTTTAACCATATAGTGCAAAACTTTTGAAAAAAAAAATGCTTTACAGAGTTACGACCTAGCGTCCATATACAGTACTTTAGGACATCTCCAGCCATGCTTTTTACGCAGGGGCTTTAGTTGGAATCTCATTAAAGGCGGGGTGCGTGATTTTTGAAAAACTTTTGGAAAAGGGAGTCGGGCCGAAAGGGGTGTGTCTACTAACCATAACCAACATCATTGCCTGGGTTGCGTATGTTTGGGGTGGGTCTATTAAAAGAAGGTCCAGATTCTGTTGGGATTTTACGGTAATTTACAATTCCATTATTTTCCCCTAGGTGGCGCTCTTACTCAATTTATAAAAAACTGAAGTATCAAGTAATTCAACAACATTGTAAACTCTGTGTATGTTTTGATCATTGTTCTGAATCTAATCCTCAAAAAAGTCCTTTAAAAAAATGCAATTATCTCAGCTTTTTGCTCAAAATTGGTATTTTTGAAGAACTTATCCATATTTGAGAGGTTCTAAAAATAGAACTGCTTAAAAAAAGGCTGGCAGGTAATGCGTTAATCTCTTTTCTCTACTCAACTATCCTTGGTTAAATTCATCAAAAAGAAAGATTGATTAAGACAACAATTTAAATCTGAAGCACCTTTTCCTAAATCTTACAAACAAACCTATTCAATATACAAGTTGACATCTTTCGTCTTAATTTTTTTAACTGCAGGGAAGTAAACAGCCAGTAAAAATGACATCATACAGTAGAGCAAAAGGTGAGAAAATGCATCTCAACTTCTTTCTCCAAGCAATTTGAAGGAAGAATCGATATCTGCTGACTTCAGAGGGCAGTTCACATTACAGCATATCTTTAACTTGTACAAGGGGTGCTTGGTCAAAATGCTAAATTTCTGGATGTTCTTGTTTTTCCTGTGAGATTTATTTATCGAGACTAAAAACTTTGTACATTGATTTTTTATAATGGGGGAGCAGTATAACGTAGTTATTTTTCAACAACGCTGTCTTAAAGACAGCAGCAATGTTGTGGTTGAAAAAATTAAAGCATCAATGCCCGAAGTGTCATTCGTTTGGGATTTTAGTGATTAACAAACAAGTGGCCAAAGCACAGACTAAATTTAAACACTCCAATGTCCTGAAACAGACAATGATTGTCAAATAGAAAATACCTGGTAATGTCAAAACGCAATGGCCAAACATGTGAAAGACTTTTATGAAGTGGAATTTGTGTCAAAGTCATCATGAAATTGAAATTAAAATTATTTTTTTTTACAAATGACTTATCTGTAAGCTTTATTATTTACAGTCTTGTTTTCAGTAGAAATATCTAAACATTCTTAAATCAAAATGTATTTTGAGAAAATGTAGCTTGAATTAAGAAAAAAATAAATAAGTTTTTTCTCACCCCATTGGCAGATATTTTGCTTGTTTTAAGCACAAATTCACTTAAATTGTATATTTTTTGTCTAAAACTAGGCTTATTTTCTTCATCAACAAAGTAATTTTGTTCATCAAGAAAATACATCTTGATTTAAGAATTTTTCTACTGAAAACAAGACAAAAATACTAATTAAGAAAGTAATTTTTTGCAGTGTAAAAAATACATGTGCCCTCATAATGTTTAATTAAAAATGCAAATCTCCTTGAGATGATCTCTCTTTATTTCTGGTCATGGGGTATCGCGATTAGTTAAAGCAACACTAAAGAGTTTTTGCTCTTTGCTCCCCCTACAGGTTGGAAGTGGAATTGTCCATTACCACTGTCGTAAATAATTTGGCCTACTGCATTAAAGCTGGCTCTGACTGGATTGTAGGTCTGCCGTAAAGCAAGTTTTTGTAGTTTTCACTCGAACTACAGGACTGCAACCCAACGGTTGGAAACTTATTTAGTGGGGTTTTGGCCGATAGAGGGCTGCAAAGCGAATGTGAAACTGCCGGCGGGATGAACGACTGAAAAATTTTTTAAGGTAAAAAAAAAAGTCTTAGGGCTCTTTCTTACTTCCGGCGCAATGCGCGACGCAAGTGTCTTTTGCTAGTTTCCACCCTGCGCAATTATAATTTTCATGTTTAGCGCCGCGTTGTTTAAATAGCAAATGCATTTGCGCCCCCTTTTGCGCCCATGGGCGTTCTCGTCGGAAAACGAGGTGTGTTCAGGCGCATTGTTGGCGCGTTGCTACTTTGAGGCAACTAAAATAGACTACGCCATTGACCAACAAAAACCTGGTCTAAAGTCAATGGCGCAATATGTTTTTGTTATTTAAAGAGCGCATTAGTAATATGCGCCTAAACTGGACAACAACGCGGGTTTGCTTAACACATACATAAATGCGCAGCAGTACAAAAACGCTTTTAAATATGAAAGATTAAAGGATTAAATGTAAAAGATTATTATTGAGTCTCTTGGACATAAATGAGGACTAATTATGAGACGTTAGAAGGCACAAAGAGCTGCTTCACCTGTAGACTGGTAAGTAAATAAATGCTTTGCTTTAAACAAATGCATCTGTTTCTAAATGTTTTTAAATGCTACCTCACGGATTTATTGTATATGATGACTCTGTACCTGTGGATATGGTGAGATGAGAAACATTTTTAAGTAATGCTTAAAAAAACTGACGCTGTCCAAGTGCTGAACCTTGCGAAGAGCCGTGTTTTATCTCCAGTTTGTAACAAATAAAGTATTTTTATAGTACAAAACTTTTCTTACAAACTTCTAAATTATTTTTTGATGATATTGAATAGCCATTTAAAGCAAATAAAAGCCAGATTTTATACTTCCATGACTAAATGAAAACGTGAAAAAGTGAAAAATTCAAGTGAAAAACAACACAATTATTTAACATTAATCTTAAACTGGTGATCTTCTACCTCCGCTTAGTTTTTCAGTTTACAAAGTCCGTCATCTAAATAGGGATTAGACATAGCGGCAGTGAAACTGGCTTTTAAAGGGGATGTGAGATGAGACTCTCATTGGTTTATTGCACGTTACGCCCAAAATACTCCCATTAATAATTAAAAAAATAGGACCAACCCTTTTCGACCATGCACTCGGCGCACAAACCATTTTTCCCGTCATTAAATTAGCAAAAGTGGATTCGGATACGCCCATTTAGACGTTGTGCTGTGCGCTTTAGACAATGCGCTTAGATCGTTAAAATAGGGCCCTTAGTGTTGCTTTAAGGCCTGTGAAAATTTTTTATTTCAGAAGTTCGTTTATGTCACGAAAGGAAAAATTTAACAATCGCTACTTCCGCTTCATTGTGACTGTGATAACTTGAAAATGAGTAGAGAAAATTGCAAAGGGTTTTTAACACATTACCATTTACATTTTGTTGTTGACGTTTCTATCCAGTGTGACTTACAAAAGTGTGAAAAACAAGAGAGTGATTTGTCTTAGTTGCTTGGCTGCTCTGACTGATGAATGGGATGGCTTCTTTCATTGTAAGACTACAGTTTTGCATTTACTGTAGCAGACATTTTAATCCAAAACGACTTTAGGGGTTTTCACACTGCGCTTAACCCTGGGTTATCTTCATTCTAAACCCCGCTTTAAACCCTGGGTTAAGGAGCGTTTCACACCTGTCATTTGAAAGCGGTGTTAGCACCGCTTTTTACCCAGGGTTATGAAACCCTGCTCCGGAGCAGGGTTAGCACCACATTTGTGGTGTTAACCCCGCATTGCGGTGCCAAACGCATGCAGTGTGAAACGAAGCAGGGTTAGAATGTTATGACCCTAATTAAACACAGCTGAAGTAGCTAATCAAGGTGTTCAAGGTTGCTTGATAATTACAGACAGGTGTGTTGGAGCTGGGTTGGAGACCCCTGACCCAGGGTTTAGGAATGCACAGTGTGAAACGTCAAATTATGAATACCCAGGGTTATCTCTTAACCCCTGGTTAAGTTTGAACAGTGTGAAACATGAAAAAAATAACCCAGGATTCTGTTAACCCTGGTTTTAGAATAACCCAGGGTTAACAATTTCAGGTGTGAAAAGCCCTTTTGTGTATTCAAGCTATATATTTTATGAGCATGTATGAACATGGGATCAAACCCATGACCTTTACATTGCAAATGCAATGCTACACGGACACATTTATGCTTATCTTGCAAAACTGTCCGTATGGCTAGGGTGTTGTGGGTGGTCTTCACGATGCTACCTCATACCCCCACCCCATTCAGATCAAAGTGCCACTGTGGATGTTATCAAGTCTCGATAGACAGTCAAAATAATCTGTGCTTCCAGGAACAGTTACATTTCAAAAGAACCTAATGACTTCTGTGAACAGATTTAAGTTTAACAGAAGTGTTCACTTGACGCTGTGTACTTAGCAAACAGAGGGTCCCACTCCACCAACCCCTAACTACAAGCTATTTTGAAACTGGACACTGACTGACAGGCCACACTAAATCTATTGAATGAGAACGTGAAAACGTGTCGAGCCGGCAGAGATTACTCTGTTTGCCGTTGGAGATTTCGAGTTGGAGTTGCCAAAGTTCTCAGAATTACACGTCTGTCCGTGTCATGTCACGTTTAGGTGGGACATTTAATTCGCATTAAAACACGTGGCTTATTTTATGTACAAAGCATATATAATTTTATGTGACAGTACATTCAAATAACAGGATCAGGGAGATGTGTTTTATTAATCGCAGCACATCTTATGTAACTACTCTAACACGAAACATGTTTTTATCCCACAAGAAAAATAACATTGACACGCATTTCGCATCTGCTCTAAATGGTTTCACATCGCCGCTTCCAAGTATCAAGCTTATTGCATCGCACGAGAGGAGAGAGAGCTGTGTGCATGACCAACAATAGCCGCTGTGAACTTCCCGCTTCGACGGGATCCCGATAATGTCACAGGCCTTACATAACTTTGCATAAGTTACAAAATTTTTGGCAGGGGAAAAGAGCACAGTACCAAGCCAGAGGGAAACCAATACTTACATAATAATAAGAAACAGCACAAAGAAATGCGATCGACCCATGTATGAATTTGCAGACATAATGCAAGAGAGGTCTGTTCCCCCATATTTCCACAAATGTATTGATTTGTTGCTTTAATTTCTCAGTAATCAAGATTCACCCAACAACCCATGAACCCGTGAACTGTCGCACTGTAGTAATGAGCTGGCACCAGGATCTGAACTAAAACAATGTCTCCCGTCTGCCTCTGTCTAGAGATCAGATCCTCCCCGGCGACCCAGACGGTCCGCACGCATGTCAGGTTTATGGATTGGCTATCTTTAGGAATAGTAATATAACCCTCACTTTTCATCACTCTCAACCCACATGCAGATGAAACGTATGCCCGGTATTTCCTTCTATTCATTAAAAGCAAAATCCAATGGTTGGGCACAAAAGGCTTTGTTCTCATAATGGCCGCAGTCTTGTTGTATTACAAAGAACAGAACGGTCTGTCCTGGGCATGTCAATGTAGAACAAGTTGGGTGTCTGAATGAACTGGGTCTGCCCTCTGCAACTATATGATTTATTGTCTGCATGTATGTGCTACACCTGCATGCTGATCCAAAAGAAACAAAACCTCTAGAAGTGTGGGTCACTAAGGGCAAACGTGTCCTACAGTATGTATGGTACGTGGCATAACACACATGCATCGAATAGGTTTCATTAAGTGTTTTACCACCGTACCATAACTCAGCTCACCCAGTTAACCGCTTAAAGTTAATTTACCATTACATTGTACCCAACTTACAATAACATATTCTCTTTCTATTGCAGAGAGGTAGTGTTTAGTGTAATAGCGATGTAAAACTTTAGCGTTAGTAATGTAATTCATGGACATTTCTTTGTTCAGATGAACGCAAAGGAAGATATTTTGAGGAATATCCGATCAGAAGCCCCATTACTTTCACGGTATCTCCGCTTAATCTCCTTATCCGTTTATATGTGTGTGTGTATATATAATAATCTCCCAAGGGTTTTTCCCTGCTAGGACTTTTTTTTATTTCCTCGGCTAAAAGCCCAGGGTTTTTTTTCTCCTAGGGGGTTTTTTAACCCGGGGAGGCAGCCTTCTTGGGCTTAACTTAGCTTCCTCTTCTAGACGTTACATTAGTAATACGCTCGCTTATAATGTCATAAAAAGTCATAGCCGCAGCAAATTTAACTGCTTATGCTATCGTGTATTATGTTGTGCTATCTGTCGCTTTTCTGTGTTTTTCACTGTTTCTATTAATGTAAAGCTGCTTTGAAACTAGGGCTGGGCGATTTGACCTAAAATCAAAACCTCGGTTAATCTAACATTTGACATCGGTTACGATTAATAAACGATTATTTTTTGCCTCATAGTTCACTGACAAGGTTGGAAAGTTTAGGGCACACCTTAAATCAGCCTGCAATGCAATTATTCACATTTTTCCCAAAATAACTGCATTACTGAAAAATATTAAATAGACTTAACTCTATGCAGATGTTGCATGTCATTATGTACAATTGATGAAACTTTCAGAATGGGAAGTTATGAACCAAAGAATCATACAGCCCCCATGACTAATTATAGACATAAGATACATACATAATAAGTTGTATCCAGATAGCATATTGTAATGAGATGAGTAGGGCAAAATACATACTTGGACTGTATCCTTTACACGTTTCTTGTATTCAATCCATTTTTTCTTAACTGGGCACTGATGTCTAAGCCATTTATTCTCATCTGTAATGCTTTTGGTGTTCATGTAGACTAGAAGTTCTCCCGTTCTCTCTCTCAGTCATCTCTGCAGTGTCTAATTAAACTCACGCGGGCGCGTCTTTTCGCGGATTTGAGTGAGTGAGATGTGATGACATTACCCGTGCTGCTTAGAGACCCATCGGTAGATTAAACTGAGCGCGTGTGCGTTAAAAAAACCCGTTCGCGCATTCCGTATTTTTGTCACAGGTGCCTGAACATTCGCGAGTACTTCTTCAAAAAAAGTACTGTGCTTCTTTTGGGCACTTGATGATCCTGCTGCTCAGTTAAACAGTGTTTGAGTTCTCCTCCATGTTTCGCTGTGCCACTGACAGGACGGGGCGGAGTTACGCAACATCACACGCAGCAGTTTGTTTTTAAAGGGAAAGTATTAACAGGATTAAAAACCGAAATAACCGACATGATAAAATAATGTCGGTTAGAGGTTCTGAATTTCGGTTTCGGTTATTTTTCGATTAATCGCCCAGCCCTATTTGAAACAATTAACTATTGTGAAAAGCGCTATATAAATAAAATGGAATTGAATTATTCTTGTACTATGGAAGTCTATGGGGCTTGATCGGTTTGGTTACAAACATTCCTCAAAATATCTTCCTTTGTGTTCATTAGAACAAAGACAATTATACAGGTTTGTAACAACATAAAGGTGAGTAAATGATGACAGAATTTTCATTTTTGGGTGAAATATCCCTTTAAATACTTAAAATAGCATCTGTTTGCCTTATTTAAAGGAAAGTTCACCCCAAAATTAAAATGTTGTAATTATTTACTCACCGTCATGTCATTTGTGGATCTTCAGAACACAAAGATTTAAAAAAAAAATTGTATTTGAGTTCTGAAGAACAAAGGAAGAAATTGGGGGCAGTGTTTCCTCTAGGATTTTTTTCAGCTATGGCGGCAGGGGGCGCCCATGATGATTATAAATGTACATTATTATTTTTTTTATGTAGAATATAGGCTACAGTAAAGTAACATGTTTTTTTTTATAATTTTCATGCTGTCATTTACTTTTCCTTATATTTATAGCATATTGCTTTTCTTTGTTTTGATCTAAACTGTATTTTCTTAAAAAAAACATAGTTACGTACGTATAGTTCGGATATTTCATTGTAGTTTTAATGTAGTGTGCATCGTAAATTCGTTCGTCGTCGTGTTTAGCATTACAGAGCTGTTGCAAAGTCATGCAGTCCTGTTTGATAATCCGCACCGCTGTGATTGACAGAACAACCGACCAGTTATCCGACATCAGCAGCAATTTAATTTCACACCCGTACCATTTGACATAAAGACTGTGACCGACAACGCAAATTGCGCAGTTAAATATAAACCTTTAACGGTCTTCAGACATATCTTAAACACAAATAAGCACGGGGCCATTTAAAAACGAGTCGAATTTTGGTCTTGGATGTTGGGGATGTTAGACCCGCATTTTACTCTTGTCTATTGAGTCCCGACCTGCATCTACAACGCAAATGACACCCGAATAGTCTATTATTACACCCGTTAGATCAAATATTATGGGGTTCACCCGCGGGTACCTCGACCCTGCTGTTTCGTCTGAAAACAGATAAAACAGTCTCACCGTCTGCCTCAAGTTTCTATTACCAACGTTCTTCTCTTCCACGGGAATAATAAGTTTCCTTACAAACAGATTCGACTATTAATGTCTTGCAGTCGCATATAAGTAGTATTCAGTATTTAGCCTTTTGTGTTTGGACAAATATCATATCATTCAATGTGAAACTTTGTGAGGGTCGATCTAAAGCACAGAAGATTGACTGACAGCTGAGCGGTCAGCAGCGCGCTGCGCTTATAGCCTATATTCTGCATAACTAATGGCCAGATAAGTTGATAATATGAGTACAGTGATTCCAAATGAATGTCCAAAAAACTCGTAATCTGTTAAATCAAACGTTTAATAATGTCTTTCTTTTCTCGCAGCCCTGCGCTGTGTTGGTGTAGATATGCGCCGGTGAACATCATATGCCTGATGACCTTGCAGCTTAAATTACCCTAAATTTATAGTCATAAAGATAAAAGTAAAACAACATTCGAAACTTCAAATGATGTATTTTTATTTGTGTAAACTCACAATAAGGAGAAAACCTTGTGCTTATTTAAAATCATTAAAAACATGACGTGCTTTCTTCTGCTTTGGTTTTAGAGCGCGTCACAAAAAAAGAACAGAAACTTTTTTATTCGTTTTGTCAATTTAATAATTGAATAATTATTTAAGTGCAACATATTTCGTATAGGCTTATTTATTTTATTATTATTTCTCAAAACAGAGACGTAGCTTAATCATCCTCTGTTGATTTAAATCTATTTGTGCATGAAACTAAACCCATGGGGGAAATGATGATATTTTAGGAGATTTATTTATAAATGAGTGAACAACGCGAATCCAGAAAGGAATTTATTTCTAGACAGCCAGTCTGGCAGAGCGGACATTTCGGTAGCTTTTTTGCGAGCTGCCGCCGTGGGTTTTGTCTAGAAGGTATACAGCAAATGCAGAAAAGTTAAGGATTAGATTTGGAGGTAGGATTATTAGGATGAAAACAGCGGTTCTGGCTAAATTAGATACAAATACATCCTACAATCGTGTGAAATGTTGTGTTTTAAGTTGGGTTTGGTTGAAGGATTAGGATAAAACAGTGCTCATCCAACGAGATTTCGTTTGCTGTATCCCTTCTATACACAACCGCAGGCGTGGCGGGGATGTTTTAGGAGTGGCGGGCCGCCACGGTTGAATGTATATAGCGGAAACACTGGGGGGTCCAACAACATGAGCGTGAGTAAATGTTAATTTTTGAGTAACTATCCCTTTAATTCAAATTCCCCATGTTATTGTGCTCGATACATCTGTGTGCTGCAACGCTATTTCACGAGAATTGGTAGATATTGAGTTTGCTAATTCGTATTAATTCATACGACCACATTCATTGCCTTGACCCCTGTGACGTTGGGGTTAGGGGCGGGGTTAGGTTTTGTTGTTCTTTTCATGAGAATCGTATGTTTTTGCACGTTACCTTCGTATGAATTCATACGAATTAGCCAACTCGTAAAATATGTATAAATTCTCATGAGATCACTGGTGTACATTATTCTAATGAAAAATTTAGTCAATTACAGTTTCATCAAACTGTAATAACTTGCTCCACCTCTGAAACAACTTTTTTGTCTACTATCAGCACGATTAATAAGACTTATGTACAATTAAAACAACAGGGTTTCCATTAACCGATGATATGCGACTAAAACTTAGTTTTTCCTCTCGCGATAAGTCATTCCAAACATCACATTGACTAATGTTGGTAGGTTTACTAATATCACATCCACCGCACTAGGCATTATTTAACCGAAGGAGACGTAAGAGTATTATCCAAACATTAATGCCAAGGAAAGCCCCTTATACTTAGGAGCGGCAATGTATAGGTGTTACTTGGAGTTAATAGTACATTATTTTAAATGAAAAGAGATGTAGGAGTGTTATCCAAACATTATTTGCAAGGAAAGCCTCTCATACTTGTATGCAGACACGTATTAAGCAGACTGATCTCACGGAAAGTTGTGTTATAGTCAAGAAAAATGATGTGTCCATGGCACAAAATTCAGCTTTTATCATGCCTTGAGCACAAACGTCGCACGACTTTCTTTTTCGTGTCATATGTATTTTTTTCTCATTGTTATTTCCTATTTTTTACCATTGTCACTAGGGGTTTGGGTTAGAATCACTTCCTGTTACATTTTTAGACATACTAACCCAAACCCCAACTCTAACACCAACCGACAATGATTTAAAAATAGCAAAAAAAAAAGAGAAAACAATACATACAATGACACGAAAAAGAAAGTTGTGCCACGGACAAAAAAAACTGTTTATAGAAATTTGTGCAACTGACACGAAAAAGACATTTGTGCTCAAGGCACAAAAAAGCTGAATTTTGTGCCACGGACACGAATAAATTAATCACATTTTTTGTGACCTATAACACGACTTGCCGTGAGATCATGTTGGTATTGAGGTGTTTCTGGGAGGTTTTAGCTTATAATGGGTCATCTTTAAATAATAATTATGTGACTTACATTTACTTGCATGTTTTTCTTCCACTTTTAAAACTATTCTCGTCTGGAGTTGGGGTTAGAGTTGGGCTTTGGCTTAGGATGTCTAAAAATGTAACAGAAAGTGATTCTAACCCCAAGCGATAATGGTAAGAAAATAGAAAAAACAATGAGAAAACAACACATAAAATGAAACGAAAAAGAAATTTGTGCGACTGACACGAAAAATAAATTTGTGTTCAAGGCACGAAAAAGCTGAATTTCGTGCCATGGACATGAATAAATAAATAAAAAAATTGTGACTATAACACGACTTGCCGTGAGATCATGTTGGTATTGAGGTGTTTCTGGGAGGTTTTAGTAAATACCGCGTCATCTTCAAATAATAATTATGTGACTTGCATCTGCATCAGGTGACCTGCAGTTTTGCGTAATACACCTTTTCTGAATTGCCTAAAAACGACCTCATGCGAGCGTAAAAAGTTTTTGCGATATATGGGCGTTTTTGCAAATTCCTATTGGCCGTATTTTCAGTTCGCATTGTCAATTTGCACAATTCAAAGGGTAATAGAAAGCAGCTAGTGTTCCACATTTAAAGCTGTTAAAGCTTATTGAACTGGGCTTGTTCCTGTAGCTCAACATAAAGGGCTCGTTATAGTAGTGCGTAGGTCTTACAGCGTAGCCGGTGCAATGGTTTTCATTTATACTTTTGTGTCGTCGGCAGTATCCACGCGTGTAACCACAGTAGCAGAGCAACAGTCAAAGAAGAAGCAGCTTGGCAAGATAACCCACAAACGAAGAAGAAACAGCAACTTTTTGTGTATAATTTGAGAAGACCACAATGATGGAAGTAAATAAACAGCGACTTTTGTTGCAGTTTGAGTTAAACAACTCCTCAACTTGGCTCATCTTTGTTTTCACCGTCGCAAACGGAAATACCTATGACGCAGTTTTTTTACCTGACGGGAGGGGTTCTGGTGGACCAATCACAACACTTGTGGTCCACGTAGAACTGACGCGCTGTTAAACATTTTGCGAGGTGCACATCAGGCTACGCACAGGCTACGGGTAACCTACGGCGTAGCTATAAATCGGGCTTTAGTAGTGCAAATGTGTTTGATCCCAGGACCTACTGTACCTGTACTGGTAAAATTTACAATGCACTACAAACAACATGATCTCACGAGAAGTTGTGTTATGTAGTCACAAAAAAAATTATTAATTTATTCGTGTCCATGGCACGAAATTCAGCTTTTTTCATGCCTTGAGCACGAATGTCTTTTTCATGTCAGTCGCACGAATTACTATAAATAGTTTTTCGTGTCCGTGGCACGACTTTCTTTTTCGTGTCATCTTATGTATTGTTTTTTATCCTATTTTTAAATCATTGTCGCTTGGGGTTAGATTTGGGGTTTGGGTTAGGATGTGCTTTTATGCATTGGTTTCAACTTTTTTTTCTTCTGCTTTTAAACTATTCTCATCTGTGGTTGGGGTTACAATTGCGGTTTGGGTTAGGATGTCTAAAAATGTAACAGAAAGTGATTCTAACCCCAAGCGACAATGGTAAGAAAATGGGAAAAAACAAAGAGAAAACAATACCTAAAAATGCCACGAAAGTAAGTCGTTCAACAGACACAAAAAACTATTTATAGAAATTCGTGCGAGTGATACGAAAAAGACATTGGTGCTCAAGGCACGATAAAAAGCTGAATTATGGGCGTTTTTTTTAATTCCCATTGGTCGTGTTTTCAATTCACATTGTCAGTTTGCGCAATTCAAAGGGTAATGGAAACGCAGCTATTTTTCCACATTTAAAGCTGTGGATTTGTTCCTGTAGCTCAACATTAGCAGTGCAAATGTGTTTGATCCCAGGACCTACATGTACTGGTAAAATCTACAATGCACTGAAAGTCACTTTAAATAAATGCATTTTGCGAAATGTATAAATGTAAGTGCTTTTTCATGTAACCCCTTTCACACAGAGTGTCGTCGGGGGGATCTAGTAACATTGCCGGGATCGTGAACAAACGTGCACAATTACAATCACATTACAACGTATATCTTTACGGGATGTGTGTGAACTAAAAATCACCAGCAGTGTAAATGATCCCCGGACAAATCCTCTATGGGAAAAGGGCTTATGTGTGTCTTGCAATGACAACACAACAATAGAATAAAACAAAAGAGATTCCTCCTTAAACTTACATTGCTTTTTTGTGCAGTTATGGCAAACAATGTCTGTAGCTGTGTCTGACCCAGTGTCCATCCGGTTTTGATTGGTACGCAGTGAAGCCTTTAAAATAACACTGACCTGGATGGAGGCAGATTTCAAGAAAGGGAAGTATTTGAACAAAGCTAGACTAGTTTGTCAATTACCGAATGTACTGTATGCTGTTGTGGTAGAGACACGTCTCCCCTTGACATGAAGTAACGCTCAAACTAATGAGCTGAACACTGGGCACTGACTGGCATGTCTGACGCCCTGGGGTTACAGGTTCAGTTTGTCTAGAACTCAGTAAACTCTTCTAACAAGTAGATCAGAGAGTGCCGATCGTGGTATAAAACTTGTTTATTTCTCTACAAAACTGATACTGCAGCATCGCCATAACTTATTTACGGGTCACTTCGCCCATCCAGGACTTTCATCTGATAAGATGGGCCAAATGTCTGCCCTGATTTGATATTAACCAGTTTAATGTCTGATCGCTGTAGAGGTGGGTGAAACAATGTGTGGGTAGATGGCAAAATTTTGGCACGCATTGGTCACGCACTTCTAGTGCCACGGGATTGGGGGCGGGACTGTCTGTTTAGCCAATCGGCTGCAGATGCATTATTTTTGCGAGTTAATTTATAGCATATGCATTTACACATTTCACATTAAACTAATATGCTTAAAGGATTCATTGCAATATTTTTTATCTTTGAACAGACACTTTATATATTCCAAAAAAAGAAAATTAGTACTTATTAGTCATGCACTGTGTAAAGTGCATCATTTTCTCACATATGCATTAGCGTGAGAGCTCTGTTTTTCACATTATGCCTTAAGATTTGCTCTGGTGAACAGAGGAAATGGGAGAAAATAGAATGGTTCAACCTCAGACCTTAAAAATATCATGGGGATCTTTAAATTTAATGAATTTTATATTTAACCCTCCGTTGTTTCGTAGACTAAAATCTGACATATAAACTTACACCAGGGTCCAAAAGTCTCAGACCACATACCAGATTTTGTATTCAAAAAGTAATTTAAAGGGTCACATTTTAGGAACTTTTCTAGGTCACTAAGAAAATGTGTGACCATTTAACTTATTTGTACAAAGGATCAGATAAAGCACACAAGCAGATGCTCTTTGAAACGTTTTCGAATCATGCATATGGATCATCAGGTTTTGCACAAACTTGTGGAGTCCATGCCGATTTGAGGATGTTATCATAAAGCAAAAGGGAAAGTTAAATAAATATATTATTAAAGTGTTGGAAATAAATCACATTTACCAGCAGCAGACAGCACAAATACACACAATACGTGAAGTTCTTATGTTTAAAAACAGTTAGATGGAGCACAACGAAATTATTTACTCAACAAGACATCTTATAAATAAACAGAGATGCATTTTAATGGCCTAGGATATCAGTATGTTTGTGGAAACCCCTACTAAATGTAGTATAATGTTATAATTAAAGGGCACCTATGATGCGCGGGTCAATGTATAAACAACCCGCACTCGACCAATGTTTTCAACTAACCCGTCTGTATCCGGATCGCAAAAAAAAGTTTTTTTTACCAGACCGCTTCCTGGCCCACTTTTTTTTAAAGTAGTAATTGTTTAAAATAGTTCATTGCAATCTTTATTTTAAACGACCGCGGCCTGAATATCATTAAATATATTTTTTGATGACTCGTAACCGCAGGCACCTGCTCATTTTGGCAAGGCAAGTTTATTTTTAAAAATCCACCCACTCCTTGTTTTTTAATCCCCATTAAACCAAGGCAGTCTTACTAGACATGCCTTTTTTTATTCTTATATCAATATGAGGTTTATTAGAAACACCTGTTTAATTTCTCATTAATGCAACTATCTAATCAACCAATCACATGGCAGTTGCTTCAATGCATTTAGAGGTGTGGTCCTGGTCAAGACAATCTCCTGAACTCCAAACTGAACGTCAGAATGGGAAAGAAAGGTGTTCCTAATAATCCTGTAGGTGAGTGTACATCAACACAATCTCATGGCGATTCATACATATTTTACAAGGTGGCTAATTTGTATTATTTAGTACAATCAGCTTTGTACATTTTCTTACAGTTTGCTTTCGCTCTGTGACGTTGGGTTTAGCGTTGAGGTATCATTACTGTGTTTTTTTTTTCTAAAAATCGTACATGCTTGTACAATTTACTTTGTACGAATTCAAATGACCTAACTCGTAAAATACATACAAATTCCCATGAATTTTGTATATACAATGTTATAAATAATGTTATTACAACAGTAGTACAATTACTTACGAACAAATTGTATTACATTACATTACATGTACATGATAAAATAGTATAGCCATAGATGCTGAAATGGCACTAGGAAAAAAATAAACAAACGAACATAATAAAATGCATAAACAAATAACATGCAAAGTTTACTTTGGCCCATTATAATGCTTTGAGAATACAGAAGAAAATCCAGTCAATATAATAGGTCAGTAACCGTGTGTGTGTGTGTGTGTGTGTGTGTGTGTGTGTGTGTGTGTGTGTGTGTGTGTGTGTGTGTGTGTGTGCGTGCGTTCTTTATAAGTCAGATGAAATCATATAGCTCAAAATCTTTTCTTTACCTCTCTTTTGTCATGCCTGTGTACTGTAGATATAGATGATGTTAGCTAATGAAGTACATATGGTAGACCTCCACCCAATTTTAGTGTTTTTAAAAATGAGTTCTCTATTGTACAACTGTTCAAGAGTCTTACTGTAAGCAAATATGTGTTGCTTTGCCAAAGGCAGGAATCTAGAGATCCATCTGTAATGCCTTTTGGCTGTAACGTTGCAGCCTCACAGCTTGATAGAAATGGCTAGTTAAGAGTGTTGGGTTAAAGCCAAACTAGTGCGTATGTGGACCAGACAGGCTGTTTCAGGCCTAGGATTACATATTATCAGTAAATGTGCATTTTTACCCTGAAAATCAGTGGTTAATTGTCTCTGTGAGGTGGCGATTTGCGGTCACACGGTCTTAATGGCAGGTTAATGGGACATTATTAAAAATAAAGGTTATTCAATGGCATTTCGCGGTGCTCACCAAAAAATCCTCATTTTCTCATAAAACATTTCTGCTGTCTGGGTTCATGAGCTTTATAGCAATGCTTCACATAATGTAGAAAAACTGTTTTATTAACACCAAACCAGAAATCTGTTCCTTTTGACTTATATTAGACTGAGCAAGATTAACTGTAACATATTTTTTAACAGCACCTTAGATGCTATTTTAAAGAACTATATAGTAAAAAGTTTTATTGATTGAAATTTTATTTGCAACCTTTTTTAAAGAACGCATATTTTTCAGTTCCATGTTGCTAATATTGACAATAAAAAATTAAATGTTTTGAGTTCAAATTGACCTTTTTCTGAATACACCCAATACTTAGCTTTTAGTCCTATTTGACCAAATTCACCAAATTATTTTTTTTCTACTCAGTTCTATATTGATTACTTGTGGCCAAACAAAACCAAAATTCACCTGTCAAAGCAGAATATTTCACAAATTACAGCAATGCTTAAGGGATTAAATGTGGGTTCAGGCAAGGGCATAGTAACTACCATAACATAGGCAGATACTAAACGACACCCCCTATAGTAAAATAATAAATTTTATAGGTCAGGTGTTCAGCCACTTTGCTAATAGGAATAAATTACAATACCCTTTAAAATATCATGTGAAGGGTACCACACTAACATTTTAAGTACAGCATTTATAAGTTGTATATAAGGGAGCTCGGATGCAAAAGCCTCTAAACGCCACCTCCATCAAAACTGAAAAATTAGCTGAAAGCTCTCGGCACATATAATACATTCATCAAATACCTTTGCTTCAAATCCGCTTAATCTCAGCCTCAGTCAATTCAGAAATTTTAGTTTGGCCGAATCCTCTAAACGTCACATCAGTTTTTCGGCAAATTCCTCTAAGTGCACAAAAGCTAAATTGGATGAATGATGGTGCACAAAGCAACCGTGTTTCACATTCAATCTTGTGTCCCTTGTGAGTACTTAACTCGAATGTGGCAATGACATGGATCACAGCGCCCCCTAATGTGTGGTTCAATTTCTTCATTTTTACATTCTGACTATCTTCATTTGCAATGTTTCTAGATGCATTTTTTGCGATTTTGCTAATGTTTTCTATGTCTTGTCCAAAGAAGTGGATTTTTGCCCAAAAAAGTTGCATGCACTTAGAGGGTTTTGCAGCGAAATGCCTCAAATAGCAATAAAATGACTAAAGGGGCATTTGCAAAAACAAGGCATTTCAATTATTGACTAATAAACTTTTTATTGCCATTAAAGTAACATTACTGAACCTAAACATAAGTCTGATAAAAAGTGTGCATTTACAAGAAAACATGTCAGATAGACTTAGAGGAGTTTGCATCTAAACTTGTTACTTTTTATTACAGTATACTTTATTATTTATTAAATTAATGTTTCTTTAAAGAGTTCTATTAAAACAAGCATAAAAATAGCATTTAAAAAGAAAATCTTTACCATACTCATTTTGGCATCTCTTACTCTCTGTAGAGCAAGATGCCCTATTTACATCTTTATACTGTATGCATAGCTTAACAGACCATTAAAACATAAATGCATCTTCCCCGAATAGTTTCAAGCACTGAGACAGACAGTAAAATGTTGCATTAAAGAGGTGTGGGTATGAAAGCAGCAAGTCTAAACAGTAGGCATGGTGTTTATTTTGACCCCCAACAGACACAAGCTATTAAAAGTCAATATCATTAGTGCTGACACAGAAACATTAAAATGCACAGCAACAAACCGGAAAGAAGGCTGCACTAAGGTCTGAACGTTCACTTTAAATGCCTGAATTGCATTCATAATTAAGTTTCTATTCTTCAGTCAGTTTATATTGGAAACAATCCAGTCAAGATTAATTTTAATCACCTTACCTGTAAATAAAACTCAACACTGTATCTTTATAACACATTTGCATTATATCATTAATAAAAAATTATTTCACCGTTCTATCATTAAGCAACTAGAGATTCTTACATGCTTGTAAAATATTTCCCCAGACACTTGCACAAGTGAGTGATACTGCATGTGAACAAACAGGCCTCCAGCATCCATAGCAGAGCTTGTTGGGTTATTTTAACCCATTGTTGGGTCAAATATAAAATATACAGGAGCAGCATAGAGCGGACTCTCACAGCTGTAGACGGTAATGGTTTCTCTTGGTTCATATAAAATAATTTTGACGTATAAATTGCAACTAACTATAAGCTCCACGACCCGCCAAACTATGAAAAAAGTGTGACTTATAGTCCAGAAAATACGGTACTCAACTTATTAAACACCACATCATATACCAATCAAAATGCAGTAAATGCTCGATGTTTGTTTTGATATTCATTCTGAATCTGATTTCTAACAAATGTCCTGCAATTATCTCAGCTTTTTGATCAAAATTTGGTATTTTTGTAAGAAACCTTTTATCACCTTTCATTTAACAAATTTAAAGAAGAGGGTCTGTTCTTTCATTTGTACGGAGCCCATAAGGGGACATGGAGCTAAAAATGAAATAAAGTTTAGTTTTGCCCAATAGTTTCATGTGCGCGTGCGAAAGTTCCACGCGAGCACGCAAAACCAAACTCAAAAAAAACTCTGCACATGAAGGTTTCGCGTGATCACAAGTTTCACGTGAGCACATGAAACTAAACTTTCATTATTTTACTCCAATGTCACCTTAGGGACTCAGTACATTTGATATATTGTTTGTTTATATATTTAAATAAGTAAATTGTCTGGAAGGCATTCAACTTTTGTGTAAATCATAAAAAACTTATTGATAAATGCTGGCAGGGAAAGAGTTAAAACTATATATTAAAAAAATCGACAGCACTCTGAAACGTTTCTACTAAACTGCATATCTGCTTGTAAAAATATGCATAAAAAGCCAAAAAAAGAAAACCAACATGCAAAAGACATTTTAAAAAGATCAGAGAGGAACAAAAGGAGTGACATCACAGTGGGGGGCGGGTCATCCGTAGGGCTGTGTTGAAAAAATCAATTCACCAATTCTTAATCGATTTTCAAGTAAATTTTTAAAGATCGATCCGTAACTCAGAGAATCGATTTAATAATTAATAACTTAATTGCCGCGTCATTGAATTCACGCATGAGCGCGAGGTGGGAGGACATTAAAACAACTAACATGGCGGTCAGTAACGTAAAGCAAGGGGTTGTTTCGAAAACTACAGAAATACTCAAAGCTGTGATCTACATGTAAAATAATCCACTCATAACAAATGAACGAGTTATTTGTGTAATTTTGATAATTAGCGCCATGCAGTGAATCCACCGCGGGTCAGCGAAACTCTCTCTCTCCCTCCCTCTGTGCTCATGCAGCCGGTCTCTGACGGGCAGAGGTTTCTTGAGGCGTGTGCAACGGGTCGCCAAATAAAGAGTTCTTCTTACACATAATGCTAATATTTGTAAAGTTTTCTGAACTTTAAGCAAGCTAAGACAAAACTCGCGTTTATATCAGTGACACGTGCGCTGCTGGAGCGATGTAGTTTGACGCCTAATTTGCTTATAGTACAAACATCTTTGTTCAGAAGGACGAGAAAGAGACGCAAATGTTAACGTGTAATAGAAAGTAAAGAGTGTCAAGACCTTAAAACAGACTTCATCACATCATAGCACCCGTCATAATATCTATATAGAGCTCCGTCTCTCATATACAGGTATTTATCCTGTCTGTAGGTTTGTGCATAAATTTATACCTGTTCATTTTACATACTGCCTATTTTTAATGTAATGTGTGCATAAATACAAAATACAATGAAGGCATACTATAGCTTCAATAGTCTATAAAATTAATAACTCAATTAAAAACAAGATTCTGTCTATCAAGACTTAATCTGTTGTTATCCTCTGGGCATTTTCACTTTAACATTATTTACTTTAAATTGTCCATATTTTAAAACTGTGGTGAGCAGTTAAAAGCTATAGTGAGTGGCAAATAACTGCACATTTTTATAATCCAAAAAACTGAAAAACATGTATACCATGAAATATACTGATAAAATGACTCATGGAATAGATTTTTGGTCATTCCATGCGCCCCTATCTGGCACCATTTCGGGATTTTTTCAAAAACACTTATCTAAATCTCGAAGATCGGATCGGATCGAATTGAATCGAATCGAACAATGATAATCGATTCAAGATCTTGAGAATCGGAATCGAATCGATTCTTGAAATTTGAATCGAAACCCAGCCCTAGTCATCCGGGTCATTAGATTATATTTGCATTTATGGCAGACAACAGTGCATGTGTGTTCCCTGGGTTTAAACCCAAGACCTCTTGCACTGATGCACAGTGCTCACATTGAGCTATACAGGAACAATGATGAAATCCTTCTGTGAAAAGAAGAACTAGAGAGAGGATTGAGATCAAATGAGAAAGTGAACTAGGGGTCTAGTTGAGAAAGCAGAAGACCCTGTGAGAGTGTAAGGAAGTCATACATCCAAGAAACAAAAAATTATTGGACACTAAAATGACCATAAACCACCAAGTTCACAGAACGGCTTGATGGATTCAAAGAGTCTAAAACAAGTGCAGCCGTGGGGCAACAGGTTCAGCACAACCCAGAATATAGGATGAGACGACCAAAGAGAGATGGTTTGTTACACTTTACGCACATAGTGTGAACAAAAGCATATGGGAAAGAATTTGATTGGCTAGAAACACATTTCATGCTCAATGAATTATACAGAGCCCCTAAGGTGACATTGGAGTAAAAAAATCTAAAGTTTAGTTTCATGTGCTCACGTTGAAACTTTCGCGTGTGCATGTGAAACTATCGTGTGCGCACTAGGGGTGGCACGGTTCACGAAACCCTTGGTTCGGTTCGTATCACGGTTTTATGGTCACGGTTCTCGCTTCTGTATGTTTCTTTTATTTTTTATTTACATTTTTAACACTCCAGAAATGTATTATCTTATTAATGTATTAATTATCCATAATTTAGGATACAGATTTAAAAAGTTATATCATGTAATCATGCACAAACTGAATTTGTCTTTAAGCACATTATTGGGACCATCTCTGAGGAAAGCCCGATGAGATTTTGATACAGTAAGAGGGAAGACATTGATGATTTCAACATGCTTTTCATTTATTTGGCATAAAAAAGAGAATGTGTATTGCCATCTACATGAACTTATGTGCCTTTTTAGCACACAAAGATAACTTGCATTTAACTTCAGTGTAGCTCTAAGATTTATCACTGAGAGGCTGCTAAAATACTGCAGAGAGTATATGTGGACGAGAGAGAAACATAACGTTTATACCTGTAATATTTAAATCAGACTCTTTTGACCACTTCTGTTCTGAATACTTTGAGGGGCAATTTATGAAATAAGATCGCGCAACTTTCACATGCTAGCAAAATGAAACTACGCAGAAATCAGCCGCTTTCGTTTTATCAATGAAAGGTTAAAAAATAGCGCTGTTCATCGTATGTCAGAAAAGACGTGAACATTGTGTTCAGTACCTCAGATTAGATAAATGGGCGTAGAGAAGGCGGTCTCCTGTGGCTGTTCAAACACATTCAACCCATAGACTGCAGTTCTATCTATTGTTTTATTTCCGCTGTCATCATAGGTAACACAAAATCCATCATAGTTAGGTAACATCATAGGTAACTCCGAAAAGACTTCCTTTTCTCTCCCACTTGCCATTTCTACACGTAACATGACCTGCAGCACTCACTCTCCACAGCAGTCACATCTTCTTTCGCGCGAAAGGGAAACACGCTATCTGAGGTCACGTACAGGGCACGAGGCTACATTGCGCATGGCATGAACCATCGGACCGTGCGACGCAAACACGCTCCGAACCGAGACTAACTTTTTTGTGCTACTTTTTTTATTTAAAAAAGCGTTTTTCTCCATTATTTCAAGTCAACCAGTCACAAGCTGTGTTTCCATTTAAGGGCACATTTCACAAGACTTTTTTGTGTCTCCAAAGTACATATGTGAAGATTTAGCTCAAAATACCATATAGATAATTTATTCTAGCATGTTAAAATTGCCACTTTGTGAGCGTGAGCAACAATGTGCCATTTTGGGTGTGTCCTTTTAAATGCAAATGAGCTGAACTCTGCACTAAATGGCAGTGCCGTGGTTGGATAGTGCAGGGCTTGACATTAACTTTTTGAGGAACTTGAAGTAAATTTATGTTTCACTTGTCCATGCAGAAAGTCACTTGTCCGGGTAAAGATTTATAATATAAGGTATTTTATATATTATAATGACGAGAAGTTGTGCTTTAAAAGTGTATATTTGTTATTTTTCTCGTTTTGCTAGATAAGACCCGCCTCGTTTGGGATTGTTTATAGTCCTTTGAAACTCCTTTGAAAAAAAACTGTTACGTGTTGAGTTAAATGTTAATTGTTGGTGTCTATTAAAGTCCATTAAAATGAGAAAAATCCTGCAATGTTTTCCTCAAAAAAACATCATTTCCTCTCGACCGAACAAAGAAAGACATCAACATTTTGGATAGGGGTGTCACGATTCTCCAAATCCTCGATTCGATTACATTTTCGATTCTGATGTCACGATTCAATTCTCGATTTTTAAATGATTTTTTTAAGACAAAAAATTATATGCCTTTATTATTATTATTATTATTATAGTTTCACATTAACATGGACATTGCGTGCTTTTCCTCGCATGCGGGTTTGTGGGCTTTACGCGAGAGAGCATGTAGAGAGAGAATTCCTTCTTGCACGCAGATAGACCAATGCGCGCGTCTTGGACTCCTATTATCTGAACTAAAACCGGTGCGTCATAAGCAGCTGCGCTTCTCTCTGTCTCACGTGCATGCGCATCTCGCATCTGTCCAAAGTCTAAACATAAACTAAAGTAATAATCCTTACGTATTTGTTCAGTTTTATGCGTTTCATGCGAGCTGAGGCAAACTATACCTTTTGTTTAAAAGTAAACCCGCTGCATCTTGGCGGCTCTCTCGTGCACGTGCAGAGAGCTGCGCTCTGTCCGAAGGCAGATCACTAGGTAGTAATCCTGTTTATGATATGCATTTCAAGGAGCAATAAATCCCTCGTGTTTAAAATATAAAACGCGTTCCGCTGGATGGATGTTTTTAAGGGCACTTCTGAGAGTTTATTTTCCCCCGCTTGGCAAGCCGACCGGACGTGACATGGGGGCGTGGCAGCATCGACGATCCAATTTTTTAATTCGAAGTTCGAGGTTCTGACTTAATTTCGATCGATTTCGATTTAAAATCGAAATCGTGACACCCTTAATTTTGGATGACATGGTGGTGAGTAAATTATCTAGATTTTTCTTTTAAGAAAATGGAATATTCCTTTAATCCTAGCATTTGCGCTGTAATGTTTGTGTGGGATTCTTGAAGTGACGAACTCTGTCAGATTCAAATGGTTGTCGCACACACACATAGGCGCGCTGAAAGAGAGATTCTCATTATAAAACAGATTCTTAAACAAGATTTTAAGCCCATTATGTGTTTTTACCGATCTTTATAAGAGAAAAAATATGAACTTAAATCGGCTTTTTTGACACACAGTTATGAAAATGCGGTCTATGTGCCGGTCATTTATATTCACGGCGGAGCCTGAAGAAACTTCACTTTCCACTCCACTCCACTCCATGCCGTCCCGCGACTCCCGCCCCTCCGTGTTCGTCGATCAGGTTTAATGCGCACAGCTTGTTTAGTAACAGTAACATCTAAATGTGTGTGTGTTTGTCGCCGCTCTCTGTTCAATATTCCGCTCGGTGTTCTGCTCTGCCGTTACCAGCAAGAACGTTAGGTAACATTGTTTGAAATTTAACTTGTCCAGTCAGACAACTAATTTTCTCTTACACTTGTCCTACAAAAAATCCACTTGTCCCGGACAAGCCTTAATGTTGAGCCCTGTAGTGTATAATAAGGGGCGGTATTATCCCCTTATGACATCACAAGGGGAGCCAAATTTCAATTAGCTATTTTTTCACATGCTTGCAGAGAATGGTTTACTAAAACTAAGTTACTGGGTTGATCTTTTAAATTTTTAGGTTGGTGGAAGCACTGGGGACCCAATTATAGCACGATAAAGTCAGATTTTCATGAAATGTCCCCTTTAAAGATTTGCGCAAACCTTTAGCATAATGTTCTAACTGTCAACAAAAAAACTGTTACAAAATGACAGTGTTTCCATTAATTCCAGTAATTTTGCTGTCTTGCGATAAGTTCAAAAGCGTGTTCGACCGACAGACCCTCTGCTTTCAAATAGAGATGCACGATATATCGGCCAACATATCGTTATCGGCCGATAACTGCTTATTTTTAATATTATCGGTTATCGGTCTGATAGCAAAATTAGGCCGATAAATGAAAGGCGACAAATTTTGGATTATTTTGGTTTGTTAAACCACTTCTCTTGCTCATTGCTGGCCATGTGGAGTTTTGATTGGTGCTTTTTGTGACTTAGCACGAAGATGACAAATGTTGCGGGCTTAAGAAGAGTATGCTAGTCTAGCGCAAAGACAAGTTGTCCGCGTTCTGGGAGTTTTTCCTTGTAAAATTTATATGAATATTTATCGGCCTATATATATATATCGGTTATCGGCCCCCAAATATAAAGAGTTATTGGTATCGGCCAAAGTTTCCATATCGGTGCATCTTTACTTTCAAACAAACAATAAACAAATAAACAAACAAACAAAATGGGGGGGAATTTTCATCCTATCTATATTTTTCTCTGCTTATAAACTCTTAAATATGGGTATTTTTCTTAAAATATACCTTTTTTTGCAAAAAGCTGAAATAATTGCATTTTAATGAAGAAATTTTGTTAGAGATCAGATTCAGAACAATTATCAAAACATACACAGAGTTTAATATTAGTAAATATTTTTTCTTCAGTTTTTTTTTATAAATTGGGTACGTGAATAATCGCGGTATTACAGATTAACATAAAAACTCATCAGAAACACTTTTTTTATGCAAATGTTTTCTCTTTCTCAGCCATTAACGAGTTATCTCATCAATTAAGAGTTCATTTCATGGGCTTGCCGGTTCTTGTCGAGCACATCTCTTCTGTCTTGTCCTCAAACCATACATACTGTGCCATATTTAAAGAATGATCATGTGATTTTTATGCACGTCGGCTGACCTGTAAATGTAAAAAAAAACATTGCAGTTTTGAGATATATTCCTTTTTCGATTTGTCTGAAAACAACCAGAGCGTAACTTTTTTCCGATATATGGGAGTTTATGTGAGATTGGCGTTTTTATACTGGAGGCATTTTCAATTTGCGCAATTTAAAGGCTAAGGGTTACACTTATATTTAGATCAGCATTTTCAGGACAGAGGCACTCTTATGACTCCAGTCAATTCCTTCTTAACCCAAGCTGTGAAATAGATTAAAACAGAATATATTTCTTTCTTTATATTTCACCAAAAAGATAAATCCTGACCTCTTCGGAAAGGCTCTAAAGCCTCGTAGATTACCTGGCCGTCTACTAAAACTCAATCAAAGAAGCTTTTGTCAGACGGTAGTGCCTGGAGAGGAGTGAGCACCACAGTGACCTTTCTACAATAGCCACTGCTCTACAATGCCAACTATGGAGCTTAACAACCGCTCCGTACTGAAGAGACCATTACATTCTGTAGGAAAGCAAGACTCTACTCTTCGGGCAACCATCAAAAACATGAGCTTCTTTGGATTAAAGCCGTCTATCCGGCCATTGTGGGGTCATCAGCTTTAAGGAGACTGAGCAACAAAAAGCCATTGTAAAATTCTTATTGCATCAGAGCCATCACAACAAGCACAGGGCCATACAGACGGGCGGCCAAAATCAACAGGCCCTCTGAAACAAGCCAACATTATATTTACATTGGAAGAAGTAAGAGCCGGTGCAGTTTTTGATCACGGTCACAGAGATGAGTAAAGGTTGGAAATTTAAAGCAACGCTCGGTTGATTTCGAGCGTGCCACCGCTCTGAGACGAATACTTCGAGGTTACGTACAATGAACGATGTGTTTGATGAATCGCTTGCCGGTCTGTTCACCCCGAGAGAAATAAACCACTATGGGGAGTTTGAATAAATGATGTGTAAATGTCTAAATGTGTAACATGTATATAGTCAGAAGGGAGTAACAGTGGGGTGGGGTATGCATTTATAGTTGTGTGTTTAAGATCATACTGGGTCAGATTGAAAGACTCGCAAGAGGATTGATATTTGAAGAACCCTTCTTCTTATTCGTGTCGTGTGCCGTTGAGATCGTGTCGTGATGTTAACATGCCTTCGAGGGGTCCTTGAGATTAACGTCCTGTGAAAATGAAGGATGTCTTTGAAAATGTATGTAGGTTTAAAGGATCTGAAATTAGCCAGGGCTTGGGGCAAAAATGTGAAAACACAGAATGTGAAAAAAAAATACCCTGGACATTTCAAACATAAGGGCAGTAAATGTCCCTGTAGTGATATCTTATGCATTTACAGTCACTTTGGTACTTTGTGTGGAGTTCAGTTAAAGCCTTTGGCATCAGTTTTTTAACAAATATGCCTTCAAAAGAGTTAAACTGTCCCAAAAAATCTATTCTGGTATTATAAAAAAAATCTGACAATGTTACTGTATAAAAAAAGTGAAGAGTTTGGTTCCAAAACGCGATAAACGCCATTTTTGAAAAAAATGAGTTACTGCCAAAATCAGTATTATATCAGGTCAGTATTTAAAAGTAAATTCTTAATTTAACGCAAAATCCAATATCCGCAGTGTTATTCTGTCATCTTTTATTTTTTCCCAAAACACGATAAACGCCACTCCTCCTTTTCTACAGAATGCAATAAATCCGCTCCACAAATTACAGCGCACCATTCCACAAAATGTAAACAAACAATGGCGGCGCGTTGAGTACACGGAATCCTAGTTTTCCTCATCTACTTTGTACTTCGTAATCAACAAACAAACAAAAACAAAATAATACTTTAATGGCATTGATAAACCTGTGATGGTTTTCTGTGACGGGAAAGAAATTTAAGCCATCAACATCCAATAATGTACGCGAGAGGGACTCGGGAGACGGTTGTTTGTTCTCCTGACAGCATCAAGTTTCTGTCATGCTAACCCGTTGACCCCAGGGGATCTTATGAAAAAACTTTCCATTGTTTTACTCAGTCAACGAAAATCGAGCAGGACCAAAAAAATGTACAGCTGATCGCTGTGAAAAATGTTAAGCGACGACGTCAATATAACCGCAGCAATGACAGTTTTCTTAATATGACAAAGTAAGTGTTTTGATTAATGCCATTAATGTTTATTTTTTAAATCAGTGTATACCACTAGTCAACTAAATAAATATAACATGGCAAAGATGAATGCACATTTGTATATTAATTCAATAGATTTATAGCATTTAAAAAAAAAAAAACTTATTATAAAAAATTATTGGTTTTTATAATAAATTGTTGAAAATCGAGTTATGGATTTGTATTTTTTATGTTTTTATAACCTAAAGATGCTATGTGAAAGTCATCTTGTCACTTTCTTGGTATAGAAAACACGTTTTTACCGAAATTTGTCAAAATGGATTTATTGCGTTTGGAACCAAACTCTTCAATTGTTCCTGTAGCTCAACTGGTAGTTCAGTCAGGATCACTTAAGAATACCAAAATTATATAATATATTTATATATTATAACAAATATCTGAATTTGGCCAAAGGCTGAGGAATCAAGGGGCTCGGTTGTCATACTGCACCTTTAAGATGCATCCTTTGCATGTATCCCCCAGCCAATCATAACCAACATTTTAGTATGCTACACGTGAAAATAATTAAAAGGGGTGCAATGGTTGTGAAACTGAGATATTGGAGGTGAAGGGGAGGTGGTGGGTAAAAATGTCTGTGCGACAGAGTAGCTACAGAGCGTCTGATTGACTGCTTAAATACTGTTGATTAAAGCAGGTGAGAGTGATTAAGCAGCTGAGCGTCAGCTGGAGTAGTTAGCGATCAGTGCTCTGCCTGAACTACGCTTGAATTCCATCCGGTCACTCAAGCTATATTTCAGTCAGGACCACTTAAGAATACCAAAATTATATAATATATTTATATATTATAACAAATATCTGAATTTGGCCAAAGGCTGAGGAATCAAGGGGCTCGGTTGTCATACTGCACCTTTAAGATGCATCCTTTGCATGTATCCCCCAAACACAACAACGTAGTTGAGTGCATAACTTCTAGAGACTGCTTGTCTCGGAGTACGCGGCTCCTGGCATGTTGGGTAGCATACCTCAAAAGGGAACGCGGTTCCCTGATATTCATCAGATTGGAACAGGCAGGTTCAGAGGAGAGAAATAAAATGAAGGACAGCTGAGGTTGACGTTAGTTAATCATTAATTAACGGACCCCCAACACGAGATAACGCGTGCAAGATGTTTCTTACATCTTGGCATTGTTGGAGACTTTATACGTGACATTCATTCTTCTCAATGAGCAGCTACCGCTGCTTCTGTGGGCTCCACCCCCGACCCAAAGCCTTCACAGGCTGTCTAGTCCTTGCGCAGCAGAGCAGAGTCTCTCTCCCAGTTGCAATCGGGGCAGGAGAAGTGGTTCTCTATCCGCGTCCAGACGGCATAATCGTGCATGCGGGAAGGCGGAGCAGGCGGATCCCGCGATGGCTTGCATTAATGGCGAGATATAAATATAAAATGGTCTTTGAATAAAATGAATCACTGTACATAAAAAAAAAATGTACTTGAGGGAGCTGAGCAGCAGCACATTTAAAACAGACAAACTGTACGGAGCTGACGCGTTAATGGGCTATTTACCTACAAAACAACGTTTCCCATCATTTATCAGTGTATGTTTTGAACTGGACTGTTTGGCCATATAAACATGAACATACACACATTCGTTTTATGAGAACATAAGCAGATAAACAAACGAGAAAACATTTTCAGCATTCATGTGTCTTAAAATAACATTTTTGACAGTTCAGAGAAAAAGAGAAACGTGAAATAATGTATTAAGCCAGTGTAGTAAGAATGCAAATGTGACGTGATGACGTCACTGTTAAGCAAATGACGCAATGACGTAATCTAGCGACATTTAGCGACTTTCCGAGCAAGCTTAGCTACTTTCCATTGAAAATAGATGGCAACACTTGTTTCTTATGCTTACATGCTTGTTGAAGATGCGTAGAGCGACTGCCTTCGGGACGTTAAATCAAGTGTAAGACACGAAATGCTGTAAAACTATAACTGTCGAATTTTTGAGGCAATCAATTAAAACAACATAAACACTGACACTACAAGGTGACCTGAACGATTTATATCGAAATGAATTGGAACGAATGACGGACATACTCCTTGCTTGTAGTCACATTGGTCCTAAATATTGCATGAAATGCTGTTAATAGAACATCCTGCTATACTGTTGATAAGAAAGTTATTGTTTACAGTGACATAGCGATTTTAGACTATTTGAGCGACAAAGATACTAAAGTGAACTTTTCCAGTGCGCATACGTGCACAAACTCAAAGCTCACGCACTGAAAAGCGCGAACAAAGATCACGGAAACATAAGTTCTTTGGGCTTGACAGGAGATATACGCACAAATTATCTTAATACCTGTATGGAATGGATGTCTTCCGGCACTTCCACAGAGAGTATTGCAACATCTTCCGATTCCGAGCAAGCCATGGTAACGCCGAAAAGGGTAAGTAATAAAATTCTATCGATCGCATTAGTACTGGCTCAGTCTACAATCTGCTATGCAAATGTCTGTGCGACAGACTCGGTAAAAATGTCTGTGCGACAGACTCGGTAAAAATGTCTGTGCGACAGAGTAGCTACAGAGCGTCTGATTGACTGCTTAAATACTGTTGATTAAAGCAGGTGAGAGTGATTAAGCAGCTGAGCGTCAGCTGGAGTAGTTAGCGATCAGTGCTCTGCCTGAACTACGCTTGAATTCCATCCGGTCACTCAAGCTATATTGCATTGCATTAGAAGTGCAAATGTTATGGGTTCGATACAAAACAGTTAAAGGTAAACAGTATAGATCCTTAAAGGGATAGTTCACCCAAAAATGAAAATAATGTCATTAATGACTCAAACTCATGTCGTTCCAAACTTGTTAGACCTCCGTTCATCTTCGGAACACAGTTTAAGATGTTTTATATTTAGTCCGAGAGCTTGTTGACCCTTCGTAGAAAATCTACGTACGGTGTACTGTCCATGTCCATAAAAGTAGTGGAAACGTCATCAAAGTGGTCCATGTGATATCGGTGGGATAAGTTACAATGTGTTGGAGCATCGAAAATACATTTTGCGATCCAAAATTACGACTTTATTCAGAATTGTCTTCTTTTCTGCGTCTGTTGTAAAGCGCATGCATGAGACTAAAGTCACGTGACTGCAGTGATGCGGATGACGTGTTATCCTCAGGCGTGTTATCCTCAGGCGTGTTATCCTCAGGCGTGTTATCCTCAGACGTGTTATCCTCAGACGTGTTATACTCAGACATGTTTGCGAATTTTTTTTTTAAACTTACACCGTGCGTCTCCCTCAGACTGTAAACGAAGCTCGGGCGCACAAAAAATAACAGCTGGGGCGCACCAGATAACACGTCGGCCGCGTCGTACATCATCCGCGTCACTGCAGTCACTTGACTTTAGTCTCGCGCACGCGGTTCACAACAGACGCGGAAGAGAAGACAATGCTGAATAAAGTCGTAATTTTGTTCTTTTTGACTGACCCACTGATGTCACATGGACTACTTTGATGTTTTTATTACCTTTCTGGACATGGACAGTATACCGTACGTAGATTTTCAATGAAGGGTCAACAAGCTCTTGGACTAAATAAAAACATCTTAAACTGTGTTCAGAAGATGAACGGAGGTCTTACAAGTTTGGAACAACATGAGGGTGAGTCATTAATGACTTAAAGGGGGTGAACTATCCCTTTAAGGTACAGTAATGTACCCAAAAAGGTAAAACATTGTATTATGTTTATACCTATAAAGGTACAAAACTAAACCTTGGGGTACCACTCCAGCGATAGAAAAGAGACACTTTGTACCTTTTTTCTGACAGTGTACTGATAAGAAATGTTTGTATTGAATACTTGTAAGTCACTGAAAGCGAAAAGACAAAGTCTGCCAAATGCACAAATGTTATTTAAATGCAAAATAACTCCAGACACTGTGTGAAGAGTGTAATATTATACACTGTTACCTTTGATCCCCATCAACAGTTTTTTCATTCTGGCACTCTGTTGGTCAATAGGATCACTCTGAACGAAGGACTGGCAGTCTTCCCTGACCTTCTTGTTTTCAGAGACAGACAGCAAATTGACAAATAAAATAACTGCTAAACAAACAAACACACAGACGCTTGATAGGACATCTGAACACGCCAGGATCCGCTACAGTGCGCTCGGCTGTGCCGGACAGATGGTGTTGCCAACCACCCTGTCGGCTCACGCTGTTTGCCAACCACATCGGCACCCCCTTTAACCATCCAGAAGAAATTAATAACATGGATCTGTCACATGCCATGCCATTCCAGTATGGCGTAAGCTGAAAACGTGCCAGAGGGAACATATTACCACTTTGGGATCTGTGTTCGTTCTTTATCGTCTAGGAGTAACGTGCAAAAAGTCAAGGAAAAATCGAAAGGAACTTATTGAGCTAAGAAAAGCATCTTAATGTGTGGAGGACTCAGTCTATATACACTCTCAGAAATAAAGGTACAAAAGTTGTCACTGGGTTAACAGTACCCTTTAAAAAGGTAAATCTTTGTACCCAAAAAGTGCATATTAGTACTTCAAAGGTACATATTGGCAGTTCAAAGATACATATTTGTACCTAAATGGTACATATAAGGACCTTTTTTAAAGAGTACTGCTCCAGTGATAGCTTTGTACCTTTATTTTTGACAGTGTATTTAACTGTGGTTTGGCGCCCTCTGCTGGTCAACATTAATCAACACAGTTAATGCAGAGGTCAGGGTAGTAAATATCTGGTAGTTGTTAAAAATTGAGGTTGACTAACAGCAGAGAAAGTCCCTGGAGCATACTAACCCCTAGTATGCATGTAAATCTTTTTTTTTTGGTCCCAAAATGATTATATTTTGTATTGACAAAAAATCATACCAATTGCTTCGAAGCTGCCGAATAATTTACTACTAATAATATTCTGGATATCATTTTTTTTTATTTTGCACTTCATGGTAGTACTGCAATGCTCGGGATAAGGGACTTGTGTTCTTCTGATCAGACCACAACAGGGGTGTAGAGGTGCTAGAAGTACCGTCACTCCTATCTGCCCCTTCTCTGGTCCTTGACCCAACTTTTCATTCCTGTCTTTGTGAAAGCGATGGATTCAGCCGCAGGTGTTGAGGCAATGTGCCAGCCGTGCAGCTCTATGGACCTCTATAACATCTGTTCTCCCATTCATTGAGTTTGAAGAAGGTGCCCCAGTTCTAGAAGACGCACTGCATTATTCTGGTGCCAAACACAAAGTGTCACGACATCCTTAAAGCTCACATAACACACGCTGTTTCTGCATTTCTGATGTTAATCTAGTGTACGTATAGAGTAGTATTACATCCTATATATCTTTCAAGAGTGTTTAGTTTAATCAGATTTATAAAAAAAAGATTAGCTTTACCGATTCTTTCCGATAACGTATGAAAAATGAAGGAGGAGGAGTTACTACCGCGGGAGGAGCGAGTCCGAGTCATGCAACACTATACAGCACTGTTTAACTTATGATTTACTACATGTTCATGTCCTTTATATAATATGCACGTGCCTATTTTCAACATAAGACAGAAGTCTTACTTACCGCATGCAACTCATGACCCGGTTGGGAAAATCCAGCGCATCAAACACACACGCAAAACTCCGCTGCTACCCCGGATAATAAACTATATCCATTGTTTTTATAAGGCTGGCTTTCTTCTTCTTACATCCAAAAACACACTTCATCTTTCGTGCCATTGTTGAGTTTTGAAATGAAACAAAGCTGTGTCGCGTGATGTGATGTTTGCAAGTTTAAGCGTCTCCTGCTGATTGACGGGTGGGCCCGGGGGGACGGGTTGCCCATATAAAGAAGTGATACATATAGAAACCCCTGAAACATCAGTTGGACCTGTAATAAAAAAAACTTTCTGAAACTTGTATGAACCCTGGTGAAGTGCATTCGGCACAGAAATACTCTGTAACACGACCAACTGCTTTTTGGACACTTTGCCTACGTTTAGCATGAGGAAACAACTCTATAACTGTGTTCATAAGCCAGAATGCTTGAAATACGATTGAACCACCCCTTTAAAGGGGCCATTGAATTGGACTTTTTCCCTGTTAAAGTGCTATGATTGGTTCCTCAGTGCTTCTATCAACCTAGAAAATGTGAAAAAGATCAACCCAGTAACTTAGTTTTGGTTAACCATTCTCTACAAGCACATGAAAAAATAGGTTGTTGAAATTTGGATCTCCTTATGATGTCATAAGGAGCTCTTATTATAATAATAATACCACCCCTTAATCTGCACATCCAACCACAGCACTGCCATTTAGTGCAGAGAGAAAGAGAGAGAAAATAATTCAAAGCACAATTGAGTTTCAATTGCAACAAACCACCATCATTGTGATCAGTGTTTGCACTTCATCCGCTCATTTGCATTTTAAAGTACACACCCAAAAAGGCATATTTTGCACACACCTACAAAGTGGCATTTTTAACATGCTATAATAAATCATTTATATGGTATTTTGAGCTATAACTTCACATATGTGCTCTGGGGACACCAAAGATTTATTTGACATCTTAAAAAAGTCTTGGCCCCTTTAATTAAAACACAAATAATTTTTACAAGTGTATTTACTGAGCACTTCATTTACTCTTCCTTTAGAGATAGACAGAAAGATACATAATTCCAAACCACTTTTGTTTGATACAAAGGGGAAACACAAATAAGACTGTTGAGTAAGATGATTTCTTCAAACAATCATACTTTATTGTACAGTATATGCATTCCAGTTGTTTGAATGAGAGAGATGAAGG
Organism: Misgurnus anguillicaudatus; assembly: GCF_027580225.2. Lineage (NCBI taxonomy): Eukaryota > Metazoa > Chordata > Actinopteri > Cypriniformes > Cobitidae > Misgurnus > Misgurnus anguillicaudatus. Next base: position 3,191,799 of record NC_073343.2, on the reverse strand, counting down.
TGCACAGGTCAAGGTTAATGGAATTAAAGCTATGTACTTTATAAAGAAGACAATCTAAAAAGTAAGCATATCTAACAATATTGAATTTATCGTCATCTATGTTAAACTTAAACTAACAAATGAAAAACAGGAAAAAACTGATCTAACAAACAAACTCTTGAAGACATACTGTAATAAACACTATGAACTTAAGACCACTAGCAAATTTCCCTATAGTCTCAAAAGTATCTTGTGAGTCAGTACCAACTTAAGTGAAAATATTGCATTTTTTAAAGTAAAATGCAGATACTTTACACGTCAAGTTATTTTAACATGATTCATTTTCATTAGAAATCCAACCACATACAAATTGTTATTTAAACCATCCTCTGTGTTCAGTGTGAGATCAGACTCACCCATGCTTACATGAAAAATATGAGGCATTCGGGGCAGACAAATGTTATTATTGATCTTAACAGATCAAACATTTTAATAATAATTCAGTTTAAATAATTCCTGCTTCTTATCAGGATTGTGCATGAAAAATGATCAGAGCAACTGTAGGATGCGGTGACTCCTAATACCCTTAATACAAAACATGAAATTAAAATACTACTACAGTAATGCAGAAATGTTGCTTGAAAAGTCTATAGGTTTTTTTTACTATTTGTGATACAAGTAAAACCCAACATTAATCAGTTACACAAGAATTATTTCCTTAATCTGTATGTTTTATTATTATTCAGTAGCAATCATAGACAGAATTTTACGTTTGTGCTTGGGGGGCATCTACTGGTAGATCGGGGAAGTGCGATACCTATTAGATTAGCTACAGAGTGGGGCTTCCTGGTTTTCAAATATGGTTTAAATTAATTAAAACATATTTTAGCCTTAAGATACTAAGGTCTATCCGCTAAAATAACAATATAAGACAAATAAAATGAGAAAATAGGAATTATTATTTTGTTTTATTAATAGCCTCTGGTCTGGTGGGCGCTGCCCCCCCCAAACGCAACCTACACTGTGATAAAATATCAAAACATCCTTAAATCAAGATAAAGCAAATCTGTAAGATAAATACAGATATGAATACATTGGGGCTTTTTCCCTCGGATAGTCTTAACTGAAAACACAGACAGATATTAACATATATTAGTGGCATTGTTTTGTCTTAAAGGATTAGTCAGTTTTCTTAAAAGAAATCCAGATAATTTACTCACCATCATGTCATCCAAAATGCCGATGTCCCTCCCCGTTCAATCGAGAAGAAATTCTGTTTTTTAAAGAAAACATTTCATGATTTTTCTCATTTTAATGGACTTTAATGGACCCCAACACTTAAAAGTTCAAATGCAGTTCAAAATTGCAGCCTCAAAGGACTCCAAACGATCCCAAACGAGGCACAAGGGTCCCATCCAGCGAAACAACTGTCATTTTTGGCAAGAAAAAAAAAATGCACTTTTAAACCACAACAACTCCTCCTCCTCCGGCCGTCTGACGCAGCAGCGCGACCTCACGTAATTGCGTAATGCCGTGGAAAGGTCACGTGTAACATATATGAAATGCACATTTGCAGACCATTTTAAACAATAAACTGACACAAAGACATTAACAAGTATAATTCGACATACAACAACGTTGGAGTGGTCCTCTTTCTACACACTTGAAAACACTGGGGCATAGTTTCGCCCCAGTGTTTTCAAGTGTGGAGAAAGAGGACAACTCCAACGTTGTTGTATGTCGAATTATACTTATTATTTTGACGTATCTACGTGAGGTCGCGCTGGTGCGTCACACGACCGGAGGAAGACGAGAAGTTGTGGTCCAAAAGTGCATATTTTTTATTTTTCTTGCTGGAAATGACAATCGTTTAGCTAGACAAGACTCCCATGCCTCGCCTGAGATTGATCAGAGCCCTTTGAAACTGCAATTTCAAACCGCATCAAAACTGTTAAGTGTTGGGGTCCATTAAAATGAGAAAAACCCTGGAATGTTTTCCTAAAAAGAACATCATTTCTTCTCGACTGAACAAAGAAAGACATCAACACCCTGGATGACATGGTGGTGAGCAAACCATCTGGATTTCTTCCAAGAAAATGGAATATTCCTTTAAGATGCACATCAATCATATTTTTGTAAAGTTTGTTTGTAAAAACTACTTAAATATAACAAAGTCCTGGATTAATTTAAACCCTGTCCGGGAAACCGCCCCATTAAAATTTATGTGTCATGGACATATTTATCTTGTTTTATGGATTTTAAATATTTGTACAGTAAAAAAACTTAATTCATAAACCTGAAAGGAATTACATGAAAATTGTGTTTATATCACACAAAGCAAAAGACAACTACAGTACTAAGTATTAGGCTATATAAAACCCACGTCTGATTTAAATTTATAAAAATTATATATATTCCTACTGTAGTTTCTCACTAACTCCAGTCAAGTAAAAATGAATGAATATCATGCTTTAAGAACAGAGCAGCTACTAACAATTCAGTTCAATCATTCAAATCTGATAATTGAATAGAAATAATATTTGCATTTGACATCTCTGTTTAAAAATGTCTGCAAATGGTATTAAAAATTAATCATAAACACAAATCTAAGATAAACTACTTGGCATAACAGCAACATTTTGTTTGTCATACTAATATTTATAGTTTAAGTAGTCGTCTAATTAACAAAACTATAATGAAATGTGTTAGTTACGAATCCCTCATTATCCTCTGTACAACGTTAAATAACAAGAAAACTAATCTGGTAACCACACAGAAATTACTCTTCACACCATAGTCCAAAATATACAGAAAGAATTTACACAACATCTCTGTGATATCTGCCTTAAAAACACAAAAAATGCGACGGCTCCAATATTTTTAGGCGGAGAAGTTTTGATATGAACTTGATGGGTAAGAACAGATTGTAAAACAAAATTACTGATTAATTGACTTGAACTCAATTGGCTGATGAAGTAATTTTTTATGTAATAATTTTTTAAAGGGTCTGTGGGGTATCTTTCCTTTATACATATCATTCTTACTGGAAACCAGTCTTTTTTTTTCATTTCAACATTCCACATTTCTGCAAAAATAGTTTGAATTGAGAAGAAACGTAAACTGTTCGGCACATTTCAGCACTGAACTTTCTCTCGTTCGACAAAGTGCAAACTTCAAGACCCATGTCTTGAAATAAAGACTCGTGGTCACTGTTGAGTACACTCTCCAGGGGTCTCATCCTGTGGGCTCCCCAACACGCTTTCATTCTTCTGCTCTACTGCCACCTACAAGACAAAAGAAACGAGTGAGTTTACACAAAAGCGCCACAAGAAGGCAGTCACACCCAACAAAACAGACTAATGACAGCCTGGCTAATCTCAAACATAACCTGTTTCCAGGAACTCATCCTGGAGTGACTGACCTCACCACGGTTTCGATACCGACCTACCCCACAGCTACGGTGCATTTATCATATACAACAAGATGCTGGTTCAGCAAGACTCTCTGTCATTCCCATACAGAGGCTATGGGCAGAGTTTTACATCTCGTCTTTGCCGTCCTGCTGTTTGTTGTACACCTCTGCACGGTGATGAATCGTTCCCTGTGGCTGCTGAACGGTAATGGGAACAGATGTTTGTAGACTACAGCTTCAGCCACCTAAATGACATGTTTGGAATGCAGAAGGGAAAACAAGTTCTGGCAGCTGACGCAGCAGGATGCTTGAGGGTTAAAACTAGTGTTTTGGGGCTTTGTCAGAGGGTACGTGACATTTAACGGACGAGGAACCAGCCTGAAGGGCATGAATCCCCCAAAAATAATTGAATAAAATCGGGTTTTTAGGTATAATTGTAAGGGTGTATTTTACGTGAACAAAATGCAATATGCAAACGAGGACAGGTGGTACAGTAGAACGTAACTCAGTGTCCATTATATGGACATTTTTAGTAGAGAAGCACTGATTGATCCATTTTACGTATGACCGGCTGGACCGGTAACCGGCCAGTCAGTCTCACGATATTGCGATTCCGGTGGCGCAAACGATAACGTCACAGCCATGCACACATGCAGTGGAAGTGGCACCTGACCCCGTATCCAACACAAGCATTAATTTAATTCCATACCCGGAAACGTGATCCGTTTAATACAAAGACTACGACTCGGTGCATCTCTAATTTTTAGTCCCTCTCAGGGGCGGTTCCCTGGTCAGGGATTATCCTAAAATGCATGTTTGAGCTGCCTTAATTTGAAAATACGTTGTATAGGTCGCGCTGGACTGGACCTAGATGAAAATTTGTGGTTTAAAAGAGCATTTTTTTTTTTTTAAATGACAATCGTTTCGCTAGATAAGACCCGTATGCCTCGTTTGGGATCGTTTATAGTCCTTTGAAACTCCGTTGAAAAAAACTGTTAAGTGTTGAGTTAAGTGTTAAATGTTGGACTCTATTAAAGTCCATTAAAATGAGAAAAATCCTGCAATGTTTTCCTCAAAAAAACATAATTTCTTCTTGACTGAACAAAGAAAGACATCAACATTTTGAATGACATGGTGGTGAGTAAATTATCTGGATTTTTCTTTTAAGAAAATGGAATATTCCTTTAAGATTATCTAAGTGTACTTCACTATGCTATTTTTAAACACCATAAATATGAACTAAAATGTGCTAAAAATGTATTTAAAAAATTTATTTACGTACCACTTGTAGTAAACTTTTTATGAAAGTTGAGTTCAAGTTTAATACAAGTGTTAACTAAATACATTTTTTAATACAGAGATAGTATGTTAAAAGTGCATTTAGTTTATATTCATGGTGTCTCAAAATAGCACAGTGAAGTACACTTAGATAATCTTAAGAACATCTTTGAATTTTTAGTATATTAAGTACAAAATTAGTGTGCGAAAATAAAGCACTTTAAGTACACTATAGTGTACTACTTTTCACCAGGGTTATTACACGGCTCATTGGAATGCTTGATTCTGATTGGCCAGCTACAACACTTCCAGGTTTGTTATTCACAGATACCAAACGCTCAAAACTAATAACACACGGTGACCCGGATACTGCAAATAATCAATTTGACAGGTACAGTTTATACTACACAAAAATGTATAATTAATGTCTTTTAATAACATATATAACAGCATCTTCAAAACATTTAAATGACTTATCCCTTCTTAACTCTTTCCCCACCATTGACACATTATCTTGACAATTTAGAGAAAACATGTGCATGAGAGAAAACATGTGCATTTACCCAATTTATTAAAAAAACTGAAGCAAAAAATTATTTATTAATTTTACACCCCGTGTTTGTTTTGATAATGGTTTTGAATCTGATCTCTAACAAAATTCCTTCACAAAATGCAATTATTTCAGCTTTTTGCTAACCCAGAAAATTTCCCATATTTAAGAGTTCATAAGCAGAGAAAAAATATAGATAGGATGAGTATGTTTATACATTTTTAGAATACATTTTTCCAGGAAGGCATTTTGTAAAACTTTGTGAAAATCACAAAAAAATGCAGGGGAATGGCGAAAGGAAAAGGCTGGTGGAGAAAGAGTTAAAATCAAAAAATGAACAGGTTTTCCTCGGAAAAGGTCTGTATACATTAAAAATCTGCTAATAAAATATTATCCTGATGACACTGTCGAGACTTATTTTTGCGATAACAACCGGCTGCCTATATATTTCATGTTCATTGTGCAATAACTAAAGTTGCAACTTTTGATTTTAAAATATATTAGTAAGTGCTAAAATGAATATGAAGTAAGATTAATAAATGCTGTAGATGTATTGTTCATTGTTAGTTCATGTAAGCGATACAGGCAACACATACAGCACATGCACACACACACAGTACCTGGTAGGAATAATGTGATTTGTAAGTGATCCATTTCTTCAAATCAGTCCTGTCCCCAACAGACAGAGCGCGTACGGTGGCTTTAGATGCAGAAGTGGATGGCATATCAAACTCAACCTCCACCAGACACTCAAATTTCGGAGGAACCTCCCTGTCTGATCCCAGTTCCAAGCGGCAGAAGAAAGTATGAGGATGTCCCAGTGCTACAAAAAATACAACCATGTTGATGTAAAGTATGCAATAGAACCTATGACCTCATACGCTGCTAAGGCAATGCTCTTGACACATTCATGAATGTATCATTATATTTGCAATTACATTTAGTGCCTTTAATGGAACAGAAATGAAAATCTTTAACTAAAACATCAGCATACAATAGCAATCATTAGCAAAAAAAGTACTGCTGGTTTAAACTTGTTTGTTTGAAGAGATAGACATCCTGTGGAATAACACGACAGCCAGAGCTTTGTCTAACAAGCCTAGCTGATGGTCTACTGATAGTAAAAAGCACTGACCACTGACAAATACAAGCACTGGCCATGTGAACAAGCAGGTACTAATCATCAAAAAGGATAAAACATTTTACTACATTTAAACCACCGCTCATTCAATACTTCATTAACTCTTTCCCCGCCATTGACGAGATATCACGTCAATTAAGAGAAAACGCTTCCCCGCCAATGACGAGATTTTCCGTCTTTCCGCAATACCGCTTTTATCCACCAGGTGGCGCACTTCCGCAACTTATACAACCCGGAAGTATTGCCCTCTGACAAGCTGCTGCATGTCCGTGTCTGTTTTAAACATAGATATGTATATAAAGGCTAGATGGCTCAAGGCGGAGTCCCTAACGGCATTACCTGGCGGCCATCTTACGACAGGGCGCTCGCTCACTCGTAGCATTGAGTTTAATGGTGCAGGTACTTTAAAATGACCATAACTTGCTCAATTTTCTACCGATTTTCAAACGGTTTGGGTTTTTACAAACATTATTAACGTGGCTATAATTCTGGATGCTTTAACATGTTTCATGAATTTATTTTTTATTTTTAGTATAGGTATGCAGTGTCATAGGTACATCTTTGACGTTTATAACAAACCAAACCGTTTGAAAATCGGTAAAAAATTAAGCAAGTTATGGTCATTTAAAAGTACCTGCATCATTAAAACTCAATGCTACGAGTGAGCAAGCACCCTGTCGTAAGATGGCCGCCAAAATGCGGACGTTGCACTCAATTGGCCAGCAGCGCAGACGAGCCATCTAGCCTTTATATACATATCTATGGTTTTAAAGATCGCTCTGAATGGGAACTCTATGAAAAGTCCGTCACAATAATGGAATTATCTCTGCTTTTTGCTCAAAATGTGGCGTTTTTGCAGAAACCTACCCATATTCAAAAGCTGATTACAAAAGAACTACTAAAGGTAGGATGAAACGGTTTTTTTTGTTTGAAAGCAGAGGGTCTGTTCTTTCATATGGTATATTGTATGTTTATATATCTGAAGAAGAACATTTTCTGGAAGGCATTTAACTTTGGTGAAAATCATGAAAAACGCTGGCGCTGGCTGGCAACTTTTTTAAAAAATGCTGGCGGTGAAAGAGTTAAGAAGCATGGCTTGTTTTCACTGCATTGTGATTTGGGGGTTGTTTAAATGTGAAAATTAGCTTATCGACACCAAAACTCACAACATCAAACTCCTTAATCGTCTAGCGGCGCTAATCTTCTCACATCACAGCAACAGAGAAAAAAAACATTAAGGATGGGTAGCATTCTTAAATACTGACAATGAATGTTTGTTCAATGAATGCCATTGGCCAGATAAACAGGTAGTGGTGCGCTCATATCACACAATTAGTTGAGTTAATATAGCTAATGTTGGGTTTCTCAATCAAACACGCCACCTTATTCATTAGGGCTGGGATGAATAATCGTGCAAATGCGCGTTTTGTCAGCCAATGAATTACGGTGAAATGCCACCCCATCCAATATCCAGAGGGCGCTCTCGTTCACAAACTCCATTTGTGCCACAGAAGAAGTACCATTATAAACACTACTGTCTAGAGGCATATTTATATCGCTGTTCTTCAAATTGTTTCAGGTATTTTCATGATAATAAAGAATATTTTGAATGATTGTGTTTGACGAGTGTTGTTTTTTAAATGCACTTTGTAATGACTCAAACTCATACCCTGTGTCTCAATCACTCACAGCTGTCACTTATCAACAACCGGCAAAACCAACATCTTTCTGACTTAATTTTAAACAGTACATTGTGAAAACCGCTGTCATTACTCTCTTACATATCCGTGCATAAAATTGAAGGAATATAATTAACATACATTTAAAATATTTTTTTATAATTTTAAATAAATATTATTATTTTAAATATTGAGTAGATTGTGGTCCCTTACTGTCTAGCGATGTGTGTTTATATTTAAAACTAAAACAAACATTTGTATTTATAAAAGTTCTGTCACATTTTTGATAAAGTTTATTGAGTTGGATCACGTGACATTCGGTTGGCGAGCTTCAGAAAAAGGTCACGTGATTTCCGGTATAGGTACGGTCATTATATTTCTGTCTTCATTAAGGCACTGAATAACGAAATACATTCATAAGAAAATCTTTGTCATTTAACGCAAGTAAATTAAAACAGTGAAGCGTATATGTTCATCATGCACTTTATTTGTGCTCTGCATTGGGCTATGTGTAAATATTTAGAAAATAAAAACTGCATGTAAATAGGAGTGAAGAGGTTAGCTCCAGTCATGTAAACATCTTATTGCAATTAAGTTCTTACTATGATTATTTGAAATAAGTACATGTAAACGTAGTCAATGACATCAATACAGTCTCCTCCTCTTCTAGGATTTCGCAACATAATAATTTGGAACGAAAGTTTGAAAACAAAACTATTGGTATCAGTAGATGTAATTCTAAGTAGTCGATTTGGTATTGGTGCATCCCCAACAGGAAAGCCAAAACAGGCACAAGTTTCAAAGTTATTCCCATGTGTCAAACTATCTGACGCAACAGATATCTCAAAATTTTCCAAAAGCAACTGCATCTCACCTGAGTTTTTGTCTGGTAGTCGACTAATCCTCCACACCACGGACCTGAATGCTTGCTCGTATTTCGCAGAGCCGAGCGTCACCCTCATAGCCGGTTCTGATCCGGAACTGCTGGTTGAACCAAAGCTGGCTCCTTTATTGAAGCGAGCCTTCAGGGACTTTTCACCCGTCACACTCTCCCTCCTAAAGTTCTTTGCCCAAATTTCAGGTATAGGGTAACGGATAGCCACATTCTCACATGGTATCAATGTTAAAGGATCCCGACTGGATGAGAAACCCGTTGACATCACCAGCCAGGACTGTACCTCAACCTCTGCACCCCTGATGCTAGCAACTGTTCTCAGAGTGAAAGGAAGGGATTTTTCTGCAAACGCTGTACGAAAACGCAGAAGTTCAAAGCGACGACCAGTAGGGGGGGTAAATGTGATGGCTCGGGACTCGGCAAATTCAGTGTGGTCTGCGCATTCATGAAGTCGACAATCCCGCAATTTAATCCAGCGTGACGTTGTGTTAGGAATTATGTCGTGTCGAGAAACGACTTCTTTGCCTTTGACCTGCACATCATTGAGGCCGATACTACAAGGTGGAGACCCATTGAGGAAGGCTAACATGTTTACACGGGTCAAAACGAGCTGCTCCAGGATACGGTTGTCCCCTTTGGACAGAGATCCATAGAAGTTATCTTTCACCTCCACATGGATTTCCTCCTCAGTGTAAGTTGTAGGCCAGTTGAGGCCTTCTTTATCCACAGAGAGTCCCACAAGTGTCTCCTGGAGGGCATGACGAAAGCTCAAGTAGTCTTGGTAGTTTGTGGTCCCAAGCTTTACAACCTGCTCTCTCACCGGCATATGAACCACACTAACTTTGGGCTGGATCTTCCTCTTCTCCTTGTAAACCACATGATCTACACTGATGGTATGAACACGACCGTTTTCCTCGTAGTTCTGGAGCTTGGGTTCAGATATTTCATGCTGGGAGTTCAGCTGAAACTCTTTGAAGGGCTTTTCCAGCCCTTTCTCGTAGAAAATGTGCAGCTCGCCGCTCTTTGTCAATCTGACAAAAATTGGTCCCCAGTGACGTGAGGACATGATGTTTTTCTTCTCTGGGATGCGCAGAAGCATGGGCCAGCCTTCCTGTGGAGTCATGTGGTCTGGTTCATAGGTGGAGTCATCAGACTCCAACACATCCGCTGAATCATCTGGTAAAGTGGGACTATCATCACGGTCAGGGTCAGAGATGTATATTTTCCTGAATTGATCCAGACTATCTTCAGGAGGGCCTAATGGTACACTATTTTTTCCCTTTAAAGAGTCATTTTGTGCAGAAACAAGCATGATGGAGTCAACATCTTGATACTCAAAAAATGGCGAACTAAATGCGGAGACATCTGGTGTTTCAGAGCACAAACCAGTGCCTTGGGATGTTGTCAGCCCTGTTTTGTCAAAGTAGTCACTGAAAGGATTAATAGAAGAGGGTTTCAGGTTGGTGAAGTCATCATCCAAAAAAGGATTCTTCTTGTTGTAAGGGGTGCTGTTGTTCAAAAGCGTGCTTTCAAAGGCAAAGACAGAACTGGTGCCATCAGGGGTCAAGTCCAGGATGTGTCTTTCTGTCACCTGGCTAGAAAAGGATGATGAAATCAGGTTGCTGTTGGCATCCTGCAGTGGAGAAATGTTGAGGTTGTCCAGTTTTATATTAGATGGTCTTCCTGGAGGCAGGAACGCAGAGTCCTGATCGTCATCGAAAGTTACCCAGCTGGCAAAACGGTTAGATGTGGCATATGATTGGCCATTTGTGTGTTGGTTGTTGGTTGTCCAGTTAAATGGCTCCATGTTTACACCATCATCTTCTTGGCACAAAGAGGAATCTGACAATAAAAGAAGGTAATGACAGAGTTCTATTAAAACTTTTAGGAAAAGCTGCTCAATTTGAGATCTTAGACATTTTATAATGCAGTTTATAAGACAATGACAGAAAAGAGACATACATATAGTTACTCTTAATGTCCATGTAATCCTATAAACAAGAAAGCAGATGACCTTTTTGATCTTTCTAGTATCCTGTGAGTTTATTTCTGTACAACTGTAATGAGAGTCACAATGGTTAGACTGTGAAGAGATGGCTGAAAGACATTTCCACTAACAGGAAGGAGTCCGACTTAAGTCAACCACATTTCATAACCACGTGCACATCCACACTCCTTCAATGTACTAAAATAAATCAATAAGCCATCAGAGGTCATGCATCACTTTACCATAGTATAGGGCAGTGGTTTTCAAACTGGGGGCCGGGGCGAGATGGTGCCAAGGGGGCCCCAGTTTTATGACATTTTATGAAATACATTAATTTATCATGAATTCTGTGTAATTAAACCTAAAAAAATAAGGCTACTAACCAAAAGCACTACTTTTTATATAATTTTATGTTTTTTTTATTAAAATGTTGAGTTTTAGACCAGTTTTGTGTCACAAATTTTCTTTGGGGGGCCGCGAAGGAATGCACCGTACACAAGGGGGGCCGCACGCTGAAAAAGTTTGGGAACCACTGGTATAGGGTGTTCTTAGGCATAAAAGCGAGTGTATTGCTTAATATGGCAAACCAATATAATAAAGCACACGAATGTCCAATACATAGCTACATTTTCATTACTTTGTGGAGTATTATTAATAATGTCGTTTATTAGCGTAATGGCAGGCGACAAGTTGACAAGTTATGGAAATGGCAACCAATAAACGTAGCAGAATACATAGAAATTAAGTAATGTGAGGTCACAAGTACAGAATGTGAATCTATGTTTAACAGCATGAACCGTGACATATCTCATTTGAATTGAGATAAATGCTTTTTCTCAATATGCGTTCTTCAGCGATCTTGCGGTTTTGTGTTTTCGCTCTACGTCATCATTAACCGTCAAAGTTCAGTTCCAATTCTTAAGAACGCAAGTACAGGACGCATAAAATACCCGGATGTGTTCTTGATATCGAGGATGCATCAAGTGCAGACTTGCACTTTGAAATTGTTTTACTACCCAGAAGTCAATGCGGCAAAACAATGGTGGAGGAAGGAAGTGCTACGCACAACTGTTTTTAACGCCGTCGAGCGCGCGAGAGTGAGACGCTGGTTAAAGTAAATGTTTGTTTGTAAACATTTTAAGTATTAAATACATAAAAGAATGGAAATTTGATATTTAAATGTATGTTTTATTGGCATTTATCTGTGTTCTCACGACCTTCTAAGTTCATTCTTCCAAGGTCGCCAGGCAAGACCGATCTCCACAAGAACTCAGTCCGTTCTTTACGTTCTTGGAATTGAGAAACAGCCAAACTGTTTAATAATAATAAACCATAAGCACATTCATTTTAGTCGAAAAATAATACTAGCTAGCTCTCCTGTTTTTGCGAAGTGTTTGATGTCCTCAGGGCAACATTATGTTGACCCTAGGACAACATTTCAATCAACACTAATCAGAATTTAAAAAATAAGTTTACGGTTTAAGCTAACAATCAGGATTAGCTGCTAGACCATTTTTTCACTTATCACCTCTCTGATTTTAGGGTTCAGTTATGGGTATAGTTTGGGTTTGGGGTGGATTTAGGTTTTATTTACAAAAATGTTGTCCTTGGGTCAATACTATATGTTTCCCAGAGGACATCTCTCACTTGGTAAAATCAGATCGAGCAATACTATCTATCTACTAAGATTAGGCGTGACGTGACAATCGTTTTGTATGGCAGTTGCGTAATATTTGTACTTGGACAAAAAGGATCTAGTTTCAGGAAGAAGTGGATAGCTGACTAATTTTTTTTTTTTTTCTTAAGTTACAGTCACAGCATGCTTACAGAAGGGAGTGGCAAGATAATATTTTCTAGACAACATAAATTGTATTAATTCCAACGGACACCGTACTGCAAAACCAACAAGGCAAAATTGCTTTTTTACTACCAATGTACCATTTGGTCTTGTAAAGGTACATTTCACTTACAAACAGTCATATTCTGAATTTACCTCAGACCTGCTCTATACGAGAATACATAAGCAACAAAAATGTGTTTCAATTTGTGAATCCTTCTGCTTCAAAAGCAGTCGAAACCAAGCTGAAACTCTTGGTCGTTCCAGCTCTCTACAGCCAAATTAGAATGACAGTCTTTACCTGTTGCTAGGCACCAGCATTCCCCACCTCAGACCTACTTTTGCTGCCAAAGCAACAAAGCATGCGAGTGAATGGTCTCTCACATTGCTGAAAACTAGCATGAGCATGCTATGCAACCAGAACCTATATTTGAATGTTTAGACACACAAAAGACCCTTTCTATTGTTTTTATATAAAATTCTAGATCCTCAAAAATAACATTTTGTGTACTTCGCATTTGGGAGACACTTTTATCAATCCCCACATTTTTATCAGTATGTGTGTTCCCTGGGGATCAAACCTATGGCCATTGTGTTAGTACTACTAAAGAAACACAAAATCATAAACCAAGAAAGTAATGGGCTAGACCCCCTTGCAATGTTCTTTAAAAGACAGTAGCTGTGTTTTCATTACCCTCTAAATTGCGCAAAATGAAATCGAATAAAAAAATGCACCCAATGAAAACAGCAATTTCGCGTGATAACGATATATGTGCCCCGCGATTAATTAATGAAAATCGTTGCGGTATTAATGTGAAAAGGCTGAGCACAAAAAAATAAGATGGTCTACTATCAAGCAATGTGTTTGTTTGTTTGTTGTTATGGGTGGAGTCAGAGTATACGGAATGGATGAGTGACAGTGTCTGACGTGACAATGTCTAAATTACAAGCGCACTTGTTTTATAGTAAAAGTTTTTAAAAAAGTAAGGGTCTAGCCAAATTGCGCAAAATGAAATCGAATAAAAAAAATGCACCCAATGAAAACAGCAATTACGCATGATAACGATGTTTGTGCCCCTCGATTAATTAATTAATGAAAACTGAAGCGATATTAATGTGTAAAAACCGTACACGGTCGAAAATAAAAGCAGTGTGTTTGTATGTTGTTATGGGTGGAGTCAGAGTATACAGAATGGCTCATTGACAGTCTGACATGGCGGTGTCTAAATTGCAAGCCCAATCTCTGTTATTGTAGAAGTTTTTAAAAAATTTCAATTTTTTTTCTAAAAGACAGCGCTACATTTTCAATACCTTTAGCGTTAAAATAGCGAATAGAAAATGCATAAACTACCATATGTTGCAAAAAAGTTTTTAAGATTGGGTGATGTGGTTTTTCAGGAAATCGAAAAAAGTAATATATCGCAAACTGCAATAGAAAGTTTTTTGCATGAAGTCAAACACTCCAGTCGCCATGTTTTTTAGAATGACTTTTCGCGAGACAAGACAGGGCTCCAGACTGCCACCAAATGGGGGCATTTTGCAACCAAAATTTTAGAGTGTGCCACTGAATTTTACATCCAGTTCCACATGTGCGACCAGTAAATTTGACCACTTTTTTTGTGATGTGACACTGAATTTGCGAAATGTATTACAGTGGAAATTAGTAGAAATGTGAATATTTGGTTTGCATGTTGATTTACAGTGTGTGCCCCTAAATTTTCTGGTTGCGCCCCTAAAATTTTCAGTTGGGGGCCACTGTGCTCCTAGTGAAAAAAGTTAGTCTGGATCACTGCAAGAACACTCAATTTTAGTCGCGTAACATCAGTTAATAGAAACGCTGTCTTTCATAAAAGTTTTTGCGCAAATCAGTAATAGAAATGCAGCTATTGACTATTTAAACATGTTACCATAGCGTGCATATTACGACTTATTGATACTGGCTATGTAAATCTTCTAATATTAGTTTAACAGGGCATGGCCCAATAAAAATCAATGTCTTACGGTGCAGGTAGCATTTACTAATAAAAGACTACAATATATGTATGTAAAAGTGCCCTCAAGATATCCACATATACATTAGTAAACATAAAGAGACTCAGATTTAAAGGCTGGGATTTTATCATCCCAGAGCGATGACATTAAAAGACTCCCAGGGTATTTGCAGTTTAGAAAAAAACATGAACGCCTGTGAACTTCAATGTACATCTGAAGCAAGTTTGTTCATGTTTTTACAATGGTTAAATCAAATCGCAAAGAAGATGATCTTCAGCACAGTCAGCACAAATTTCAAGGTGTAACCAAGTTCATTTTAAATCAGGGAAACAAAATAACACATCAACATATGAGAATTGATGATACGAAAACTTTTTAACAAAGCTGCAGTTTAGTAGCACAAGATAAATATTTAACAAAATGAATCAAAGTTCATAATTGTATCTTTTGAAAGTTTTGTTCCTGGGAAAGCTTTAGTATCTTACACAGTTGTGCTTTTTCATTAATTTTATGTTGTTTTAAGATTTTTACTTATATACGTTATTTTATTGTTTATTCTACTGAGCGAACCCACATTAGTAAAAGAAAGAGCCAGTTGCTAAGTATCAACTTACAGGTATTTGGTCCATCTTCCAGCTCCAAAGTAAAGCACAGCATGGATACAGCACAAGCACTGAGCCTCACACTACATACACAATGCCAAGTGGGACTCAGACAAATGTTCTCACCTCCCTCTCTTTCCCAGCTCCCTATAGGACGATGCAATCACCCCTAAAACCTCTTCACTTTTTAGTTCATCTTTTCAAGAAATACAGAATTGAAAGATGCACTTCATATAATACATGCTTAATCAGCAGTAAGACATGCTTAATCATGCCATGTATTCAATAAAGAGGAAGAAAGATTAGCTAGATACAAATCCAAACACCTACTGTGAAGTCCATATGCCTTTACAAAACACAAAAAAGTGCAAAGTCTAAAGCAAGCACTTACCAGTAACATATATTCTAGGTCCAGGTGCTAAGAAAGAAGAAACAGATGGGACACAAATTGTGAGGCTTCATTACAGCACCATGCGGTTTAAGCAGCAGGTCACATGATCAGGCTGCTCTGGCCCTGAAGTGGCCCGCGTAACTAAGCAGAGACATGTAGATGCCTGTTGGTCTGCCTGTTTCCCTCAAATGCAAACTATTTGATATGTAGCTGTCCTTACCGAAACTCTGACACACCTTAACACCCCCAAACACACAGAAAGGCATTCTTTAGCATTGAAAATGATTGGTGGATAACAAGGTCAGAAAGTTGCCTGTATTACAGTAATCTCTCCCTTTCTGCTTCACAAGGTGAACAGGGCTTTGTCTAAACTTTAAAACCATCAGTGATTCAGATATCTCTCACACAAATCACTCATTATACAAAAGAAAAGATATGTGACCCTATCTGTGAAATCCAGGTTTAAGTTTCATAATCTAATTATAAGATTAGGAGCATCAAAGTTTGATTTCAATCATTGATTTTAATCTTTGACATGACCTTACTCAGTCAATATTAAAGATATCACGGTTATATTTTCACAGAGTGTTCTTTATGTTGGATGTTTTATGTAGAAACCAGTAAATCACAGAAATTACTTAGCTGGGTTTTCCCATATTACAGGCACATATTTAACTGGCACCTGATTGAAAACTTAGTGAATTAAAGGGACACTCCACTTTTTTTGAAAATATGCTCATTAAAGATTTGATTCTTACCGGTTTGGAATTCATTCAGCTGATCTCCGGGTCTGGCGCTAGCACTTTTAGCATAGCTTAGCACAATCCATTTAATCGGATTAGACCATTAGCATCGCGCAAAAAAAAAAAACCCAAAGAGTTTCGATATCTTTCCTATTTAAAACTTGACTCTAGTTACATTGTGTACTAAGACCGACAAAAAAATTAAAAGTTGTGATTTTCTAGGCAGATATGGCTAGGAACTAGGGATGCACCGAATCCAGATTTTAATCCCGAATCCACTGTTTAAGATTCGGCCGAATCCGAAACCGAATACCGAATCCTACTCGCATCCTTATTCCATTAACACAGTAAAGCACATTAATGTAAACAACGTCCACAGCAGTGTATTTTTCATTTTATTTATTTTAACTTTACATTATGCCAGGATGACAAGTTGGGAAACTATTTTGACAATTACCATAAGCATATGCATAATGAAAGCAATGCGTTGCGACACTATATTCAACTTTGAGTGAGAAGCTCCGCTCGTCAATGTCAGTTTTCACACGGCCGTCCAATTACAGTGGAGGAGGGGCGGGACATTACCACAGCAACCAACTGGCTCTCCGCTGAAGCATCACAGCTACCAAGCGCTCGGCTGAGAAAGCTGGCATTTGGCGTCCTCAAGGCGTTTTCAGCCGTGTTTTGGTGTGTCCAGCCCCTAAGGCTCACCGAAAGAAAAAGCTCATCTCCACGTCAGCACCCGATGTGTGTAATCAAGGCCACGTGACGTCGACCAGCGTAGCGCAAGCCTAGGGTTCGGTTCGGTGGAAAAAAAATCTAGGATTCGGCCGAACCCGAACCCTGTCAAAAAGCCCAGTATTCGGCCGAATCCGAATCCTGGATTCGGTGCATCCCTACTAGGAACTATACTCTCAAACTGGCGTAATAATCAAGGACTTTGCTGATGTAACATGGCGGAAGCAGGCGTAGAGATATTACGCAGTGCCCGAAAATAGTCCCCTGCTATTGAAAGTAACCAAGGGGACTAGACATTTTAAATAGGAAAAATATCAAAACTCTTTTTTTTTTTGCGCGATGTTAATGGTCTAATCAGATTCAATGGATTGTGCTAAGCTATGCTAAAAGTGCTAGCGCCAGACCGGGAGAGCAGCTGATTGGATTCCAAAACTGTAATAATCAAATATTTAACTCTAGGGGAGCATATTTTCAAAAAAAGTGGAATGTCCCTTTAAAGTCGAGACTAAAAAACAAATGGTGGGCAGGTTGTGTTTACATTGCACTGATGTTGTGATCTGCTTTGAAAGCTCAATCGGTTACTACAGCTCTGCTACTGACCTTTATTTTCCCAATCTGTCTTTCTAGACAAAACGAGAGCATTACCGGGGATTACCCCAGGATTAGCTCTACAACCTACTGAAATGTCAATTAGTTTACCCAAACATTACACAGGCAAACTATCTTTTTGGGCTTAACATCCATTAATAAATAGTTCGTAAAAAAGTATGATTTTACTTAGTAAAAAAGACAAATCAAATATACATGTTTTTTGTCTATTTTACTGAGCAAAACCATATAAGTAAAATCAGGGCTCAACATAAAGGACTGCCCGGTGAAAGCATGAGAGAAGTTTGGGCCAGTAAAAAGTATTGTCACTTGCCCGATCGGGCCAGTGCTTCACCCTCAGTCACTGAAAAATATTTTTATCCATGTATAATATTTAACATCTTGGAAGCAGACATTTACTTGGGTAAAACATGACAAAAAACAATGCAATATTTTGCACAGTTTGCTGTCAAGTAAAGCAGAAAAGTTAGGAGCCTTTTTTCATTGGAACATGTCTGTTGTATATGTATACAATTATATTTGACTTTTGAATTATTCTTTTTAAATATGTGACACTGACATTTTTTTGATTGGGGCCAGTGAAAATTTTGGCAGGGCAAGTGAAATCCTGAACCACTGGCCCATGTGGGCCAGTATAAAAAATTATTTGCGTTGAGCCCTGAAAATAAAGAGCTAGTTGCTAAGCATCAACTTTCAGGTAGTTGATCTATCTTCCACGTCCAGGGTAAAGCAAAGCATGGACACAGCACAAGGACTGATCCTCACACTATATACACAATGCCAAATAAGACAAATGTTCTCACCTCCCTCTCTTTCTCAGCTCCCTACAGGACGGTGCAATCGACCATACATTTACCCCATCATTACACAGGCAACTATCTTTTTCGGCTAATAATTAGTTTGTAAACAAAACAAGTAGTAAACAGACAATTTTGTTCGTTAACTAAGATGTATGTGCTTGTGACGTAATATCTAATTGACCCGTTTAAGCAGCTTAGTTTCCATAAACCGTTTGAGATGGACTGAGGAAAAATCCTGTTTTGCATGATACGTTCCCATTAAGTTCCAAAGATGTTGGCGAGAAGACAGACTGGAAGTGTCATCTCTCGCAAGCTAACCTGAATCGGAGTGACAGCTGCAGGTGTGAGTCACACGAGGCGAGTGTTTTCACAGAGGTCACAAACGGTAAGGAAGGATACGAGGAACCCAGCAGGACATGCTCCTAAACAAGCTGTTGATCTGATCTATGACCTCAGCCGATCTGAGATCTGCTGTCCTCCGCCGAGATTTATAAACCGATGACAATGCTTCTCTGTGTGGGCTATGCTGGATATGACAAAACCACATTCACACGCACTCTCTCTCTCTCTCTCTCTCTTACTATTCCCTTATTGCACACACATGGACAACAGCATTCTTATGCATCATGCAAATAAAAATAAGTATTGTATATTGAATGCCTGTACATCCAGATAAAGAACAGCATTTGCCATCTGTGCCCATAACTGAGCCCGACACAAAGCCCTTCGGTGCTTTACACACAATACAGCTGCATAAACACTCAGCATTCACAGCAGCCTCTGCTTACAATGACACATTCATGTGAAACTGTAACGTGTGTGCTAACGTGTGTGCATTCATAAATATAAGATGTAATGAAGGAACGCCTATAATGCAAACATTTGATATACAGCAAACAAACTACATTTCACTGGAAATGAAATGGTTTCTGTATGTACAAACTGTCTAAAACAATTACAGCAGACTGTAGCCATGTGCACATATAATCAGTAATTGTGCACACATTTACACCCGGTCATAAACAAACATTGGGTCACATGCCGGGGCCAAAACAAACAGTGTGACACCCTGCCAACAAGTTTCAGCACAGGACACGTCAGCACGCACCCTACCCACTGCCCTTTACACCTGGTCTGACTTTACCCTCCCTACTTTGGTAAGAAAAGCACATTTCTTTAAAATAGCTTTAAATGAAATCTTCCAAATAGAAAAAATATAAATACAAAACTTGCTAAACTTTTTTAAGGAGTCATCTTTTCTGTATTTGTTTTGCTTCTGGTTTGTGCCTTTTAATTCACAAAATTCCTACCAAGTATGTTGTCTACCAAAAAACATCCATGGTCACATACATAACGCATGCATTTTTCCCTCATTAAATAATACATACCTCTCTTTTCTCAATGCGTGCACTTAATTGTTATACAGCACGTCCATTTAGCATAGCACCATTGATTCCTTAGGATCCAAACAGGGATGAATTTACAAGCCACCAAACACTTCCAACTATGCAAAAAAAGCATTTTGTTATGAATCAACATTCGCATACAGAAGATATAAACATTTAAAGCGAACGGTTTAACACTTGTGATAAAAAAGTCGAGAATTTTTATGATATTATCCTACACTACACATGGAAACTTCTTGCTTAAAGTAGATTCAAGCACTTTCAATGACCTGTATCTATGCATGTATATTTTCAAAAACTTCCCAGGGCCTTGAATTTTTTTCTCCAGATTCACAAACTTTCAAGGAATTCAAGGACCGGTGGGAACCCTAAACTTGCCTCATCTTACTCCACTCCTTTAAGTCTAACTGACACTGTGATTGTAAACCAAGAGTGCGTGCCGCATCCGCAATTGCTTGCGCAACATTACGCATAGTGCATAAACGTCGTAATCTTTTTTTTTGGGAAAATTATCGTTATCGAATTTTCACCCAGCACTATTTATAGCAAAAACGTATAAAAAAACGACACTGAGCTAACGTTGCTGTGTAAAATGTGTACTTTAATCTATACAACGTGTATTTCAAACCGACTGCCAAACCTCCTTTCACATATCGGTGATCCATGATCGCCGTCTCCCCTCGTCTTTAGGAAACAAAAACATTTGTTATTTTTGACGAGGTATTTGTTCCACCCACTGGCAATATTTGAAAAACGCAAAAAAAGTGGGCAGATCCCAACGGAGATAAAGGGGATGAACTAAGCTTATACCAAGTGTGTGGTGAGATCGTAACAAGGGCGTGGTGAGCTTGAACCTGCTTACGTCACAAGTTATTTTTTGGACCCAACATCCAATAGAAAATTCAACTGCAGTAGCCACGGTTCAACCTGAAGAGGGCAGCACTCAGACATTTTTACACCATATATTGTAGTATTGAAACACTTATCCAAATGTCAAAAAAGTTACTAAAATCAATGAACACCACTAATAAATCCCCATTCTTACAGATCATTAACTAAAAAAAAGTTGGTTTAGGGTTTAGTTATAGCCTGACGTTGTCATACTCAATTCTAGTCAGAATTTGAGTCTGATACCGCTCCATTGAGCTATAATTATGAGGCGTGTCTCAACCGAAAAATGCCTCTGCACTCAATTGGATAGACCTACGACCAATCAGAGCAACGGAGTATGTTACGTATGTTATAATGTCGTCTTTTGTAGCCTGACCGAACTGCTAGTTATTTCGCTACAATGACACTAACATTGTGATTATACTAAGTCTGAGTTAGCAACGTACATTAACACCTACTATGTTTACAACATTTCATTTATATCACAACATTAAGTATTTACTAAGTCATACAGTAAGACTATCTCTTACCATTTGTACGTTAGGTGAACTTCATCCACGACGATACCCATTAAAGTTACGTTGGCTTGAAAAATATCGGAGCCTAGCATGTCCCTCCACTTATTCAGCAGTCACGATTCCGGGGTTCCGAAAAGAAGCTGGCAACAACCGCTAATTATATCCATCTCGTCGTGCACGCCGAGTTGCATCGCCGTGACACTCATTTTAGTTTAACTTTGTCCTCCATAAGTGCGACCAACTTTTGCTGAATCTCGTAAGAAGGACGGCAAAAACAAACAAATGCCTTGCTCGCGTTTCTCTGTTCCTCTTTTAAAATCAATGCTCAGTCGATATCTTTTAGAACAGACTCAATGTCAGAATCCACACATCTGAATTCTCCAGCGGCAGCCATTTCGTTGTAAACAAATTCAACACACGCGCTCTTTGGTGACGCGGTTGATTACGTTACTGTTAAACATCTGTCCATCATCGTATAAGGCCCGCCCTCACAATTTGATTGGTTCGACCAGCTTTGGGACTCGCATAGTAGCTCCTCAAGGGAAAAACCCCAGACCGATCTTCCCCTCTTCAAAATGTGGTGGGCGGGGCTAAGATCGGCTGGCACCCAGGCTAGTTTAGTTACTTTTTAAGTGAAAATTTCAGAAATATCATGTCCATAACAGAGAAATGGCACAGCCATCACTTCTTCCTCGTAAATGCGCATGCCATCCTTTCTGCATTTGTTTTGCTTCTGGTTTGTGCCTTTTATTTCACAGAATTCCTACTCCCAAAAATGTTGTCGCCCAAAAACTTTTTTGTTATTTTTTGGTCACACCCATAACGCATGCATGTTTCCCTCATCCTAAATATAAAAACACGTAATAAACTAATTTTTTTGGATGTCTGGAAAAATAAATAAATTCATTCTTTGAGTATGTATATTTCACGTTTTGACTGCAAGTGTCAGATGCATAACGCTGGAAAAGCTCATATACTAGATTAAATTAGGTTTTCACTTTTGGCCAGTAAGTCGTCATTTACAGTAGCAACCACACATCAACACATTGGCAACCGCTCAGAACACCCTAGTATTGTGGCAGCTATGTTTACACAGGCAAGCATTTCATCCAATTTGTTCAGTAGAACCAAAATCTAGTTGCTAAACTTAGATGTTTTTGCAATGGTGAATAGCCTTTCCTTACAGTGGGGTTTGAACCTACAGTATAAACCTTTTAGCTAGCTACTGTACCACCCTAAAACTTTAACCACTACACCACAGCACTCTAACCATAAACTACCCACCCTTTTAACAGAAAAACTCCAATTCGGCTTGTCGTGATTAGACTAACAATTGCTATTCTCTCTTGAAAATTCTGTAGCAGTGACTTCATCTTTGCTCAAATTGCGAAAAGCAGCATGCTGCATTTTAATAAATAAAACCATCTTAAGCACCTCACCCCCTGCTGTCTCCATAGAAACCCTGGTCTGGTTGAGCTATTGCTGTGGGCTGAGGTGAGGCCCGAGATGGATCGTGTAGGAGCGCTAACCGCTCCTCCGCAAATTACCTGCGTGAGAGAGAGCTTTCGGCCTCAAATCAGCACAGCGTCTCACCATCACTCAACGCAAGAGCATCGTCTGA
The DNA here is from genome assembly GCF_027580225.2 of Misgurnus anguillicaudatus. Lineage (NCBI taxonomy): Eukaryota > Metazoa > Chordata > Actinopteri > Cypriniformes > Cobitidae > Misgurnus > Misgurnus anguillicaudatus. The sequence continues at coordinate 3,168,730 of NC_073343.2, read as the reverse complement.
GGAGCAGCTGTCACCGACTGTGTGAATTTATTGGTCCCGATTCCTCCATCATTTATTCTTAAACCTGCCGTCTTTTCATTCGGCCCGCGTTCCCGCATGCGACCCCGGAGGCTGGGTTGAGCAATGGAGGGGATTTATTGATGGATAATTCAGTGTGTGAAACATTTCCTGTGCGATTCTCACTTCCCCCTGTCTTCTCACGAGGGGACAGAGTTAAATTACTCTTTGAGGCATTGGGTGGATATAAACTCTCGCTTACAGATGTTCAGATTAAAAGAGTAACCGGTTTATTAACTAGTAGGGATGAGCCTCTGGTTGGTAACTGCAATGTGAAAGCTAATAGGTTCAACCCTGGGAACACACATACTGATTCAAAAAATGTATACCTTGTATGCGTAAATTTAAATGACTATATACATGTTTCTGCTCGTTGATAAAAATGCAAATATACTATAAAAAATACTTGAATGGTATATAAGTGAACTTTGCATGAGCTTGATTTGTTTTAGTCCAGTATTTGATTGACAGGTGAGCAGGTGGTCTTTCACTGCTGTCTGGAATGCATCAATGCTACACTTTAAATCTGATGTCACATACGGTTTTGACTACCTCCAGATGTGGTTTGAGTGATTTACACCTGCATTTACCACTGTTCACCAGATGAATCGTAATACCAGGGTATGTGTATGATGCTTACTAGGAGAGTGAGGGCAGGAAGGCGTTTGACTGAGCGGCTCTTCGGTGTTAAGAGATGGCAGGTCACAGGAAGACGCCCCCATACTAACAGAGCTCTGCTCCTCTGATTGGGTGGTCCAGCTGCTTTCTGATGGGGGGACGTTGCTCCAGAAGCTGGCCGAGGAGCAAATGCTGTGCCTGGGGCCTGCAATAAAATAAAAAAGCCTTAGAGACATATAAATGAACAATATGCAATATCCGCATCACTAAAACCTCTGCCAAAATCGAGTCACGTCGAACATCTGTGAGCGCGGGCGCGCAAATAAACATGCGTCATTAATGAACAGGTGTTATCATTGAATTACAATGAGAGACTATTAAATATTCACAGTGGGGAAAAGTGCTTTAGTAAAAGGATTAAACTTCAAGAATGAGGAGAGATAACTCTGCATACTGATGTGTATCAGCCTCCTCAAACTATCAAATCAAGCTACTCAATGATTTTAATTAGCACTGCTGTAATTGCTATCAAAGGACAGATTACTCAGGTTATGGATTACCAGCTTCAAAACAATAAGGAGAACACGCTGTAATACCAAACAGATGATGTTTTGATTCAGGTTCATGAAAAATGTACACACAGTTGACACACTTTAGTTTTTACAGTTACACACTGTTGATTCATTATACTGTACTGTGGTTATTCATACACATTGCAAATCACTGCCAAGCTAAGAAATCTGCCTTGTTTTTTGGGATCCATTTAGGGGGTTTGAATAAAAGTAGTTGTCAGAAAGTTGTTAGGATGTCTGCCTAACAAGAGAACTAAAACTGAGCAAAATGTTACAAGTACATGCATGTTTGTTCTCTTTGGTTAAGTCCACACTAAGTTCTCATTGTCATGGTCTAACAAGAGCATACAGGAATGGATTTGATACTTTCTGCATGAAAAAACAACCCCCCTCTATGAAATAGCATTTGAATGATGTCTGAAACCATAGTAACAGCAGTCAAGTAAATACCAAAGATGGCGGGATCCCTAATGCCATAAAGTCTCATCACAACTAACATGCCATCCAAATCAGGATCAAGTTCATCCCTAAAACCGACACTGGCTTTCAACAACAAATGCAATCATTTTATATTTTTTCACCTTTGTAATGAGGATAGCGTTTTGAAGGAAAAAACTGAAGGAAGTGGTTCTGGAGAAAATGAGGAAGTGAACTTTTAGACAGCTCATATCTCTACGAGTTAAACAAAATAGGCACAAGGCGGCACTGGGAACGACAATGAAATGATGAAATGCACTGACATTTTTGTTCTGCTATATACAGCTGAAGCACTCATGATGGATTTTTGAATTTTTTTTATCAGTCTCTTAATGGATTCTGCCAACAAACCGGTATTTCTGAATGGCCTAAGGATGGGATTAAGCAAATTTTAAGTGAAAGTATTTAATAAACATATGTGCCGCGAGCTTTCTTTTAATATCTTTATTTTATTTTTGTTGGAGGTGACGTTTAGTGTCTTTTGCATCTGGGCTCCTCAATTGTTATTAGGACAACCAGAGTTAGGAATGCCACCTTAGAACCTAAGTTAAAGAAATGGGCAACACACAGGCCCAGCTTTAGGCTTCTATTGTATGTGCACTTACGCTCCATTCACAAGGGGCATCACGCTAACGCTTCTCATAACTTTGAAAGGGTGACGTCATGCGTTGCCAAAATAAATTGTGGATCCATCTGCGTCGCTTTACTGGCATAAATGGCGCAAATGCAAGCGTCAGATGGCCTTATGCAAATAACATAGTGCAGACGATTATGCAAGACCGGAGAACAGAGGAGCATAAAAATAGTAGAAATATTACGCATTGCGGTGGGTAATCACTCAGTCCTTTATGACTTTTTTCGGTACTGGCGTTACTTTTATCCGCGTCTGGCTCGCGCACGCGAAAGTATACTCAAAGTATTCTCATCGCGGCTATGTGGGGATGGCTGCGTTCGACATGTATGCAATACAAATGATTTATTATTCAAATTATACAACAGTTCTTTCTGGTCTCCAATCTGATTGGCTAAGAGGCATGCAATATTCTACTGATAACGGCACAGTAACCGCTTCACCTTTCGTATCATTCCGCCACCTAGTGAATGGAGGTCCTCTAAACAGGCTCATTTCTGAATGGAAAAACTGCCCACACACTGACACACACAAACGCGCTGTTTTGAATCACTCTCCGTGTGTCTCATTAGTTCACTAGCTCGTAAATCAGTGTGGGAATCCCAATCGGAAGTTATTATTCCGTCAAAGATCAGCACTCTTGAATGTTACGTTAAACTTAATGGAAGTTATGTCTTGTCACATCGTGTGGACGATTAACACTTGGAAAGAGGAATGTAAACTATTTTTTTTTCTGGAGCAATATCTCTTCTCAGAACGCGAAAACACCATGGAACTGCAGGTAAGCACCGCAGCTTTTAAATGTGGACATTGATCATTTACTTTATCGTGACGTGACTATTAAAACATGTTATGAGATATCACAACTGATATATTTAAAAGCAGCATGCAAAAACATCTCTCTGACACTTATAAGTTTAATAATAATCGAGTGCTCGTATCGCGTTGAGTAAATGGGAAAGCAATAGTAACGTTATACAAGTATAGTTTTATTAACTTTTACCTCGCGCCAAAACAATAACAACACAAAAGACACTAAATATGAATAAAACAACAAGTAATAGTTTGATCATGACACCAAATACTGCTGATTTGATCTCATTTTGACGATCATAAACAAACAAGGTCAACATGAGAACCAGGGAATCTCTGTCAGAGATGTAGCCCAGAGAGGGCGGTGGTCAGCGGGGCAAGTGAACCCTGCATCCGCTCATGCTTTGGTTCTCATTCGTACCGAATCTCACTAAGCAAACGTTCAAAAACAGGCGCTATCTTTACTAATCGACTGTAGAGATTTAAATATAATACATATACATTCTCGACTGAACTAATCTTAAAACTACACTTTGTGACCAAGAAACGGTAATATAAAGAAACGGCTTTTCCGTCCATTGAGTTGTTATGAGATTCAAAGCAGCCGAAAGTGTTACCTGTCATTCTGCCCGCCCTCAAATCTGTGGCGGAAGAAGTAGTTCTCAAACAAAGAGGCTTTTAAAATAACTCCGTTGTTGTTTTCTAGTTTTCGTTTTTCAAACGTGTGCCGTCGAACTGTTGTATAAAAGCCTAAACTGTGTTTGCAATGGTGGATCCGCTACTTTTCTTCATCTATCCTAAATGTTTTAATGTACTGTAAATGTCACCAAATCAGTGCTGCCCTGACGGCCTGGTAGAGTAATAATTAAGCAATATCGCTCGAGTAGGAGTGTGATATAGCTCTATATCATCACGGCTGTGATTGCTTCCGGCACTCGGCCTACGGCCTTGTGCCTCTGGCCTAATCACAGCCGTGATGATATAGAGCTATATCAAACTCCTACTCGAGCATTTAGGATAGATGAAGAAAAGTAGCGGATCCACCATTGCAAACACAGTTTAGAACAAGCAACAAGAAAACAAAGAACAGGAGGCAAACATTATGGTGACGAAAATGCTCTACAGTTTCTGTTCTTGGGAGAAGTAAAAATGAAAGATGAAAAACGATAGTGTGGGTGCAAATGCCGTCTATTTTCTTTGTAAAATTGTTTGCAGTGGAGTGTTCTGTCTCAATATTTTTACGCGCGGACGACCGCAGACCCTCTTGATGACGAAAAAATGACGTCATGCGGATGGTGCGCATACGCTGACGTCCCTAGTGTGCCTTCGGCTTTAGCTGTCAAAACAAAGGCCGCCATTTGTGGCTGTTGTCCCTATGATGATCATGTTGGGGCCATGCTTCAGACATGTCCTCAGTCAAGTGTTAACGGTGACGCCCTGCACTCTAAAAAATGATGTGTTGGATTTACTTAAAATATATATGCACCATTTTTTCATCACACTTTTTAAGTATTCCCAACTTTGATAGTTTTACTTAAAATTTACAAGAAAACCTGTGTTTTATTTACTGAAATTTTTAAGTAAAGAATGATGATGAACTCAAATATTTAAGTTCATATAACACATATTTTCTTGTTTATTTTAAGTAAAATTATTCCAAGTTGGGATTACTTAAAATATATATGCACCATTTTTGCATCACACTTTTTAAGTAAATCCAACACATATTTTAGAGTGAAGTTGGAGCAATTTAGTATACACAGAAAGGTATACATAATTTAGTGTACACAGAAAGGTCTCTGAACAAAGTCTTTGTCTGACTTAGCTCTTGCTTGAATCAGAGACCTTTTTGCTGTGAGGAAACTATGATGCGCGCTAACCCACTGTTTTGCCCTCTACACTGAGCACACACTTCTCAATCATGGTAACAATGAACAAACATAATTTTTTCAAAATAACTCTAAATACAACATATAACTAACATTAACAACATATCAACATAAATAAACCCAGCAAACATTAAAACAGTCATCTTTTTTAGTAAATATTAACCAAAGAAGTGAACATGTCGCAATGCATGCTGGGAACTATTCAGACCATTGTTTTTTTTAAATTGCTTGTTCAGATTACTCAATTTGGCAAGTTGGGTAAACAAATTGGACAAAAACTTAAAACTCCAGTCAACAAATGATATTTGTTAGCAGGATGATTATGCTTATTTCATTCAGTGAACACAAATTAATGAACTGATGCCCTTCAACAAGAAAAACTTTGTTTTTTGTTAAAAGAACATTTTGAAGTTGGATTTTTTACAGGGCTTGTGCTTCACAAAATGGCTACGACAGATGTCATAATTTTTGGCTGGAAAGGCATCATGGGAAATCACGTGGCTCTATAGTTACTTAAAATGTTATGCTAGATTTACTTAATTTTGATGCAATTGTTATAGTAGTTAGCATTACTTATGTTTTTTCATTTTATTTTTGGATACATTTAAGTTCACCTGGTAACTTAAATTTTTGTGTTACACATACTAAATATGGTAAGTAGAGGTTGAAAAGTTATAAATACTAAGTTTTTTGTGTTTAATCCAATTACTTTCATAAGTTATGGTTGTTCAGCCAACGAATCGTTTTTTAGAGTGTGTGTAAATCCAGCGAAAGGAACAACACGCTTTTTCTGACCCAATTCAATGCTTTTTCCGGTCATGCAAATATATTTTCTATATCGGTGTTGCTAATTCCAAAGAAATCTGAATAAATAAATTTTTTCAGAAAGCAAACATTGGAAAGGATTACCCCACCACTCCTTATCCTGAAAGCTAACCAAACCACTGACCTCACCACAAAGAACTTCAGATGGACCTCAGTTTACTTTGAATTACAAAGTAAGCCACTTACATAAAAAATAACACATTATGATCATAACACATCATGTGTTTCACCTTCTACCTTTGTGATAGCATTCACATTAATAACCATTGTTTTTTATCCTAAATCTAGGTAATTTTTTAAATGCTTTCAAGGTTCAAACAAACATAAATAATTACAAATAAACCAGCTTTTGACACAGCTCAATATTCCCCATCTAGACCACACATGGGAGTAAACCTGTAATTATATGTTGGACAGTGTCTGTAATATGAGAAAATGAGTAGTACTTTAATAAACCCAGGGCTGATATCGTAGCGCTCGTACTATGCAGGAATGACAGACTGGCTGCACCCTTGATTTCATCTCAAAGCAGATTTCATACGAGGACAACAACAGATGAGAAGAAAACTGCTTATGTCTTCAATTAGAAGGGTTTGGCCATTTGCGTGTTGCTGCACTTGAGGCTCTCATTGGAGATTTCCTGGGAAAGAGTTGCTGGCAAAGCTACCGGGTTTGACAAGAGAGGGGGTGGGTGACTCAGTGTGTGTGTGTGTGTGTGTGTGTGTGTGTGTGTGTGTGTGTGCGTGTGTGCGTGTGTGCGTGTGCGTGTGCGTGTGCGTGTGCGTGTGCGTGTGCGTGTGTGTGTGTGTGTGTGTGTGTGTGAAAGAGAGAGAGACAGAGATAAATAGGCAGACAGACAAGACTAGACCCAGCATAAAGACATAAAGGAAATGACACAATTCCTATCAGCCAGACCCAACTGAGTGAACTGTCCTCACTTACATTGGAAAAACATTATTCCTATCTTTGTCTCCTAGTAGAAATGTGGAAAAATGGTTAAACCTCATGGCTGGTAGCAGAAAGGATGCAGATTCAAGTCCCACAGGGAGCTAACAGCATGGTGCTCTTAACTAAGGCATTATTCTGGGTATTTACAGGACTGTCTGGTATTAAGTGTACTATAAGTAAATTATTACTTACAGGTTGAGACACCATCTGTCATCATTATTACAGGTTTGCACAATATCTCATTACGAAACGTTGGAACTATTATGACTATTATTATGAAGCTATTAAAGAGTTGCAAGGTCATATCAAAACATTTAGAGGAAAAACAATAAAAAAGGTCAAAATAGCTTATAGGAATATATTTCAGGTTCATGAATTGTGACTTTCTTTGCACCTCAAAGTGCATTTTTAAGCATAAATAGAAAAGCAATAAAGTACATCCATAAATTTGTCCTTATAAATGTTTTATTATTATTAAGTTATAAAGTTGAAAAATTATTTTTACGATACAACAAACGGTCTAGACAAAATAACATCTAGTCATTTGTCACAGATGTAATTCCTGTACTCAGATTTTTTATGCATAAAGTGCTTTTCTTGTAACCTCAGTACAAATAAAGTGTTTTGGAGTCTTTTCAAAACTGTTTTTTAATGTTTCTTGTGCAGTCGCTTTTACTTTCAATATAAGTGCATTACAAAAAATTTGTTCCAGTACAGCTCAGTGTGGTCATGTATAGCTCTTTGGTAGAGCATTGTGTCATGGGTTCTTACCCAGGGTACACAAAAACTGATAAAAAATGTATAGCTTGTAATCTGCCAAATGGGTGATTCTCGCAAAATTAGACTTATGAGGTGTCATAAGTAAGAGTATCAAAATAAGAAGCATACAGTTACAAACATCTCTTTATGTACTCTTTTGCACATGATTTCAAATGACATCATACAAACAATTTTTTTCCATTTAAGGGGAAAATTTTCATTACCGCAACGTGTCCATGACTGGATTTGGGTTCTTTGACGTGGAAATTTTTATAATTAAAAAAATCTAAAAAATAAAAAGCTTCAGTGCATGTTATACTATAAACATTTACAGTAAAAAAACATGTGGTATTTGGTGATCATTGGTAAATGTAGAGACAATAATAAGGAATATAAATGTGTCCAAGATCAATTTTCTCATCCTCCGCAACAGTTTTGAATCATTGTTTAAGCCCTCAAGGAACTAACATTTTCAAAAAAAACTTTGTTTGAAGGGACATAATTGACTGTGACACTCAAGATGGCTACCAGATAAGCAGTTCTTATTTTTTCTCTCTATATAAAATTTGAAATTTTGTTTGTCATAGTACCTAGACAACTTTTTAGTTCTCATTACCAAAACATGAGTTTGTAAATGCATATATTTATCATGTTGCGGTAATGATAATTTTTGATAATGATAATCTAAAAAATTTAAATAATTCGGTAACACTTTACAATAAGGTTCATTATTTAACATTAGTTAACTACATTTGTTAACATGAACTAATAATGAACTGCACTTATTCAGCATTTATTAATATTTGTTCATGTTAATTTCAACAATTAATAATACTTTATTCAAATCATGTTAACATTAGTTAATGCACTGTGAACTAACATGAACAAACCATTTAAAGCTTTACTTCTATTAACTAACATGAAAAAAGATTAATAAATACTGTTACAAGTGTATTCCTCATGGTTTGTTCATGTTATTTAATACATTAACTAATGTTAACTAATGAACCTTATTGTAAAGTGTTACCAATAATTCTATAGGAAATATTTTTTAAATCCTCTAAAAATAATGGTTGTAGTAAGTTCAGACCTTAATCTTAGATGTGCAAATAAAAAAAAATTGGCTTCAATGGCTTTTAAAAAAAATCTGATGCTGGACACCTTTAAGTCTGGATTTTGTGAGAATCACCCAAATGCATTTATATATATAAAAAAAGAAACCAAGAAATGATCGAAATAGTTTTGCATTGAAGTTGTATTTTAAGTAGCACAAAGATGTAAACTCCATAGTGACATCACCTTTGGTGTGATTTGAATGAAACATACTTATGCATTTCTCGTACCTTTTACCTGTGTTGAGGGAGGAGAGGGTGGCCAAGCTTTGTCATCAAACTGGACCCATGAAGTCAGCTGTTCTGGCTTCTGGGCAGCCACACATGGCACTTCCTCCCAAGAAGAATCCATCCCAGGCTGTTCTAAAGCTGGCTGGAGCCCATCCTCATCTAGAGACCAAAAGAAAGTTAGAGAAATACCGCCTCTTCTCAGAAAGGTCACAGCTAAATGTTAAATCTAGCAGGGTGCAAGGAGTGTGAACTGTTCCCGCTGTAATCTCTATGGAGCTATGACCTCAAGACCCAAGAATCTTACAGAAAGGTCTGAACGCACACTCACATGGAAAACTCAGACAAAGCTATACAACCTGATATTCAACTAACAAAGAGATGGTACATTTCTTTCTGATTCATTAAAAACTATCTTTCAGTTGAACACAAGAGTACACCCATTACTTAATTGTTAATTGTATAATGTAGGAGTTATTTAAAGCTCACAGGATATTCAAGGTACACTTCTTTATTCAGTATAGATTTTGTTCCCTAGAAACTTAACCCATGACCTTGATGTTGGTAGTGCTATATCAGTTGAGCTACAGAAACATAACAGATGTACAGTCTGACCCGTCTAAGTACAGAAACTGATGACCTATGAATAAAGACAGCTTGGTACACTACATACCTGCTTGTGACTCTTCATCTGAAAAAGCCACCCAGCCTGGTCTTAAAGATCCATTTCTACTACTGGCTGTAGCAGCCATGGCAGGATGTGTCCTGAGCCGGCTGAACTTGGGGAATTTGTCTCACTCCCCCAAAACCTCGGACTTCATGTCTGCTTAGAAATGTTAGGGAAGATGAAACCACCATTATATACTCATTAGGCCTGAGCGATATAACAAAATTGTCTTGATATAATTTTGCCTCTTGACAATATTCAATATATCTGTATTTGTATTTGCTCTAAAACGGCTGGAGGAGGAATCTTCAAACAGTCAATGTTGGGAAATATTTAAAACAAGTTCAAACAAGATTTACATAAAATAAAGTAAAATTGTCTACTGACACAATCTTGGCCTAATAAAAAGCATGGTAAAAATTTTTTTTACAATATTGATTACATGTTTTTGCAAATATAGGCTACATAAATTCTATCTAAAAAATACAAATATGTGATACTGGACCACAAAACCAGTCTTAAGAGTCATTTCTCTGAAATTAAGATATATAAATCATTTGAAAGCTAAATAAATAAGCTTTCCATTGACAGTTTGGATAGGACAATATAGGGCTGGGCGATATGGAGTGAAAATTATATCTTGATATAATTATATATATATATATATATATATATATCGGTGGCTTTGCGTGAAAAATACCCTCCCCAAAAAACTTAAATTATACTTTAACTATAAAATGAGAAAATACATATTGTCTTCTTTTTAATTTGAAAATAAAACAACTCAACTTCAGATATATTAAGTTTTTGGTAGACGTTGACAATTCTTAGTATTTTTTCTGAAAACCCTCAGGACATAAGGGTATTTATCCTGGATTAACATAGGTTTTAGGCGTTTTAGGAGTAAATTGGTTAAATATGAGAGAAAACACTGTTGTTGTTGTTGTTGTTGTTGTTACACAGAAAACTACAGAACACGTGCACTTGCACACCGCATCATAGGGAGGGAGAAAGCTCTCACATCAAGAAAACGTGTGCGTGTGTGTGTGTGTGTGTGTGTAGCACTACTGCTAACCTTGTTTAGTCATGATAAACTAGATCAGTAGTCTTCTCTGTCAGTAACATCCATGACTGATGACATTTACGCGAAAAAGAAAGTATACGGAGAAACGGACATTAAAGCACTGCCACCTTTTCACTGTCACGAGAGAGAGACGTACGCGCGCTGTCGAAGCGCTTCATGCAACGAGAGAGAGAGAGGGGCCCGCTGAGCGCTCGCAACAATAAATTTAAGCCGTTTTAAACAGTAAAATATACATGTAAATGGGAATCATGGAAGATCTATTCACGGTGGCCAGTGTTGATTCTGTGACGGGCGTCGCCATGTTAAATGAGACAACACGCGAGGGGAGGAGGAACGAAAGCAAGGAGGCGGGGGTGAGCACAGCACACAGAGAAGGCAAAGAAGCAAAGTGGCGAAATCAGAATTTAATATAAACATCATACCGATATATACGATATGTCAAAATCCATTTCGAGGTTCAAAAATATACCGATATAGTTTGAATATTGAGATATCGCCCACCCCTAGGACAATATTTGGCTGAGAGAGAACGACTTGAAAATCTGGAATATGAGGATGAAAAAAATCTAATTTAAATCTAATTTAAAGTCCAAAGTTCAAATGAAGTCTTTATTACACATATTACTAAGGGAAATGTTTGTTTCAGTGCTCTTTATTAGCTTACTGCTGCAATGATGTTGTTTACTGAATGAAGAAAAAAATGTTTTTACAATAACCAAACTTGAATGGGGAAATTCCCTAGGAACTGGTAGCAAAGCGTTTTTAGGCAAGTTTCTGGCCAATTTTGATCATGATATTGCTGCATCCACTCACAATAAAATAATATAAAAAATTTTTTTTATATATATGTAAGGTAGGACAATTTACAAAATATTTTTGTGGAACATGATCTTTACATAATATACTAATAATTTTTGGCATATAAGAAAAATCTATTATTTTGACCCATGCATTTTTTTTTTTTTTTAGAAATATACCTGTGCGACTTACGACTGGTTTTGTGGTGCAAGGTCACATATATGTTTGACACAACAAATAAATAGTTATGCTACTCAAATAAAACAGAAAAAAAACAGGAGGAAGCACAAAGAGAAATTTAAAGGCTATAACTTAAGATTTCTTTATGACATGTTAACGGTAAGCACACTGTAAAAAAAGATGTGTTGTTTCTACTCAAAGTAACTGTTTTTGCTGCCTTAAAATTTTAAGTTAATTAAAAACAAACTTAAAAATATTAGTTAACAACTTTTTTGTGTGCACATGGCTTGTGTGAGAGTTTTTGGCTCCCTAACAACAAGGGCCCTCCAAAACAGGATGGAGGCAGTTTGAAGCCTCAGGAACAACCTCTGATAAATGCCTGACAACAGATAACCAATTATAACAAAAGCATTGCAGCGCTTCTGGCTACTTACAAGATCATACAAACTCACAAAACCACAAAAGCTGTGCAATGCAAAGAAATTAAAAGCTTCCAGTTTCAAGATCATTGCACTCTTCAATATCGCATCAGGACCACATGACAAACGCACCTGAAGCCAATGACACCCTTCAAAGGTCACAGAGATGAGAAAAAGTACAGTGACAAAAGCCAAGGGACCACTGTGATCACTATTTTCCGCATCAGAGAAAGCCATTTTCTGTACTAAATCGAGAGCCGGCAGGAAACAGACTGTCATAAAGGAAACGCACTTGGACATACTGAATGATCTGGTAAATTTGAAGCCAATTCTGTAACATTTTTTTGTTCTGGTGAATCCCTCCTTTGCATTCACAATCCGGCTACATGCTACCCTTTCCGGCCCCCTATTTCTCACCAAACAAAGCTAGCCCCTCCCTCCTACTAGCCAAAGCATTCAATGTCTCACAGGACACCCATCGGTTATTGAACGACTCAATGGTTTGGATGCTATCAGTGCAGTTACATTCATTTCAATATTGAGTGAGCACAGCATTTAGTCATAAAAAATACTCCTATTAGTTTGACATCTCTTTATGCCCTTACCAAAAAATGTACCAAAAAGGGTTCCAGACTAAGAAAATGTCCAAATGACCACATATGGTTCTACATAGCACTATATGGTTCTACACAGGTGCTTCACTGGTGCTTCACCGGTGCTATATGGCACTTAAAATGGTTCTTCTATGATTACGAGCAAAGAACCACTTTTGGTGCTATATAGCACTGTTTGTTTTTAGAGTGTTGTTTCCACGCAAGGCTTTCCATTTATCAGTATGGATGTGAGTGGTAGCTATGATCATATCTCACGTAAGGTTTCACCTTGTGTAGCCTACGCAAGTTTTGAGTTGCGTTAATCGTTTGATATCCTATTTGAAAAGGAATAAGATACTTTTTTTTTGCAGTGATCTGGCTCCAAACTGCATTTTCACGACTTCCTTTCAGTTTGCTTTTCAAGCTATTTTGTGTGAACTTGAAAGGTTAAAGTTTAGTATCCATAGACTTGGCCGGGTTACAATCCTAAATGACGTGAACTCTAGGGTTGAGGCTTAATTTATATGGATGTAATATTCAAATTATGATTGTTTTCAGCCATTCCATTTATCAACACCCGTTCATTCGCATGAAGGTTTAAGGAATCACATGTGAGCGTTGGCGTAAGCGGATGATTTTGCTTGGATATACGCTGTTTCCTCTACGTTCGTTTGATAAATGAGGGCCATTAAGTGCTGAACGGCAAGTTTGTTAAGCAAAGCGGCTAAAGACAAACGGGTTTCTTTATTCCGCTTCGCTACTTTCTATTGTTTTTCTATGTAGACACACACTAGACAGACGTGTTTTATGCACACGTCTCACATCTTTTGCAGCGTCTTGTGCATAGGGTGGCCATTCGTGCCAGTTCCGCCGGACACGTCCCGAACATGTTTTCGGGTTCGTTCTCCGGAAGTCGCGTTGGTCGACCGAATACGTCATCAAAGTTAAATATTTCGGGTTTCATTTCAGAAAAGCAACCGTTACATTTCGAGGTAAGAATGAAACTACAATGATTGTATGTCTTAAAAGAAATAAATCTTAATTTTCTAATGTATTTTTAACTGAAACGTGAGAACCTCGATGACGTATGCGGTCGAGCAACGCGACTTCCGAAGAACGAACCCGAAAACATGTTCGGGACGTGTCCGGAGGAACTGGCACGAATGGCCACCCTACTTGTGCATGAGCGCAACGTTTTTAAGACGCCGTGTCAGGTAAAAAGAATTTGAACACACGCAGCACAGCTCATCGATGTCAGTTCAGTGGACCAATCAGGCAACCCTGGATGCCCAACAAGCATTTTTGAGGTTTATTTACAGTAACAAGTTGACATGAATTTTTTTTATTTCCATTATTCTCTTATTATATGTTTTATTTTATTTAAACCAAGCAAATGTTTTATTTAAAATTGTGTTTAAAATATGTAATCTGTTTGTAATTAATGTAAACTGTTGATGTTTACAAATGTTGATGATTACAAACGTTAACAATAAATCCCAAGGAATTTTATGATTTGCACTTCTTCTCCCTAACTGTACCGAAATTGAAGAAACGTGGCATAAAAAAGGTACGTATCTAAACAGAAATGTACTCTTACCAATTTTTTATTTTTTCTTATTTTTGTGTTTGACATTTTTTATTTGTTATTTGTTTTGTTTTTTATTGAATGGTAGTAATTAAAATTATACACGTGAAAACACATTAAAAAAATTTACTTCCTTGCATCAGAATATGGATACAGTATCATCTTGTAAAATGTTGTAATAGTTTGAAATACTATTACTGCTGCTTCTACAGTTCATAGCCCTGCTTTCAGATACAAAAATTGAATTTCAAATCTACCCCATTGTTTCCAAACTCTTTCAAAAAAGATGTTTTCCAGTTCAGACTCGGCCTTCAACACTCTGTCAGTTGTGTCAGGAGTGCATGCAGGCATCCGCAAGAAACGTCTACGATATCGGTAAGCGATCTTTGGCAGAGTTGGTATGTTGAACACTCCCAATGTGAACTCTCTCACGAGGTCCCAATCATGCATAGAGATGACATCTCTATTACCGGGTAGTGCATAATTTCCTGCTGTCTGTGCTCACAGTTTGTCTTACACGGTGTCGGTTTGCACGTAATGTTTTACAAACCAAAACATGCCGTAAATACAAACAAAGCATTGTGTGTCTGTGTACTGAAGGAAGAGAAAGTCCAGCTGTGCATCGAGATCCAGAAATGCAGAGACATATAATCTGTGATGCAGCGAGTAATCTGTGGGGCGGTTCAGTTATATCACAACACACCTGGATCTCAAGGACAGGTGGTGGTAATGGTCCACACGGCAAGGACATGAATGACAAAGCATAATAAGCATCAGGTACATCTCATCATCTCCTGCTTACCCTGATCATGTCGATTCCAAAACACCTGATAAGAGTTAGTTCAATTAACTTCCTACTGGTAATCGAGATTTATTGCACGCACACCGAGAATACATAAAGACATTTTCAATCTAAACAGCTTTCTAGAATAACCCCCTGGCCCTGACAGGCCAGAGCAAACCATGATATAACTTTCTTTGTAACATTCCCACAAATTAACATGTCACATAAACAATCTTTGTTTGTGAGGCTTAATTCTACTACTTTTGTGAGCATAATTTAACAACCACTTTATTTTAAGTATTTGTATTATGTATGCCATTATGATCTGCTTTGATGTAAAAATAAAGGCATATTTAAATGCATGACAAAATTCATGATGAAAATCAATTCATGTATTTAAATGAGTCAGTAACAAAAATGGTTTGGCAAGGAAATTTGAGAAATTCAAAAATCTTTAAAAAAAACTTGTTTTAAAAGCATGCATCAGGTTTATTTCAAAGCACACAGTGTATTTATGTTGATTTTATGCAATAAAAAAACTACATTTGCACCATTTTTATGAAACTTAATGAACCTGAAAATGTCAAATGGTGTAACCAATTGCGCCAAAGAATGAGAAATGGCATGCAAGCGTAACCATAAAAACATTAAAAATTTAATATAATTTTATTAGTTATTTCTAAATGTACATTTTAATGGGTTTTTGTAATATTTGTCCTGACATATGCTGAAAACAGCTCTGTGTTTTCTAAATAATCTTTGACAAATGATGAAAAAAATGTATGTAAAAAATATATTTTATATATTTTTATTTTAAAAAATACAAATATATTTATATCTTTTTATTTTTTTTGTTTTTTTTTAATACACGTTACACCAATTGACACAGACCGGTTACACCACATTGACATTTTTGCAATTTTCCCCCAAATATTCTTTCAAAATGAAATAAAACTCCTAAAAAAAAAGAATGTATGCAAGAAATCTGCTAATTTAATTAGTAATTTTAACGCTTTTACATTTAATTTAATCATACAGACCCAAAATAATTAAGGTCACGTCATCGATCCCAAAATATTTTATTTTAAAAACGGGAGAAATAAAGTGGCTGAACTAACTTTGCAGTATAAAAACATTGGAACTTCCAGTGTAAACACTATGGCTT
This sequence comes from Misgurnus anguillicaudatus, assembly GCF_027580225.2. Lineage (NCBI taxonomy): Eukaryota > Metazoa > Chordata > Actinopteri > Cypriniformes > Cobitidae > Misgurnus > Misgurnus anguillicaudatus. Next base: position 3,152,526 of record NC_073343.2, on the reverse strand, counting down.
ATACTAGAATTTATCTAGTTTTGTTTTGATTCAGTCTGTCCACACTGACTTGTTGCTGTTTTGAAAACCTGATTGAAAAAGGGGATGACGTTATACCAATGACATTAGAGTTCCTGGATCAAGACCAATAGGTTTGAGGTTTACTGTTAAACCAAATGGGGCACAAGCTCTCACCCTGGCAGTGGAAAAATAACTGTTTCAGAGCCTAGGATGTATTTTACCTAGCATGGGCTGTTGAGGGAGTCTCTCGAAAACTTTGTCCAACACCAACAGACAACAAAGACTTCTCCACTTTTAATAAAAAGTCTACAACCCCTCTCTTCCAAACACTCTCTGCTTCATGCCAAGTTAACAACAGCAAGACTGTTTACAGAACAGTGAAGCTCACGAATAACACCGTAATCTCAAGACGCTCTACAAGAAACCCCTGCTGAGCTAAATCTTCAATAACAGATCCAAAACAAGTAGAGCAAGCAAAACAAATATCAGTAATTGAATCCATGTAAAGGTATGGGGGTCAATCCCCCCACTCTCTCAGATGAAGGCAGCTTATGAAGGACATTCCCTCCTGGAAGGATGATCCATGACCTGCTACCGAAGATAAACAGTGCTGTCCTGTAAGTTGACAGCTTTGTGCCTATTTCACATATGGTGAAACTAGATATAACCGAGATAACATACAAAAAAATCATATAAAGGACTGCCTCATACAAATATGCCTTTTCCATGAGAACATTACCCTTATCAGTAAATAAATACAGATAAGTTGACGTTTACAAAGATGGAATTGTGCCTTTGTCTTGGATGATCCTAATCGCAAAATTACATAGAGACTGAAGCCTATATTTTACTGACAGGGTCGCTTAAAGTTGTCTGCGTTCAGAGTTTCCCGCAGCACATTTCAGTTAAGGCTGCCCGCCTAAGCTTGGAAAAAAAAATTGCTGCACAAAAGGCCGTCTAGTGCATCTCAGAGAATAGCACGTTTTTCTCATTTCGGCCGTGTGGCGTGCATCACACTGCGAGTGGGGACGTGCGCCACACGGCCGAAAGGAAAAAGACGCAATATTCTCTGAGATGCACTTGACGGCCTTTTGTGCAGCGATTTTTTTTTTTTGAAAGAGAAAGACGTGGTCCAGACCGTCATTGTCTGGAGGATAACTACTGTAGCCAGTTGATAAAACATCTCGGAGAATAGCATAGATGCGCTTCACACCGCGAAACGTGCACGCGCACCACGCGGCCGAAATGAGATAACACGTGGTCCGTCATGTCAGGAGGATAGCCAGTTGATAAAATGCGTGTCCGTGAGAACTGCAAATGGACTTATGTTTTGAGGTTATTTAAGCCTGTTATTGTATTAGTCTATAGTTCTTGCAATTTTAAAGTATGTTAGCTGGTGATTTTGTTGTTTAAGCAATCTGCTAGCTAGGTTTCATGTGCTTGTTGATTCGATATAATTGTTGTGCGCTCTTGCTCACTTTATTTCCCTGCTGAAAAAACAATAAAACCATTATTTTATATATTGGTTCTAATGGAGTATGGCCCAAAACACACTACAGTGTATTGGTTTTTGTTGGTCTCTAATGGTATGTATTGGTTCTATTGGTTCTTTGTATTGGTTCTAATGGAATATGCATTGGTTTTAATGGAATATGGCCCAAAACACACTACAGTGTAGTGGTTTTAATGGTGAAAGCTAATGGTTCCTATTGGTATTTTAATGGAAACCATTAGAATTTTCAGTAATGGTTTTATTGTTTTTTTCAGCAGGGTTATGTGCATTATTTACATGCTACAGTAGTTGGGTGATTCTCACGAAACCATTGAAACACCACGGCACTAATGATTTTAGCTTTAAAATGTGTAATATAGTAACATTAAGAAGCATCAGAATTAACACAATACTGTGTTCTACCTTGCACAATGTGTGATTTCAACATAAGAATTCATAATTGGAAATTTTATCTCATTTTCTGCTGAAATTCTCATTACCGCAATGTGTCCGGCTGTGTTTGAACATGCGTTTTGTTGTAATTTAATCAAATTAACACAAAAATATTAAGAAAAAAAATAAATGGATGTTTTGCTAGACTACTTTAGATGACAGAAAAAATATTTACTGAATATTCATGTATAATAATAATGAAGAAAAATTAGGAAAATTATGTGTCCATGCCTGATGTTCTCATCCTCCGCAACACTTTTTGAGAACAGTTTAAGCACACATACAGAATTTTAATAAAGTTTGACTTTGAGTGACCAAGCACATGGACCAGTTACTTCAAGATGGCTACCAGGTAAGATCATTTTTTTACAGTTAATTTGAAATATTGTCTTGTCAGAATGCTTACACGACATTTTGATTATCATTACCGCAACAGATGCTTATTAAATGTTAATTTAATTAATAGAAGCATAATACTTTGATTTTAAATGCATGTGCAGAATCTCCAAATTATGTTCTTTCAGGTTTGTCATGTCATTTTGAAAATATGTCAGTGTTGATGTTTGCTGACTGTTGCGGTAATGAGATTTTTTAGGACTAATTCTTTAAATTATGTTACAAAAAGTGTTAAATGATAAGTAAAAGTTTTTAAATTAATGTTCCCATTTACTCCAGACTTTGTTTTTCAATGTTTGGTGGGGAAAAAAGTAAATTTAAGCAATTTTTACATTTTCATGCTTGACATTTTTAAAACCAAGTTTTCGTGAGAATCACCCAGTTACACTCCTTTAAGATAATGTAATTAATAGTGGGAAATAATCAGTTTTTACATTTTTTGCGCTATCTATCATTGTTCACCAGACGTTCTACAACATCTGCTTTAGTTTGTGTTTATTAACCCTTTAGTTTCACTTCACCATGCAGCCACTCCCGTTAGAGGTAAAAAAAACATTTAATTCATTAATAACCTAGCATGTGTTCATTTTTTGTCATAGTTTCTTCAAAATTAAGTTTTATTTGAGCGTTTTAAATATGACGCATACGCCCCGCCCCTTTGATTGCCACCCCCTCGACACTACCACCCGCCCAACCCTACCATCTTAACTAACAAATTTTCTACGGGAAACCCTGTGCGTTTGTATGAATATCTCTACATACAGCAAACTGTGACGGCCCAGATCTGGCAATGACTCAGAACCAGAAAATCACACACCAAATCAAAACACTGCCCATCCACAGCAGTTTCAGGTTACAACAAGTTGACAGCAGATCGCCCCTCCCTTGGAAACTAAACACCTTTTAAAAGACTATGGTTTTGTACCACGATAAGTTTTGCCATAAAAAGTAACAAATATTGCAATCATAATAGCACTATGAAGGCAACACTCCAATTACAATGCTACAATTATTTTTACAGTCAGTAACACCAATATACATCTTATAACCTGTGCAATAACACAATATTCTTCGTATTTTATACTTTTCCTGTGTTGAAAATCATATTAGAAGTACATTTGCATTGAATAATAAACTGAGGTCACTTATTAACACCATAATAAAAATTAATAAAAAAAACAGAATGATGGAAAGATTCAGTAAGTGTGTGTCCAACACTGTTGAAGAAGATCACTGCAGGCTTTGTTTAATACTTCTGACATGTTCACTATTAAGAACCAGGAAATAAGACTCGTGTTTAAAACTATATAATCGTTTACTTTCATTAGCATTTCACATACTAACAATGTGTTGCGCTGTATGTACCAAGTATAGCAGACTTTAAAAACTAACAATGGCAGTAAAATGCCAAGAAATCACTCACTGTTCATGTTTTAAACAATGCTTTTCTGTGATTTGACGTCTAATAACATTTTAAACATCTCGCAACGTATTATACATACTAGTCTTCCTATAAACAAAGCACACGCGCTTCAAACAACAACCTGTTGCTACACAGTTTCATAGTAACTTATGTAACGTAAACATTATATTCTAAATACATGTATATTTTGCGGAACACAAAAGTCTAACGTTAAATAAATCGATAATACTTTATAAAACACCGCGAACAGTAAGAAAACAAGTGCATGTTAATATTTACATACCGATATCGTGTTGTTGAGTCTGAGGAGATTCTGGCTCTCTCACTCGCTCCCGGTGAAGCTGCTCCTGTGTCGCACCTCGCTCGCACCTGATTGGATAATCCAAACAGCGCTGCTCGGTGCTCCACCTTTGCCGCATCGGATTGGACAGACAAAGCAGCGCTGATGCCAATGACCAATCAGACACGATTGAGGTGGGGCATGGGATAAAGTCGCACAATGCGAGAAGAATCAAAGTGCGTCTAAAGAAAGAAAGTTTTCTTTGCGCGGCAAAACTTTTGGTTGGGTTAAATATAAGGGGTTTGTAAGTGTAAAGTATTTTAGTAAAGATCTCTATAACACTTAAACAATTTCATGAACATTGTTTAATGTTTGTTATTTAAAAAGTAGCCATTTTATTTAAGTTGGTTTAGTTTGTACCAGGATCTTTATTATGACTATAAACGGGCATATCATGGATGTACATAAATTAATGCATTTAACTTGTCATTAACGCGATGTTGCACATATGTTGCGCCATCTGTTGGATGCTAAACACGGTGTTGGTGTGTATTTGTGTGTTGGAATGAGAGTGTCAACAGTTTTCTAAAAACGTGCATAGTTGTAAGACTTCCCATAATGCCTCAAATAAATCAATCAAACGAATCACTTTTGGTACAGTGTGAGAGAAGCTGGGAAGATAGATATTTTTAAACATACATCAATCCTACAGGGGGCGCCAAAGTTCTTGTAACGCCTCCCACCAAATTTAACAAGTGTAGAAATATGCAGTATTAAAAATAAAATGTTTAAATATTTATAGGATATTGATTATACAGTGTTATTTTACATAATTAACATTATGGGTTTGGTTTATGTTATATTTGGTACATTAAGGCAACAATTGTTTTTTACGACCTTTGTATCTATATTATCCAAAGTTTATCTTCTGTCTTTGATATTGTTCTATAATATATAAAACTGCTTATCTGATTCACACCACTATCTGCCTGGGTGATCACTAAGGTTTCAAACAATGTGTTAAGATTACAGGAGCCCATCAACCAGTCATGCTTTAAAAAAGATGGGGACCTTTTCCAGTAACCCTGATGGCGAAGAAAATAAGAAGATATAAAGTAAACACTCAAGTCACCACAACATCTGTCGGTGAAAGGACAGCTTTATTTTTAGCAATATCAGCGGGTGATTTCTTACGGTCTCTATGTGAAATGGCAGAGACCCTGCTGAGCTCTCAGAGACCTTAATGAAACCACTTACAATCTCATACCCTCGACTGTCTTCCTATTGCATAACTACTGAGGCCTGTGCTGTCTCTCACTGTTCCCAGAGACAGCATCTGCTTTCTCGTACAACAGTCACTTCTGAGCACAGGTAAACCCCCATGTCAAACAAGTATAGTCTAAGTATTACAGCTAGTGTCAAAGAGTAAAGCCCCAGAGGTAAATGGTATCCCTCTGAGTTTGCCTTCTTATTCCACCAATTACATAGTATGGCAGTGTTTATAAAATTGTCTATTTATGTTTACACATTTATACACTGACCAAAATTATTAACGCAATACTTTTGTTTTTGTCCCTATAATAAGCTGAACTCAAAGCTCTTTGACTTTCTATGCGCAAAAAAGGCCTATTTCTCTAAAATGTTGTTCGCAAATCTGTAGCCTTTTATTGTGGCCAGCCTAAGGCACACCTGTGCAATAATCGTGCAGTCTAATCAGCACCTTGATATGCCACACCTGTGAGGTGGATGCGTTATCTGGGCAAAGAAGAAGAAGTATGAGGCTTGTTCGACTTCATGCGGTGCCGCAAGAACTGACAGCCGGATGACGTCAAAGTGTCGCGAGAACAATTTAAAAGCAGACTTCTCCGTATGATTTCGCGAATCACTCTCACTGTTCTTTGACGTCATCCGGCTGTCGTTTCTTGAAGCGCCGCATGGAGTCGAACAAGCCTATGGTCTCTGTGGAACAAAAAGGGGCGTTTCCCAATAACTTTGGGGCACTTTCAAACTGGGAATAGCCGTTTTTAACCATCCAATCAAAAAAGTACGGAAGCCCTAAAAAGCCATACATCATTTTTTTAACACCTATTTTAATTTGAAAACGCCCCAAAATTGGGAAACGCCTCTTTTTGTTCTGCAGAAACCCCAGTCGCAAGAAGAAGCAGATCTAGACAGATCTGTGAACAATATTTGAGAGAAAAAGGCCTTTTGTGTACATAGAAAAAGTCTTAGATCTTTGAATTCAGCTCATGTAAAATGGGGGCAAAAACAAAAGTGTGTGTTTATAATTTTGGTCAGTGTACAGTACTGTGCAAAAGTCTTAGGCCACTATGCCACAATTAGATTTGTTGTTTTGCAATGTTATAGTGATCATATATAATTGTTTTTCAGTCTCTTCAATAGAATACATCCAGAAAATACAGAAAAAGTATTAAAAACTCTATTATACATAGAATGATTGAACGGGGTATTTATCCTTGTTCTGTCATGTAGACAAAAAAAATTTGTTTGGGTCTGTAATGCCTTAGAAGTTTCCTAAAAACCTCTCTTAGGGCTCAGTCACACCAAAAGCGCTTTAAACGCTTGCAAACGCAAGGCGCAACGCACTGCCTTTTTTAAAAAAGAGCAGGGCAGCGCGGCTTTTCATATTGCTAAGCAACCACCGAGTCAGCTGTCTTGTCAATCAAATATTGAAGCGTGAGCGCTCTTTTGCAGTTAACTGTCATATTAGCAGAAACTTTAAAAAGAGGGCGCTTGCTCTGACCTTGTTTGAGGGTGAGAGGTGCACAAACACGCAGGAGAGAGTGAGCGAGTGGAGTCCGGTTCTTCAAAGCAACTGTAAACTTCCCTCGCCACAACGTAAGGCCAGCCTCTCCCCTCATTCGATTGGACAATGGAAGACGCGAATGACGTCAGGCGCTCCTCCGCTCTCAGCGCTCCTTCAAAAACGCGTGCGCGGCAGGCGGCAGAAAACCGCAAGGCGCTCGGCGCGCATAAACAGCGCGCAAACGCGCCCTGCCCATAGAATATCATTCAAAAAAGGCGCCTGCAACTGCCATAAACGCTTTTGGTGTGACTGAGCCCTTAGATAGCTCTATTAGGGTGGGGGATTTTAAACAAGTGGTTTTGCACCTATTTGGCTCCCCCTACTGGCTTAACTTGCAATCTCATTACTGACTGGCTGACTTTGCTGCCACTCAAAAAATGTAGCCAATTATTTTAAAGTGGAGGGGCAGTTAGATGCCTGTGATGTCATAAGCATCAGTTTTTCAGATTGGGCCATTTTCTGGCTGACATTTCTAAAAGAGGAATTTCTATGAGACTGAGATGTTTAGCATATCTAGCACTTTTTGTATGTTTGGGAATGCGGGTAGACTACATTATTCAACAAAGACAAGGTAAAAATGGTTTTTCATTCTCTTTCCCCTTTAAAATGTAAACTGATCAAGTTTTTAGGGTAAACTCCACTTCCACTTGAGCAATAGCAGGAAACGGCAAGATCTCTTAAACCTAAATACAATTAAATCCTAATTTTTAATTTTAAAGAAATTAGTCTTTTAATTTATTCTGCTCAAAAACGCTCAAGATGTGTTTAGTTCCAAGAGAGCTCGCACTAAACACCAACGATGCCTAAAGACGATGTTGAGTCCTGAACATTTTATTTTTAATTTTTTTACATATTTCCTGTTTGTATCTTATTAAAAAAGATTAAAAAATAAATATGGATGGACATTAAAACTTCTAAAACAACAAGTCTGGTGGTGGTCTAAGACTTTGCACAGTACTGTACTCTTCCAAAGTGCATTCAAGCTACAGTACACATTTTATTATGTTTGTTCCCAGGGAATCAAACTCATGACCTTTGCAGTCGATCAGGGACTATATTTTCCAGTGGAAGGAAGGCTTTTAGTGATTTTACTTCATGAACGTTTGTATTGTGTGGCAAACATTTTAAAAAAGCAATAAGGTACTTCAGGCTAGTGCTGTGTTGTGAATAAGTCACAGCTGAAGGTGTGCAGACACAATGCCCTTGAGCTTAATCCACAACAGCACAGCCTCTCATAACTTATTGCTTATAAACTTTCTGTAAAAGTCTTATGCTTAAAGGTGCAGTGTGTAAATTTTAGCGGCATCTAGTGGCGAGGTTGCGAATTGCAACCAAAGGCTCAGTCCACTGCTCACCTCTTGCTTTAGAAACACATAGGGAAGCTACGGTAGCCGCCACCGGACAAACATATCATCGCCAGAGACAACTTAGTAAAAAAGTTTGTCTGTTAAGAGCTTCTGTAAAAACATGGCGGCACAAAATGGCGACTTCCATGTAAGGGGACCCTTGGTGTATGTAGATAAAAACGTCTCATTCTAATAAACACATAACGATTCATTATGAAAGGTCTTTATATACCCCTGATAATATAGTTTTGTAAATTATTTTGCATTTTTTCAAGAGATCCTTCTAAAAATTACACATTGCACCTTTAACAGTTGCTAGCACTTAAATAAGACATCTTGTAGGAGGATACCCAAAGATTCTCGCTGCTTTCCGGCATACGTCTCATTAGGAGTCAAGGTGAGAGAGAGAACCATACAAACGCTCTAGTCCCTCATCCATTCCACGTGCTGGTAATTTATTGCCTCTGGTTAACCTACTTTCATCTCAACTAAAATGCCCAGGACTTAAGCGCAGTACTTTATCTCTCTCATCTGAAAAAAAGGATGAGGACATCACAGATCTGCTATGAAGCTCTAGTACAATTTTAGTCTTAAGGGAAGCACCAAGCTGTAAATCTCAAATGACATTATATCCAATCTGAGATGCACCACGGACTTCCTTTCGTATTTATATCTGCTTACCAGTATGTCACATGCAAACAAAGTCAATAACCGAATCCCCAAGCTTGCAGAAGACACGAGACAGATTTTATGCCACATATCTTGTGAAGTTTAATTTAAAATGACGATCTAATAAATCGCAAGACCGTTTCCAATCCACAGCAATCCATGCGGACCCCAAGCGTTGTTCAAATGTGATGAATACAGCAGTTCTATGGAGGACAGATAAACCTGTCTATTTAAATGAGACTCTGGAAGATCTGCACTTACATTTAAGTCAATCCGTCGGACACCTTAATTTTATAATAGCAGTCTGGTTTAGAGCAGATGCAACCGTTCACCGAGACATATTAATTCTCTAAATAAGTTCTCATTGAACTCGTTGTGAATCAATGGCCTGTCTTCTGTCTGCAGGTGTCCGCTTCGCACAATGCCGACTAATAGGCTTGACTGCTGCACCATGTGGAAAATGATCGATATTGCCAAGTGCTGATCCAATGTGGCTTCAGCTTCTCACAAATTTTAAACTGGCACTTCCGAAGTGCTTAAAGGAAAACACAGCCGTTTTTCAATATTTGACTATGTTCTTACCTCAACTTAGATGAATTAATAAATACCTATCTTTATTCAATGCGTGCACTTCATCTTTGTACAGCACGTCGTGAATGTGTTAGCATTTAGCCTAGCCCCATTCATTCCAAACAGGAATGAATTTAGAAGCCACCAAACACTTCCATGTTTTCCCTATTTAAAGACTGTTACATGAGTAGTTACACCAGTAAGTATGGTGGCACAAAAATAAATGTGGCAATTTTTAAGCTGATAAAAAATGAGAACTATATTGTATGGCAGAAGAGCACTTAGTTTGCAGCACTTCGACCTTGGGTGCAGTAATGGCCCTGTCCCAAATGGCGCACTTCATGTGGACTTTCGATCTCATGGCCTTCAATTGCACATGCTCGCTTAGTCTACGAGTCCGTAGGTTGTCCCATCTGTCATTTTTACGCTCTGAAGTGTGCTCATCTGCGCCCCCTTTGCTCCCTTGATGCAGTCTTCGTCGCAGGCTTCGGGCACTTTACCAACCCAGAAGTCCTTGCAAAAGATCAATTAGACCAATAAGACGACGGATGGGAGGAGTTCACACGGATGGGCAACTTTTCTTCCTATTGACTCGTGTCAAGGGTCCCTAAGGTCTGCACTACATGATGTCATCAAAGCGTGGACTCAGAAGTCCGGAGTGTGCCATTTGGGACAGGGCCAATATTGACGGAAGTTTGAGTGAGAGGAGGAGTAGTCAGGAGTGATGATGTTACTGCGTGCTGAGGTCGAAGTGCTGCAAACTAAGTGTTCTTCCGCCATACCATATATTCTGCTTAAAAAATTGGCATGTTTGGTTTTGTGCCACCATACTTACCTGTGTAACTACTCATGAAACAGTCTTTAAATAGGGAAAACATGGAAGTGTTTGGTGGCTTCTAAATTCATCCCTGTTTGGATCCTAAGGAATGAATGGGGCTAGGCTAAACGCTAACATATTCACAACGCGCTGTACAAAGATTATGTGCACACACTGATAGACATTAATTTGTCTAAGTTGACGTAAGAACATAGTAAAATATTGAAAAAAAATGGTGGTGTTTTCCTTTAAGTTCATGTAAGAGTGGTATACTCTTTCAAAAAGTACATCTTTGTCCCTATAGAGTGACCTCAAAAGTATATAGTTGTACCTGAATGGTACATATTATGACCTTTATAAAGGGTGACAGCTTTTGTAAAATTATTCTGACAGTGTAAGTGGACATCTTGTTGTGGTTCTTTCACAACATTGCTGTGTTTGTCTGCACAACCAAATGGCTTGGACATTGTTAGGGACCACCTGTTTGGCTGACCAATTGGAGATGGGAGGGCAGGCAGTTGGTGTTTTTGGAAACCTGACTTAACAGGCCTTATTTCTGCAATGCCTTTTGGTGCATTTGGCGCTAGTCACTGTTTAAAGGGATAGTTCACCCAAAAATGAAAATTATGTCATTTTCTCATCCTCATGTTCTTCTAAACCTGTATGAATTTTGATGAACATAAAAGAAGATATTTTGATAAATACTGGTAAGCACACAGCTATGGAAGTATTGTAAATGATTGAAAGTATTTTTTTTTTATAAATGATGGTAAGCACACAGTTGACGGTACCCATTGAATTCCATCGTATTTGTTTTTCTTGCTATGGAAGCCAATGGTTACAATCAGCTGTGTGCTTACCATCATTTATCAAAATATCTTCTTTGCATTCATCAGAAATAAAGAAATTTATACAGATTTAGAACAACATGAGGATGAGAAAATGACAGAATTTTCATTTTTGGGTGAACTATCCCTTTAAGTCAACCATTTTACTTGTGTAATGTGGTATATACTTGAGGAAAATGTCTGATGAAACTTTACGTTTATGCATTTGGCCGTCACTTTTATCCAAAGCAACTTACGGAGCATTCAAGCTATACATTTTATCAGGTTGTGTGTTTCTTCAAACCCACTTTTTGTTGCATTGCTAATGCAATGTATATACTGTATATATTTTGTTGAAAATTTTGTTTAAAAATGATTATAGAAAGAAATAAAATTGTTCAAAGTGAACCTATATGAAATAATAATGAATACTCAATAAAACACTTAATGAATTTGTATTTTTAAAATGACATCATGACATTAGAAACTAGCGATGGAGAAATGTTTTAAGTAAGGCTGTCAAAAGATTAATCGCGATTAATCGCATACAAAATAAAAGTGATTTTTGGCATAATATATGAGTATGTGCTCTGTGTAATTATTATGTATAAAAAATACACACACATTCATGTATGTATTTAAGAAACATTTACATGTTTATATATATTTATTTATATTTTTATATATTCTACATAAAAAAAATAAAAAATTATATATAAGTAAAACAATTTTGAAATGAATATATGAATGTGTGTTGGTTAAATATACACAATAATTAGACACAGTACATGCACATATATTATGCAAAAAATCCTTTTATTTTGTATGCGATTAATCGCGATTAATCTTTGCCCAGCACTAAATATATATATTAAATTCATACACACACGATATATATATTGTCTTAAATTCATACATATATGTGTGTATTTATATATGAGTAATATATACACACAGTACACACAGTACACACACACACAAACACACACACACACACACACACACACACACACACACACGCACACACACACACACACACATGCAAACACAAACTTTTATTTTGTATGTGATTAATCGCGATTAATCTTTTTCCAGCCCTAGTTTTAAGCTACACTAAATTTATTCGGTCGGTGTACACACACACACACACACACATATGCAAACACAAACTTTTATTTTGTATGTGATTAATCGCGATTAATCTTTTTCCAGCCCTAGTTTTAAGCTACACTAAATTTATTCGGTCGGTGTACACACACACACACACACACATATGCAAACACAAACTTTTATTTTGTATGTGATTAATCGCGATTAATCTTTTTCCAGCCCTAGTTTTAAGCTACACTAAATTTATTCGGTCGGTGTACACACACACACACACACACATATGCAAACACAAACTTTTATTTTGTATGTGATTAATCGCGATTAATCTTTTTCCAGCTCTAGTTTTAAGCTACACTAAATTTATTCGGTCGGTGTACACACACACACACACACACATATGCAAACACAAACTTTTATTTTGTATGTGATTAATCGCGATTAATCTTTTTCCAGCCCTAGTTTTAAGCTACACTAAATTTATTCGGTCGGTGTACACACACACACACACACACATATGCAAACACAAACTTTTATTTTGTATGTGATTAATCGCGATTAATCTTTTTCCAGCCCTAGTTTTAAGCTACACTAAATTTATTCGGTCGGTGTACACACACACACACACACACATATGCAAACACAAACTTTTATTTTGTATGTGATTAATCGCGATTAATCTTTTTCCAGCTCTAGTTTTAAGCTACACTAAATTTATTCGGTCGGTGCTGTACACCAGAGAAACTGAGTAATGTGAAACTGAGTTAGTTAAAAGATACAATGCTTAGTTTGACTCCTTTCTCTGTTAAAAGGCAATATGGACAGACTTGGTTGCTCATGAAAGGGCTATCTATCTCCCCTTGCTCTAATGGGTCCTGTTTTCCCTCAGGTCCTTTAGGTGGACTCCTAATGAAAGATCAAGGGCACGAGCTGCCCTCAGTGCAGAAATAGTGTACCTGCAGTTAGCAGGATGGTTACAGAACATTAATTTTACCGCAGGCTCATTTGTAACAGAGAGAGCGAGTGTGAGTTTGAGTAAAACTGATAGAGAGAGAGAGAGCAGAAGATCTCCCCAAAATCCAGCAGCAAAGGTGGAAAATTCCTCGAAACTGTGCTGTGCAGAGCAACCTGGCATTTCCACCTGCTGTGTCAGCACAGTCCTCATGGAAAATGTCAGATTCATTACCTGATCTCTTTTTCTTTACTTGTTCTTTTACTCTAGTTTTACTGTGATTCATACTTCTGCATGCTGGTTTATCTCTCTCACTCTCTTCCAAGTGATCTGAGGAAACAACGTTAAAAACATCCAGTTAGTGACTAGTACAATAAATACCAAAACTTGTTTACCGTCTTGTGTTTCGAATGTGTGTGTCAATTACCTCAGCATTTAGGAGCACACTGTCAAAAATCAGACACCCCTATAGATTTTAGCATAGATGACATTCACAGGTCACCAGGTTGGGTGAGATTATAGTGCGTCTAACTGCTCAAACCCATGTAGATCTCAAGCATATGGCTTCTGATGAAATGCCCTGGCACGTTTCGGTGGAGGTCGGGCTCGTATCTGAGATTTCATTTTCTCCTCAAATCCCTATAGGCTGTGCCCTCATGCATATCAGGCAGGATGTATAGACATACAAATGTATTTTAACATTCCTCTCGTAATGTCACAGATTTGCTGTAATGGGTGTCTGACTTAAAATGACAGATTTGCGTGCCTATCGAGCACCTCAGTTTCTTCACACCTTGGAAATGAGAATATTAAATTAGTTGCAGGGAGAAAATGTGAGTTGCTTGGTTCTCCACGTCATCCGAAAACATATCAGACATTTTAGGTGAAGGGGGCACCAGCTCCCCAAATAAACTTCACTTTGGTGCAAAAACATGGTGTTTTTCACATTATGGGAACCGATAGAAAAAAAGACATTCAGATGTGCTGGAATGCCACCTCACTTTGTTTCCTTGGCAACAAACACATGCGATATGTCTTTTGGAAGTGTGTTTTGGGGCTGTGTGCCAGCTCTCGACGGAGATTTCGTAGGAACGCAAAAAGAGATTAACTGTGTAAATGAAATGTCTTGTGACTGCCAGCGTAGCCTAATGTTTGTCGAGATCATATGATGAGGTCAGTGGCGCACCAAAGTTTGCGAATACATGTACACGCATCCCAATGGATTATTACATTTGTTACGCTTTTCGGTTTGTTTCAAAAAGTGTCTGTTTGCATAAATTTTAAACGCTTGTTGGTGTAGCTGAGTAACCTTTAAGTAACCCTTGCAAAATAGATGAACCCTGTGTGTCTGTGTCTGAAAACAAGCTTCTTGTTAATGTTCCCTCTTTTTTCTGCAGTTGCATAGCAACACAGGCGAGCATGGGTGTGGTGACTGGGAGCAGGGAGATGGTTGTGTGTGATTTCCCAATGTTCACTCTGTGATTATGACACTGAAATGGATAGTTTCAGTTCTTGATGCTGATTGGTCGATGCATGGGATCTATATACAAAAAATAAAACAAACAGCTCTGATTTCTTCACTCGGGTGCTATTAGTGTCACTTGCAGAATCTACTGTGTAGTTGACTGCATAGCAACATTCTGTTACAGCATACCATTAAAGTACGCATAATCCGGAAGTTGCGACAGACTTTACTTTCCTATTGTGAGATAGTTCCTAGTGAGACTAAATATTGAATGGGAAATATAGAGGGTGTGGCTTTTTAAATTGAATGGAACTAAAACGCAGACTGACAGAGGTTAACCGTTGTTCACCCACACAAGTAATCTGTGTCCACATAAAAGTCACAATGTAGAGTCTGCTATTGCGTTTAGTTTCGCGTGCGCACGTAAAAACTAAACTTAAAAAAAAAACTTTATTTAATTTTTTCTCCATGTCCCCTTAGGGGCTCCGTAGATCTCACAGCAAGTCGTGTTATAGTCACGAAAAATGTGATTAATTTGACTAATTTCGTGTCACTCGCACGAATTTCTATAAAGTTTTTTATGTATTGTTTTGTCAAGTTTTTTTCCTATTTTCTTACCATTATCGCTTGGGGTTGGGGTTAGAATCACTTTCTGTTACATTTTTAGACATCCTAAGCCAAACCCCAACTCTAACCCCAACTCCAGGCAAGCATAGTTTTAAAAGAGGAAGAAAAACATGTCGAAACCAACACATAAATGTACATCCTAACCCAAACCCCAAGGGACAATTACTTAAAAATAGGAAAAAAGAGAAAACAATACATAAAACGACACAAAATAGATATTCGTGCTTAAGACATAAAAAAGCTGAATTTAGTGCCATGGACACGAATAAATTAATCAAATTTTTCGTGACTATAACACAAATTTTCGTGAAATTATGTTGTTATTTAAACACAATCAAGTTGTTTTAAATTAAGTTTATTTAACTAAGTTCTGAAGGAGCATGGTCATGTAATCCAACCAATCAGCATGAAGAGGTCACTATCCCTCACCTCTGTCCCATGAAAGTTTTCTGCAGCATCCCTTCTCCACCCCAGCTAATATTCAGAGTTCTGAGCCCTTATCATCAGACAGCATGCAAAATATGCTTTATCTATATGCTTTAACCCTGTTGATTACATGTTAATGCGAACTCGTCAGTTGTGCACTTGGTACAATTGAGTGGTGGTAACTTTAAAACACCCCTGTAATTATAACCACACTGTAAAAAAAACCCCGTAGAAATTACAATGTAATTGCAGCTGGGTTGCCGGTAATTTACCGTAGATTTAAATTTATGTTATTTACTGGCAAAAGTTTGCTCAAAGCTAAATAAATTGGAAACACCAACAAGTCTTTATCTCCACAGAATAAAACCATACAATAACAGCCTCACGCAAAGCATTCCGGGAACCAGAAATCATCATCAACCTTTTTCTGTTTTTTGCTTCAGATTTAGGTTCCCAAAATGTTTAGCTTGATGCTGTTTTTTTAGTTTTACTCTGTAAAGACAAAGACTTGTAAATGTTAAATGTTCATTTAACTTTGAACAAAATGTTGCCAGTAAATAACATACACTGTAAAAAAATTCCGTAGAAATTTCAATGTTATTGCAGCTGGGTTGCCGGTAATTTACCGTAGATTTAAATTTATGTTAGTTACCGGCAAGAGTTTGTTCAAAGTTATATAAATTTTAAATATTAACAAGTCTTTATCTTTACAGAATAAAACTATATAATAACAGCCTCATGCAAAGCATTCTGGGAACCAGAAATCATCATCAACCCTTTTCTGTTTTTTGCTTCAGATTTTGTTTCCCAGAACGTTTTGTTTGATGCTGTTTTTTAGCTCTACTCTGTTAAGACAAAGACTTGTAAATGTTACATGTTCATTTAACTTTGAACAAAATGTTGCCAGTAAATAACATAAAATTTAAATCTACGGTAAGTTACCAGCAACTCAGCTGCAATTTCTACGGATTTTTTTTGTAATATACAGTAGTTTACTCAAAACCTTTTTCTTTTACTTGTTGATTTTATTTTACTTGTTGATATGTTTTATCATTGTTTAAAATGTTAACAAACATAAAAGAAGCCAAGCTAATATAAAAATGTTGCACTACTATTCACACATTCATACTCACATGGCCATTGGTGTGCTGGCTGGACACTGTTTGTGTTGAAGTTGTCCAGTATCATCTTAAGTCATGTGACAGTACCGTGAAATGTCATCAATAATGTATTGTAATAGATCAGTTCAGTACAAGAGGACATCATTAGGACAGTAAATAATGGTTCAAGGCTGTCTGCCATCTGAAGCTCAGCAGGGTTGAACCTCATAGTCAGTACCTGGATGGGAGACCTCCTGGAAAAATTGGTTGCTGCTGGATGAAGTGTTAGTGAGGCCAATGGGGTGCCCGCCCTGTGGTCTGTGTGGATCCTAACACCTCAGTACAGTGATGGAGACACTATGCACTGTCTTTCGAATGAGACGTTAAACCGAGGTCCTGGCTATTGGCCAACTAATTATTCGCATATATCCTCTCCACCAATAAACTGATGTGTGGTAGGCATTCAGACGCAATATAATGCAGAAAAGCGCTATATAAGTGTGACAAATTATTTCATCATTATTATTTTTAAAAAAAAGAAATATTGACCATTTCTGTTAAAAATATTAAGGCTGGCCACGACACCGCTATTCAAAACAGCCGTCTTAAAAATTTGTCATAAAATAGGAAATGTCACATTTGAATTCCATATCATGTATCATAATGACATATAATATGGTTAATATGTGATCCTGGAAAATATAAATTGTCATAGGGGTCTTTGAATAAATAAGCTTTCCAATGATGTGCTGTATGGTTTGTTAAAATAGGACAATATTTGGCCGAGATACAACTATTTGAAAATCTGGAATCTGAGGATGCAAAAAATCCAAATATTGAGAAAAATTGTCCCAATAAAGTCTTCCGCAACACATATTACTAATGATAAATACATTGTTGCTACAATTGTACCGCTACAAATATACCCGTGCGACTTATAACTGGTTTTGTGGTCCAGGGTCGCATATGAGGAAGAATAGAGCTACAGAGCAAATAAAAACATTCTCTCAAATATCATGCAAGTCCAGTATCACCTTTGCAACATTTTTTTTATTGCAACTGGAAGACAATACATCACATAAACTTGATGGTAGGGCTGGAGAAAAATAAACGGAAAGAAAAACAAATAGAATCTGTTGTAGCAATGGATAAAGTGATATTTACATTAATTGATAAAATTGTCTTTGGCAATATGATTACAAGTCAAGGAAAATACAGAGTGCAATAACGCCTCTATATTGACATATTCGCCGGGTGCACATGCCATCAGACCAAATAATTCATTTCAAACTAAAAGGACTCCGTTACTTTCATCTTAAACTGAAACACTTAACATAATGGCAGCTAAAAGGAACCTTTAAACAAAACAACAAAAAAACTATGGAAAAACATCGCCTCCTATGAAACGGGTATTTGGCTGCTTGTTGATGCTTATTCAGGTTCCTTTAACAGAGCGTTTTTTCACTGAAGGAACTCTACAAGGGAAAAGTTACGTAGTGAGTGTTGTAGTTTATAGGAAGGCAGTGTGTTAAACCTGGAGTATAGTCTGTTTTTTACGTGAAATTATGCACACGATCGAACGTACAGCCTTGCAAAGTATAGTT
Organism: Misgurnus anguillicaudatus; assembly: GCF_027580225.2. NCBI lineage: Eukaryota > Metazoa > Chordata > Actinopteri > Cypriniformes > Cobitidae > Misgurnus > Misgurnus anguillicaudatus. The sequence goes on along the minus strand of NC_073343.2, from coordinate 3,134,145 downwards.
TATTTGACTCGTACGTGTACACTCAACGCATGTTCATTGCGATAAAACAATGCTATCTCACGAGAATTCGTACATATTTTACGAGTTGGCTAATTTGTACGACCACATTCGTAAGTTTTTGTACGATTTGCCTTAACTGTGACGTTGGGGTTAGGTGCGTGGTTAGGTTTCATTGTTGTTTTTTTTCATGAGAATCGTATGTTTTTGCACGATTAACTTCGTATGAATTCATACCAATTAGCCAACTCGTAAAATATGTACGAATTCTCGTAAGATCAAGCTGGATAAAATGCGCTGCATCTCCTGGGCTACATACTACACTCTCCTGTAGGCGCATGGCCGATGTATGCGTAAAATGTACGCAAGGTTTCAAAAATCGGTGCGCGGACCCTCGCGTACGCTTAAAAAATGGACTATACTTTCTACCCAGTCTCACAAAATTACGTACCTATACGCACATAATTTTTTGATTATTTTCGTGATACTGTCACGAATTTCTGCGTTTTTTCGTGACTGTATCACGAATTTCTGTTTACGTGTCATTGTCACGTATTGGTTACCCAACTTTACTTTTCCTATTTTCAAACCATTTTCGCTTTGGTTTAGGGTTAGATTTGGTGTTTGCGTTAGGATGTCACTTTAAGTATTGGTTTATACAATTTTTTCAGATTTTTTATATTTTCTAAATTTAAACCTTGGTGTTAGGGTTAGAGTTGGGTTTGGGTAATGACGTAATTTTATGTAAATCTAAACCGAAGCGACAATGGTAAGAAAATAAAAAAAACAGTTGGGCAACCAATACGTGACAATGACACGCAAACAGACACCCGCGATACGATCACAAAACAAAGCAGAAATTCGCGACAGTATCACGAAAAATAATCGAAAAATTACGTGCCTATAGGTTAGCTTTCTCATGGCCTCCATTTCGACTATAATGTGTAAAAACTGTTTAGGATTTAACATCAGACAAGGTCACAAATCCGTACGAGAGTTATATCCGGGATCATTCGTAGTAGGTGCAGATGTGGGAAACAAATTTCTAAAATTTTCTATCTTTGTTAGGTATAAAGGCATGCCAACAGGAGACATCACATTAACATTCATCAGCCAGGTAAGACATTCAACACGAAACCACTATCATCAAATGAAGGGGATGGAGGTATGACATGAGAGTAAATTACAGCAATGCAATATGATAGGAAATACTATGATTAAGAATATTTATCATACATGGGTCATTGACAGAAATGCTACAAGTTATTGACATCAAGTATGCGTCGTCCATTTTGCAGTGTATAGAGTTGTTACAAGCTTTGGCACTGAATCTTAAAATTCGTATGTTGGAAGGTAAAGAGACGTTTACCTCGAGTTGAGTTAAATCAATAAAAGTGCAATTGGGCGAGGTCGTAAAGTATATACACTAGCGTTTGCACTGAGCTCGGATATCTCGTTTATATAAGTGCTTAAATATAAAGATCTACTGGAGGTGTAAAGATCCGTTATCGTGCATCTGATACTGACAAACTCCTGAATAGAGCGATACGTAAATACAAAAAATACAGAAACGAAAACTATCACGTCAGATCCAAAGTCTTGCGGAATAAATGGAAGACACGCAGACACGTACATCCGGATTACGCATGGAAGAAAAGCAAGAAGGAGCTGGGTGCCGACACTCACTACGAACTTCTCCTTAAAGACACGGACATTGATATAGCTGAAATTCCCGACTCTGGAATGGTATTCTGTTAGGGTAGATGGGCCACGGGCCCTGCGCAGAACGTGAAGTCATCATATTGCAGATAGAGAGAGAGAGTTTTCCAACAGTCAGCGTTTGTCCCTGAAGAAGAAGATTTTTTTTAAACGCCTGCTTTAACATAACGTGATGACGAGGACGACAATTTTAAAAATTAAAATAACGATGAAAAAGAGACTAGGCCTATTGGCATAGAAATTAGAGGCGGTGCCGTAGTTCTCTAGGATCTATATTTATATGAAAATAATTCATGCTCCATGCTAAATACAGTATTTACCTTACATGAAGTTTTGATTTTTAAAAAACGGTCTTCTTTTTCTTTACAGAACCCATGCAACACAATTTGGAAAATTCTGCTGGCTACATTGCTTAAATTAAGAAAGGAAAATCGTTGTAGTGTAACTTTTATACAGTGTTATCCTGACTGGATGAAATTGCTTATTACATCACGAGGGTTGAAAAAGAAACGTAAACAAACAAACAAACAAACAAACACAAAACAACTCCACAGTCATAGCATTATTTTCTGCTATTAAAATACAACTGGCAGGTATTGTAGCATTAGCTCCAAGTTTTCATTTTCATTGTGCCAAAGAAGAAATATCACCATCCGCTATCACTTTAGATGGACGATATCACTCATTTTGATTGCTTAGGAAAAAACGTGGGCAGTTTAAAAAGACTTATTCGTGTATCACTTTTACCTCCAAAAAACACTTTGACAAAGGCTTATGGCTTTTCTCTCATTCCCGTGATTTATGAAAACTACCGCCAGCGTAAGTACGAGCCCTAAGACGAGCACGAGGATGGGAAGTGACATCACAGGAACTGCTCGACAGGATTGTCTCTGGCGTTTAATTCACATCACTCTTAACTTTGCACCACAAATCGAGAACATGCTGGACAATGTTTATCAAATTTCGACAATTAGGCCGGGGCATTTTTCGATGTACCTCTCACTTTTTCTACGAGCCAAATGAAATCCTTTGCTTTGAAGGCTATGGCTTCAATCTCCGTAGGTTAAAAACACACAATAAAAGTAAACTCAAACAAGGAAACCCTCTGTAAAATGTTACCTATAAAGATAGGAAAACAAAGTGATTGTTGATATTGCCACAAATCAGTAGAATCACCTGATGTCCTGGAAAAAAATAGTAAATTCTATTCAAAGTGATGCTTTTTTTCCTCCTCTTTACAATACAGTCCGTTCATTATTTTTGCTCTTTCTGCCCCTTAGCCGTCCGGTTGGTGATATTGTTCAAACAGGCCCTGACTCCCGCCAAATGAAGCAGGGACCCGGCCGCCTCCTTCATCTCCTCGTCATCGCTCTCTGGCGGTTTCTCCGTACGCCTCTTTTTTAGAGGAAGTGTGTCACTGGCCACTCTCTGTTTGGCTTTTGTCAAAAGTTGCCATTTCTTGTGCTGGGCGAGCGCGATGGCGTCCACCGACCACTCCTTGGGCTCCTTCTTGATTTTGCTCTTGTCGTCGTCCTCCTCGCTGCCGACCTCGTTCGCCTCGCTCCCGTCGCAGTGGGTCTCTTCTTCGGCGTCGGAGCTGGAAGATTTGGCGAAACTGTAGGTGTGGTCGTCCTTGGGGTCACCGCTGACCATCGGAGAGGTAAGGATGGGTTCACCCTCACTGCTGATTCTGTAGCCAGCAAGTACTGACCTATTAACACAGGAGAGAAGAGAGACATTAATATACAGCTGAGTCTGAAGTACAAATGCTTACTCTGTAATTATGTTGTAATTGCATGCTATAGTCATTTGGTATAATGACATGTAATACTGTATGTGCAACATAGACAATCGGTACAAATGTATTGCTGTGTATTGCACAGATGGTAATAATCTCTCATTGAAATACTGTATATGCATTATTTAAATTAATTAACCATCAATTTGTTTATTTCACAAATCAAATGAAAGAAATGAAGAGTTTGGTTCCAAAACGTGATAAACGCCATAAAAAAAGAGTTACCACCAAAATCAGTAATGTATCAGGTCAGTATTAAAAAGTAAATTCTTAATTTTATGCAAAATCTGATATCCGGTGTGTTATTCTGTCATCTTTTCTCCATTTTTACCAAAACGCGATAAATGCCAGTCCTCCACTGCAATAAAAGATTTTCAAGAAAAAAATTCTTAGTATTTTTGTCTTGTTTTCAGTAAAAATATCTAAAAATGCTTCAATTAAGATGCTTTTCTTGATGAGAAAAACGACCCAAGAAAATAAGTCTAGTTTTTAAACCAAAAATATCAGATTTAAGTGATTTTGTGTATAAAACAAGCAAAAAAAGCTGCCAATGGGTTAAGCAAAAAAATCTTGAACATTTAGATTTTTTGCTTGTTTTATACACAAAAATCACATAAATTTGATATTTTTGGTCTAAAAACTAGACTTATTTTCTTTGGTCATTTTGCTCATCAAGAAAAAGCATCTTAATTTAAAGTGACACCATGTAATTTTTCAACCTTCATAATAAATTTTCAAGACCCTTGTGATAGTACCTCGACTTTAAATAGGTTGAATGACATGTCTACCATAGCCTGACGGGGTCTGTATCACTTTTACTCGTATTTTAAAACTTAGGGTTTCTGGTAGTAACCAGAGCACAAAAAAAACTACAAAATTCGACTGCTTTACGGCATACGTCACTTCCTCCACACAATTTGTTTTTAACGTGAATTTTGCTGGAGGCTACTTAATGAGTGTAGAGAGTAACTTCTATTATGTGAGTCTGTGGCACTGTGTTAGTGTCATGGACCTATGACACGGGCGACCCGGGTTCGATTCCCCTTTAAGGCAATTTTTTTATATAAACTCTTGATTCATACATAAATGCGATCTTCTTTATAAATGACGGCGATTATCTTGCATATAGTTCCCTGTATTCACATGCGGTGTTCGCGTATTTACCTTTCTTTTACTGTGTCTATGATATTTACATTCCAATCCAGGATGCAATAGCAGTCAAACTTGCTCAAACTCACACAGTGTAAAACCAAACCCTATTCATTCACCAATCAAATCCGAGCGTTTCTCTCTTCTCTCTTCCTCATTTGCTGCGTTCCGCTGTCACTCGCGTGACGTATTACAAAGCGGCAGCCTTTAGGTCTGCTTGGACCACATCGGTTTACTTGGATTTGGAGCGACAATTTTCACACAAAAGAGAGGAAAAACGAGCGCCATTGCGGAAAATCCTGGTGGCGAGGGAGAGAGAGAGACGATGCAACAATATTTGTTTGGGAAAAGGCAAGGAAATACTTCTAGTCGTTTTTCAATTGGAAGGCTGCAGCATCCGGAGGTCAAATATGCAGGCTGTATACGTCATCAAGCCTGGTTTATTAAGGTAAACTGAGCATTACATTCGCAAGTCATAAGCATACTGCAACAATTTACGATTAACTAAGTATAATAGTCAACTTTGTAATTGTTAATATTGTGAAATAAGACAGTCTTGATGACGTATACAGCTTAGAAATACGACATCCGGAGGCTGCAACCTTCAGATTGAGAAATGGCTTCTGCCACGACGAGTTCCTCATCAGAAAGTTGTAACATGACTGCGTTTCTCCCTGTTGTCTCAAAATGTTGATCATTTAGCGTTTTAAATGTTTAGTTTAGTTTTAAGGTTGGCCAGTTCCTTTCCTTTGCGACAGTGCTGCGGCGCTTGTGAGCTCTAGGGGCGCTAGAAGTGAAAAATACATGTCTAGCACCCCCTAGTGGCCAAAAAGTTTCATGGTGTCCCTTTAAGAATTTTTAGATATTTTTACTGAAAACAAGACAAAAATACTAAGGATTTTTTTTTCTTGAAAATAATTTTTTGCAGCGTCCTTTTCTGCAGAATGCAATAAATCCGCTCAACAAATCACAGCGCACCATTCCACGCATTGTAAACAAAAATGGCGGTGTGTTGGATACATATGGAATCCTAGTTTTCCTCATCTACTTTGTACTTTGTGATCAACAAACAAACAAACAAAATAATACTTTTGATGGCATTGAGCAAAATTTTCTGAATTCTTTCTTGAATTTTCACAAATTTTTTGCTTACCCAATTGGCAGATTTTTTTGCTTGTTTTATGCACAAAATCACTTAAGTTTTATACTTTTGGTCTAAAAACTAGACTTATTTTCTTGTGTTGTTTTGCTCATCAAGAAAAATCATTTTAATTTAAGAATTTTTTGATATTTTTACTGAAAACAAGACAAAAATACTAAGAACATTTTTTCTTGAAAATATTTTTTTGCAGGGGATCTTATGAAAAATGTTCAATTATTTTACTCAAAGTCCACGAAAATCGAGCAGGACCAAAACATTTAACAGCTGATCGCTGTCAAAAAAGTTCGGCAACGACGTCCCAAGATGACAGCAGCAATGATGTGTTCTTAATATGACAAAGTAAGTGTTTTGATTAATGCCATTAATGTTTATTTTTTTAATCAGTGTATACCACTAGTCAACTAAATGATTATAACATGGCAAAGATGAATGCACATTTATATATTAATTCAATAGATTTATTGAATCAGTTTTTATCTTGTCACTTTCTTGGTATAGAAAACACGTTTTTACCCAAATTAGTCAAAATGAATTTATTGCGTTTTTGAACAAAACTCTTTAAATGCTCCCGTCTGTGAAATCCAAGCTACTGTATGAAATAAGGAGCATCAAGTTTGATTTCAATCTTTGACATAACCCTATAAGTCAATATTAAAGATATCACGGTTGTATTTTTACAAAATGCGCTTAATGATTTTATGTAGAAAAGACTAAATCAAAAAGTTTATGTTAAGTCTGTCACATACAAATTTTGTTCTGGTCTTGGTTTATATTGCGGCAGCATGTGACATCTGACGATGATTGAATTTGCTAAAGAAAGAACTAAAACTCTTTCAGGGGTTGGAAAAAATAATCTTAAGAGCTTTTTCGCTTTCTGCCAAATATGTGCATTTATCACTCATAAATTATAGCCACGGCACAGCAGGCTAAAGAAACGCCTTCAATAATTAATGCCTAAATGCAATGTCACTCATTTTACGGGAAGCAAAGCTATTTTACTATTGTAGCCTGTCACACATAAATCGAGACGTTGAGTAGACGCCGAATACTGTATGCATGTGGAGAGAGGAGAGCTGAGGTCATGTGTCAGTGTTGTTTTCCACTTATCTAAGCAGCATTATTTCCTGAAACATATTTTTCATTATTTCGTCTGACCTTGAGGCCATTCATATAGAGCAGTGGTTCTCAAAATTTTTAAAGTGTGCCTCCCCTTGGGTACTGCCCAAAGAAAATTCATGATATAAAACGTCAAATTTATCATTTTGATTAAACAAAAACATTAAATTATACAGTGTAGTTCTGTTGGTTGGTAGCCTTATTTTATTAAAGGGATAATTAAATTCTGTCATCAATTTCTCATCGTCCTGTTTTTCTAAACCTGTATGAATTTCTGATGAATGCAAAAGAAGATATTTTGATAAATGATGGTAAGCACACAGCTGATGGTACCCATTGACTTCCATAGTAGGAAAACAAATATTATAAAAGTATTTTGATAAATGATGGTAAGCACACAGTTGATGGTACCAATTGACTTCCAAAGTAGGAAAACAAATATTATAGAAGTATTTTGATAAAATGATGGTAAGCGCGCAGTTTATGGTACCCATTGAATTCCGGTATTTTTGTTTTTCCTACTATGAAAGTCATATCCCTTTAACACTTTACAATAAGGTTGTGTTAGTAAACTTTAGTAAATGCATTAATTAACATGAACAAACAATGAACAATATAGTTTTTATCATGTATAAATTCTTGTTAATTTTAGTTAATATCAATACAGTTATTCATGTTAGTTCATGGTGCATTAAAGGGATAGTTCACTTTAAAATTAAAATTAATGAATTAATGAATTTCTTTTTCCTGATGAACACAAAAGAAGATATTTTGAGAAATGATGGTAAACAAACAGCAGATAGTTACTATAGACTTCCATAGTAGGAATAAAAAATATGATGACATTTAAAGGGTACTGTCAACTGTGTGCTAACCATCATTTGTCAAAATATTTTCTTCATCATTTATCACAATACTTCCAAAATATTTTTTTCCTACTATGGAAGTCAATGGAAAAAACCGACATCATCCCGCCCCGAGCTAGTTCGTGTCGAGAGTTACAAATGCTTGATTTTATAAATGTATTGGTAAATGCCGAAATTAGCATGAAGTAAGATGAATAAATGCTATTGGAGTATTGTTCATTGTTAGTTTATGTTAGCTAATGCATAAACTAATACAACCTTATTGTATGTGTGACCTATTTTTCTTAAGTTTAAAGGGGTAGTTCACAAAAAATTTAATTTTTGTCATCATTTACTCACCCTCAAGTTGATACAAACCTGTATAAATGTCTTTGTTCTGCTAAACACAAACTAAGATATTGTGAAAATATGTTAATAAACAAACAGATCTGGGGCACCATTCACTCTCATAGTATTATTTATTCCTACACAGCAAAACATTACTCAGAAAAAATATCTACAAATTCTTAAATCAAAATGTTTTTTTTTTTGGATGAGCAAAATTATCTAAGAAAATAATTTTTTAGACAAAAACTATACAATTTAAGAGAAGAATTTGTACTTAAAGCAAGGCAAAATTATCCGCCAATGGGGTGAATTTTTTTTTTGTTGCTTAAATTAAGTGTTTAAGAAAAAAGAAAACTTATTTTTAGATTTTTTTCTCACCCCATTGTCAGATATTTTTGCTTGTTTTATGTTTAAATTTACTTAAATTGTAAATTTTTTGTCTATAAACTAGACTTATTTTTCTTAGGTCATTTTGCTCATCAAGAAAAAAAACATCTTAATTTAAGAATTTTTAGATATTTCTACTGAAAAAAAGGCATTTTACAAAAATATCAAATTTAAGTGATTTTGTGCATAGAGCGAGCAAAAAATCTGCCAATGGGGTAAGCAATTTTTTTTAAGTTAGTGTTTAAGAAAAATGTTCAAGATTTTTTTGCTTACACCATTGGCAGATTTTTTTGCTTGTTTTATGCACAAACTTACTTAAATTTGATGTTTTTGGTCTAAAAACTAGACATATTTTTTGGGTCGTTTTGCTCATCAAGATAAAGCATCTTAATTTAAGAATTTTTAGATATTTTTACTCAAAACAAGACAAAAATACTAAGAACATTTTTTCTTGAAAATCATTTTTTGCAGTGCAAAGAAAGAAAATGGTACCCCAGATCTGCTTGGTTACAAACATTCTTAAAAATATCTTCCTTTGTATTCATCTGACAAAATACATTTATACAAGTTTGGAATAACGTAAGGGTGAGTAAATGATGACAGAATTTTCATTTTTGAGTGAAC